>NC_059331.1:59068201-59394159 GCF_018350155.1 Leopardus geoffroyi
TGTCTCAGAGCAGTTATGTCATCTGGTGCAGGCCACACACCAGGCAGCATGGCTGGGAACGCACTCACCTGTCTGACCTCAAAGCCCTGCTCTATGCGAGCCCCACACACCCTCACCCCACCGTGGCGCCCTGCTGCACACTGCAGAAGCCTCCACAGAGAAGGTGTTTAGACAGCCAACTATTCGCTGTTAAATCCCACCCTAGAAGTCTATACAAGGGGTATCAGCTCATCCTCCCACCCATGCATCTACCATGGCTAAGTCCTGGGCTGGGCAGTGGGGATGCAGAGAAAAATAAGATTATGGATTGACCTCTGGGGAAGACACACCGTAAACAGAAAAGATGCTTAAGTTGGATTTTGAAAACTGAGCATAATCCGTAAGGAGAAAAGAGGGGCATTCTAAACAGAAAACAGGATCTATAAAGATAACTCAGTAGATTCTGCATTCTGAAATCAGGAACCCAGCAGTCTCAGGCTGGAAAACTCAGTCTTTAGAAGTCATCTGATCCAAGGGTGGCAAAGGAGTTCACCTTGAATGCCAATCTGGAAGAGGTGATACCAGCTGCCAGAGTCTGGAAACCTAGGAGTCTCGAGAGCACGTCCAGGTTCAGGGGGAGATTGCTGGAATCCTCCGGTGATGTTTGCCATGGGCGAAGGATGGGGCACAGGCAAGAAGCCAAGCTTCCCGATGAAGCCACTGAGGCTTTCCAAAGGTGGCCCACACTCACTTCCAGAACCAGCCCAGAGCATTGGCCTTAGGGAGCACTACCTCTGTTGATGAATTCTCTCTGCATGCATCTTTCTCTTGCTACAGAGGAGGCAGAACTCTGTTCAACATCGGTATGGGAGTAAATGCCTGCAAACAGCCCAGGGGAAGGAGGGGGACACACCCCCCCCACACCCCCCCCCCCCCCACGCACACACGTGTGCACGCGCAGAAATATACTGCACCAGCCCTGGGGGAAGTCAGTGAATCAGCTAATCAGCAAGCAGCTAATCCCCTTGTCCTGCAAATTCCTGAGAAGCAAGTATCTGGGTAGGAGAGAAAAGAGCTAGACTCATACAGGCTTGCATTCAAATCCCACTCGGCCACGCTGGCTGTGTGTCCTGAAGTACTTCTGTGCATGATCACATTTCATTGACAAATAGGCACCATCATTGTCCTTGCCTTATTGACCAGCACACCGAGCCTGAGAGGTAAGCTGACTTAGTTTCCAGACCTGCAGTATGGGACAATAATGGCATCTGCCATAAGAACTTCCTATGAAGGGAAGACCCCAGGGGCTGCCTAAGTGCCTAGCAGAATAGCTGCATAGAGGTTTTTAAAAAAAAATTTTTTCTTAATATTCATTTATTTTTGAGAGGCAGAGAAGGAGCAGGAGAGAGGGAGACACAGAATCCGAAGCAGGCTCCAGGCTCTGAGCTGTCAGCACAGAGCCTGACGCAGGGCTTGAACTCACGAACTATGAGATCATGACCTGAGCCAACGTCAGACGCCCAACCGACTGAGCCACCTGAGAGCCCCCCGGGATGCAGGTTTTTAAAGAAATGTATTAACTGCATTTTGATCTGCTAAATCCACGCTCAAATGGGTTTTGATTCGTTAACCTCTCAAAGAGCCATGTTTGCCAGTTTAAGCCGTGTACGTTGGTAAATTTCTGAATAGAAAGTGCTCTTTTTAAAAAGTTACATAAGAGAAGCGAGAGAGAGAAACAGCTTTTGAAATCAGACTAATGTGAACATTATCCGGATGAATTAAGATAGAATGCTATTTTATTGGGGGTTCAAATAAATAACTGCTGTTTTAATAGGTGATCAGTCTGTCATTGGCTCACTAAATAGAGCGCCTGAGAACACACTCGCTCAGGTGAGCCCAACCCCTCCCCCACAGGTTATTTAAGAAGCTCTGGATTCCAGGTGAGAGTGAGCCCTACCACAGCAGCTTAGCCCCAGCAAGGTCCAAGTCCCCTCATCCACGTTACTTAGACCTCTCCGGATCAAAGTCCTTGCAGCACAATGACTCAGTTTCAGGAAACAGTTAATAACCTTCTTCCTTCAACTCAATTGTTCTAACCTCTTTGAGGGGTGGCTTTCTGTGAGGCCAGGGGGCACTGTACAAGTTTCCTGACAGGGAGAAGTCGAGACAGGCTCTGAATGAATCCCACGGGAAGAGGAGTGAAGGTTGTCATAAAAAAATAGATGGGACACGATAAATGCAGGATGTTCCTTGGGGTCTTAATCTCTTCCTTCAGAAAATCTGAAGATTTCTGCCTGCTGTGCTGTTGTAAGGTAGAGGTGCATGTGTCTGTGTGTGCGCGTGTGTGTGCACGTGTGTGTGTCTGTGCATGCAAATGTACTTCGGGTATTTACTGCTACCCCAACAATAGCATTCTTCTGAAACAAGAGTTCCCAGACCGTGAATGCCGGCCTCACCAACGACATTCCTCTTTAGTTCTGAGTTCCCCATTGGCCCTCTGACAGGCATCTTCTGAGGCCTTGCACATATGACAGGCTTAGCAGGCCTCAGGAAAGCGTGGCAGGCCCAAGAAAAGTTGGGAGGGCCACCCGTGCCATCGGTGTCTGATGCTGCTAACCAGTGTTGGAGTGACGTCGCGTTCTCACTCTTTCCTCTAGCTGGTGTGGCCATTTTCTACTTGGCAAACTAATCATTCCTCAGAAGTTAAGTCAGGACCTCCGCTCCCATCTATAGTGGAGTAGCTTGGGGAAGAACTACACTCAACTCTGAGAAACAAATTTTAAAAGTTGAAATTTAGAAAATCTATTAAGGGGCACCTGGGTGGCTCAGTCAGTTGAGCATCCAACACTTGATTTGGGCTCAGGTCATGATACTGGGGTTGTGAGGTGGAGCCCCATGTCAGGCTCTGCACTGAGCACGGAGTCTGCTTAAGATTCTCGCTCGCTCTCTCCCCCTCCCTCTGCCCCTCTCCCCTGCTCGCACACACTCTCTAAAATTAAAAAAAAAAAAAAATCTGTTTAAGGCATCTGAGGAGCAAGACAAAGTAAGCCTGAGGGCCAAGATTATGAAGGGAAGGGAACTGTAGAGAGGTAAGTGCTCATTCTTGGAGCCACTTGTCCCCGGTGAGTTTTTGGCAATTCTTGGTGTAGGAAGGGAGGCTGAAAGTTGGGCAAACAGCTTCAGCTAAAGTGCAAAGAAGCCAGCTTCTGGCAATCTCATAGGACTACAGACAGACAACATTCCTTTGGAGTTCAAGGCTGCCAAGGCAGCTAGGCTTTGAGGGACCAGGATTCTGGAGAACAGGGAGCTAAAATACGGTGAACCGACACTCAGTGACTTTCCTCTTTTAAGGCATTTGTCACAATCTTGAGCTACTCAAGGCAAGAGGCTAAGGTGCCAAGTGAAAGCTACTAAAAGGCAAAGTGGAATTTTCAGAAGTCTCACAGAGCTGAGGAAGCAAAAACAAGGGTTTCAAGCTCACCAAGAAAGGAGGTGTACTGGAGCCCTGGAAAGCCATGCCCTAGGAAGAAGGGTAAATCAGAGGTGGCCTGAGTTTCACCAAAACTGCAGCAAGCCTCCAGTCAGCTCAGTCCCTCAGGTGGCCACCAGGGAACAGGGTAGAGCACTCTGGGGGAGACGACACACTCCAGGGCGTCTGTAGTCTCGGCACAATGCCTGGCATGCAATCAAGAATTACCAGCCACACAAATAAATAGGACCAAGAGGTTTTTGGAAAAGGCAATAGAAACAGACCCTCAGATGACTTCAAAATAACCATACCTAACAGGTTCAAGAAAACAGATGGCAAAACCCAGAATCTCACCAGAGACTGGGAATCAAAAAAAAAAAAGTAATTGAACTTCTAGAATTGAAAAACATGCAATAATTGAAATTCAGAAATCAATAAATAGGTGTAAGAGAGACTTGACACATTAAAAAGATTACTGAAGTGATAGGTCAATAGTAAAAACTCAGGTGACAACATGAAAATTTTAAAAAATTGATGAAAAACTGAAAAAAAAAAAAAAAAAAAAGACACCGAGACAAGGGAGGCACAGTAATACATGTAACTTAAATTCCAGAAAGGAGGAAAGATAAACCAGGGCAGAGTTTTATTTGAAGAGATAATCGCTGAGAAATTTTTAAAACAAAAGGACATCAAACCTGAACACATGAACCCCAAGCAGGAAAAAAGAAAGACAACTGACTCCTTAGGCACATGATAGTCAAATTGCGAAAAAACTAAAGACAAGGAAAAGCTAAAAATCAGAGAAAAAAAAAGTAATTACCAAAAAGGGGTAATAAGAGTATCAACAGCTGACTTCTCCAGGAAAAAACAGGTATCAAATTAGAATGTAAAGATACCTTGAAGGAACTCAACAAAAGGATTGCTAGATTCTTTCAAACTGAAATATATTTCCAATTAAAAATAGAGAATTTAGGGGCACCTGGGTGGCTCAGTGGGTTTAGCGTCCAGCTTCGGCTCAGGTCATGATCTCATGGTTCGTGAGTTTGAGCCCCACGTCGGGCTCTGTGCTAACGGCTCAGAGCCTGGAACCTGCTTCGGATTCTGTGTCTCTCTCCCTCTCTGCCCCTATCCCCCCCCTCAAAAATAAACAAAAAAAATACAGAATTTATAATCAGCCAAACTACACGAAAAGAAATATTATACAAGTTCTCTAGTTAGAAGGAAAGTGATCTCAGAAAGAAACCATAAATCCATAAATCAGTAATGATACAGAAAATCTGAACAGGACCGCCCAACTTAACCTAACAAACACAGATTACTATACCTGCTGGCAGAATACACATTCTTTTCAAATGTACATAGAAGGCTTCCCAAAACAGATCATATACATAGTCATAAAGCAAGGTCCAAAAATTTTAGAGGATTTACAGTATGTTCTTTGCCCCCAGAATTAAGCTGAATATCAATTATTAAGAAAATAACTAGAGGGGCACCTGGCTGGTTCAGTTGGTACGGCATACAACTCTTGATTTTGGAGTCATGAGTTTGAGCCCTGGTTGGGGGTAGAGATTACTTAATAAATAAAAGGGTTTTTTGGGAAAAAAGTAAGTAGGAAATTACCAGATATTTGAAAATTAAGCAATACATTTTGAAATAACCCATGAGTTGAAGAAGAAATTAGAACGAAAATTAGAAAATTTTTGAACTGAATTATAATGAAATGCAATATATCAAAACTTTATGGTGTAACTGAAGCTGTGTTTATAGAGAAGTCAATGCCTTAAATGAATATATTAGGAAAGAAAGCAAGCTGACCTGGTGCTTCACTGCTTTTAGGATACGACTGAAATCTCTAACATAGTTACAAAGTCCTGTGTGGTCTGGTCTCTGCTGACTTCTTAGAGCTTCATCCTAGTCTGTCTCTTCTAATTCATTCCTCTCTAGTCACACAGGCCTTTCAATTCCTTGAATATGCTTTATTACTTCCTGCCCCAGGGCCTTTGCACATGCCAAATCTGCTGTCGGAAGTGCTCTTTTTCCCCCTCCTTTCTCTAGCCAAAGCCCCCTCATACCACGGGAGTCAGTTCAAAAGTCACTTCCTTTCAAAAGGCTTCCCAAACATATGAAGTTTGCGTTAGGGTCCTCAGACACATGCTTTTTAATTCAAACATTTTGTTTCATGGCTCATTACTATAATCAATCATTATTTGGGCAATTGCTTTTTGTGCAATTAATTTAAAAATATTGTTTGTCATTCCCCAAATGCCCTAAGCTCCTTGCTGAAAGAAACCGAAGCTGTCACGTTGATCGTTTTATCACCAGTGCCTAGCATGGTACCTGGCAAACAGTAGGCACACTATACATGTATGTTAAATGAATACATGACTACACGGACATCTAATTAGTCACCTAAGTAACCACTCAGTTTACTCAAAGTTGTTAAAAGATGCTCACTGTCTTGGAAGAGAACTATCACTGCTGTCAGCGTTGGCATTTATTTCTGTGGCATTTACAAGGCAATTTACAATCATCTGCTAATCCAAGAACGCTCCCAATCAAGGATTCCGCCCTCCAGCCCAATGTTTAAGTAAAATAATTTCCAACTCCACACCGCTTCCTGTGTACTCTGGTTGGGTAAAGAAAAAAAAATTTTTTTGTAAACTCAATTTATTTATTAAATCTGTGCCACGCTCTGCGAGTAATCCAGATGACTGCCATTATTAGTAACAGTCACCCTGCCACTGCCACCCACTGCTGACATCTGAGGCGGATTTCCTATGTGCTATCTCACTCAAAGCACTGGAGGGGGTATCAGCTCTCTTCTGCATGTGAGGACATCAGAGAGGTGACGTGACTTGCCCAGGGTCATAGGAGCAGCCAGTAAGAGGCAGGGCAAGGGTGCACTCCAGGTCTGCTGGACACTCACGCCCAAGCATTCTCTCAGCTCCATCCCAACACCCATCTTACAGAGCACCTACTATTTAGTATTCTGCTTAGTAAATAGTAGTAATTATCAAGGGATGTTGCAAACCTTTGAAAAAACCTTTTACTTTGCTCGGATTAAGATGATACTCACATGCCATCTCCCCTTTGCCTTCAGAAGACATGAGGATGATAAAGGATATGACAGCAAAGTCAAATGCACTAATCCAGGGCACCAGGAGCCCAGGAGTCCCCACTCTCAGGACAGTGGGCCACATGGCAGGTGACAAAATGGTGTGGTCCCTGACAGTAAAGCTGCCTGGCTTCTCCCCAGAGCGTCTTCCCTCAGCAGGCTGTTCCATGAGGCGGGCTGTTCCATGATCCAGGGAAAGAGGGAGGGGCTACGGATCCAGCATCACTGCCCCACAGGCAGTTCCAGGGGACGGAACGGGCCAGGGGCTGTGCTGTGGTTTTTGCTCATTTCCGGGATCACATTACCCAGGTGGCCATCACCCCACAGCCTCTGGGGTGTGACTGCTTCCCAACCTCTCCCTCTCACGGATCGCAATTCTGAGTATTTCTCAGCCCTGGATGGGCCATCGGGGTGCTTATCTGAGATCCAGATGGAACATTCCATTCCTTGGGGGTCTGTGCAGCTCATGGCACTTGCTTACACCCAGAACCCCCTGTGGGATCCCAACGGGCAGGTGTAAGACCTTTCCAGTCTCTACCTGCCTACTGGAAAGTTCTTTCTCTGAGTCCCCTATTACTGCTCTAGGACTTGAAATCCCAAGATAACTAACTGTATGCTCGTCCCTAAAGCTACTCAGTGGTCAGCTTCAGCACTATGTCCCCCTGGCTTCAGGTGCCCCCTGCTACACCCTGGACCTGTACTGAGGCCACCCGTTCCCACTGCCCCTTCCTGGTTCCTTGCACAGTTTTTGTCAGCAGCCGTATTTACAAGCACTTTGACACCTCCTAGCCACCCAAGCCTCCCTCTGATGGTTCCTTCTTGAGGTGCCACATCCCACCCCTCACCAATCTGCACTGGGACCGGTTTGCCTGGGGAATCACCCTGACTGAAGCCTGGAAGGGAAAGGCCCTTCCTTGAGGGAGGAGGGAGTTGGCCTGGTCCACAGAGGCCACCTTCATACAAAGGACCCACAGCTCAAGGCCCAGCTCTCCTTCCCACAGCAACCCCTACAGACCCTCCTGTGACCTCACCCTGAAGGAGGGTGCAGCTGTAATGAACACACCGCATGCGCCTCCCATTCCTTAACGTTCTGGCTCTGAGGCCTCCCTCACGGCGCAGGAGCACGCAGACAGGGGATAGGACGCTGGTACTCAGCACTGAGCGACCTGAGCCAGCCATCAGTGAGTGTCCCTGAGCCCCAGTCCTTCCGGGAATAAAAAGGGAGCCACCCTGAGCACGTGAGCATGCAAGAGGTACATGGCCCGCAACCAGGCACACGGAGGTATGCTCAGGGAACAGGCTGGTCTGAATACCACCTCCACAAATGGGGGGCAGGTGCCCGTAGCAACATCCCTTCCCCGACTCCCTCGGGAGCCCGACGGCCAGCCTGTGGCGTGGCCCTCCTACATGGCATCTGAAACAAGTCTGCCAGTCTGCCGTGGCCCCATTCCCACAGCCAGGGAGCCAGGGAGGAGCTGAGTGCTCGTCTGACCCACGACAGATGACCGGTGGCTCACAGCCGGGTGAGAGACTGAGTAGCACATGGTTGTCCATGTTCTTACAGAGACTTGAAGTTAGGCAGGTGGCGGTAGGTTCCAAGCCCCGTGTGCTGATTCTTACAAATACAGGCTAAGTTTACGAAACATCATAAACGCGTTCTTACTTTATCGTGCCCTCCATTTTTGAAGCTGCCTCATGGAACTGCTGTGAAGACAGTTTGTACATCTCGGCATTCTACAAAGAGAAAAACAGAACTGATTACCAAAGACTGAAATTTCCCTCTGGCTCCCGCATGGGAGAGATGGCGCTAAAAATCGACAGATGCTGATTTCTTGACCAGCATCAAAGCAGATTGGTGATTGATCCACAGCTTGGCTCTGGCTCCCACCACGGTAGGCCAACCACAGCTACAGAATCCCAGAGTAGCAAAGGCTGGAAGGACCAATGGGTCCTCTGGTTTGGGGGTCGGCAACCCATCACTCAAACCCGGCCTGCCACCTGATTTTGTAAGTAAAGTTTTATTGGAACACAGCTACACCCATGATTTGTTTCTGCATTGTCAGTGGCTGCTTTTGGGCTACAACGGCAGAGTCGAGTAGTTTAAACAGCGACTATAGGGGCTGCAGAGCCTAAAATATTCACTATTTGTAGAGAAAAAGTTTACTGAGATTTGTTCTGGTCCAACCCCCATTTTATAGGTGGCCTCTGCTGCCTAGAGGTGAAGCGACTTGCCCAAAGCCACCCAGCAAATAGCTGTGCCAGGACTGGAGCCCAAGCATCGGATTACCAGCTGGGTGCGGGCTCTGCTGCCTGCCGTGACCACCACACTCTGAGGCACGGTGACTGTCTGTCCAGAGCTGCTGAGTGGCTCCAAAGGCATGCCCTCCATCCTTCCTGAGGCTACCTAGTAAATGTGCATGTGCAGAACCAGACTGGTGTGGAGAACAGTCCGGGCCTGCGATATGACAAAGCTGGGCTGAAGCCCTGGGGCCATCACAGCATGACTCCGAGTAAGTTGTTCCCACTTCTTTAGGTCTCAGAGGCTCAGAAGCCAGCACTTGCCACTGGTTTCCAGAAGAGACGACCGCAAATGCCCGTGCTAACCCCACCTGCCACCACACTCCTGGGGGAGCACCTTGAAGCTCACAGTGAACAGACTGACTTTTTGCAGCAGGCTGTCTCAAGGATGAAACTCTAGAAGGCGGCCCAAGACGGGGGGGGGCAGTCAGACTTTCGCCGTGAGGGTGAGGAGACGGCACGGATGCCATGGGACGCCCGCCTACCCTGTGCAGGCCTGGGCCAGACCTTTCACAGAACCCGTGTGCAAGGGCTGGTTATTCCCATTCTACAGGTGGGTAAAGGGAAGCTTCCGGCTCGGGGCGCCTCCAACAGGCACAGTCCTTACAAGATGCTCAAGTGGCAGGGAAAGGGACCCAGAAGTCAGAGAGCCATGCCCTGTGTGTGTGTCAGACTCCGAGCCTGGCTCTCCCCACTCCACCATGCACGGAGATAGCCTGGCCCAAAAGGAACGAGTTGCTCCTTCGACAAAATTGAAGAGATGACAGGTGCTCAGATCAGAGCCATGCAGGGGATGTGCCCTACCCCCAAGGCACCCCGTCGGCCATCTGTAGAGAACGTAACCAAGGCAGGGGTGGAAAGCACCTCTCCTAGGAACCTGCAGGGTACTGAAGGCAGAGTTTGGGTGGGAACCTGGCCCTCACTCCCATTCTGGTACCTGCCCCTGGGAAGAGCCAAGGGGGAGGGGCCACGGAGGGGTGTGTGCCTGAGGGAATGCCTGGGGCCCACATCAGGAGGAACCCAAGTACCCGAATTCTGCCTTGGGCTGTGCTGGGGTGAGCCCAGGGCTGGGCCTTTCACCAACCCCCCCACCCCAGCTGCTAAGTGATCCTGGGCAGGTCCTCAGCTCTGAACTAAGGAGGTGCCCACACCTCTCTCCAGTGGCCCTAAGGCACAGCAGATGAGAAATGGGAACCCTCCCAGCACGACCGGCACGGAACACATAGGGGTTCTCCTGCCCGACCTCCCGGCCTGCAGGTCTGTGCTGACTCTAAGCTGTCCCATGTTTTCTCTCTGGAGCCCTGATGTTCCAACCAAGAGATTATGATTTTGCCTCAACGGGTCTGACGTTGGACCACCATGGACTGTCCTGGGTGTGGGAGAAAGGCCACAAACGTGAATCATCTCAGGGCCTCTCCTCCCGCTCCACGCAGATGCTCTTCTGTGACGTCCTTGATGGGGATCATTTATATTCAGTCTGAACCTTCCATTCACGGGCCCTCACAGGAAACCACATGGTCCGTAGGCCCACATTGTAATCTTCACTTTGGCACATGCTGTGTTCTTTGGGTGAGTCACTCACTTCCTAGTGGTAAGACAGGGCTCCCACTCCGTCACAGGGTGGCTCAGATGGTCCTGAGGGGTGCTGGGCTCACAGTGCCCACCCTGTCCGTTGCAGCCACTGTCATAGCACCATTGAACTTTCTGAGGCCAGTGTGGGCCTTAGTAAGCTCTCCATTCACTCTGATTGGTTCTCTTTGCCACGAGACGGTCTCCGGGCTCAGGTCTTCTCCTGCTTAGAGATGTGTCAGGCCACTGTCTCCTAGGCCTGGGGGCTGCCAGCGGCCCTTCCCAAGGGAGTTCCCACTGCCCAGACGGGCTGACAGGACCCTAGTGGCTCTCTGCTGCTCCCACATCTCCACGCACATGGCCCGGTCAGGGTGAGCTCAGTAAGTCGCTGAGTTGCCTACGAGTGCGGACTGAACGTGCGGTCAGGGAGATTTGTCACAGGAAGTGCCCACAGGCCAAGAAGTGGTTGTGATTACCCCGCTGCAGCTTCCTCTATTGTCTCTCAGAGTGACTCAGAGGAATTCCCCTTCCTGTCGCACCCGCCCTCCCCGCCATCTCTGCCATGTCATCTGCCTGAGCAGACCCCGGGACCACGCAGCACAGGGTGTCCCCTGTGCGGCTCATCTGACACATGCAGGTCCTGGTCCACACCTTGGGACGGCTGCACCTGCCTCTTGTGTCCACCAGGCCTTCCTGAGGCTGCTGGCGTGCACCCTGCAGACCCCTGGACCCTACCACCGTTGAGGGGTTTCTCTAAGGACTGGGGCCACACGTGTTCACACCGAGCGCCCACTAAGTGCCAGAGGATTCCAAGACAGGCACGCCTGCCTCCCAGCCTCCCGGGGCTCCCAGACAACACCACGTCACGATTACAACGGGCCGCTCAGCCAACTGTCCCCGGTGCTATGGGGGTACCAGGAAGGACAGTCTGACGGAGGCCATCTTGGGAGCTGGCACCTGAACCAAGGCCTAAAAAAACCTCTTTTTTATAAAATAGCATTTTTGAAAAAAATAATACACATAGTTTAAAAAGGCAAAAGCACAAAGGGCAGAGGGTAGGAATGTCATGACCAGCAAGCCGTGTGGCCAGCCTGGCCCTGGTGCTCCCCCTCGTGCACAGGGTCTGTGAGCTGGTTGCCCGTGCATACCCACAGCACCGCTCATTTCTTCCCTTCCCAAAGGCTTCGCCACTTTACCCGCTGAACGGTACTCCACGGCAGGTCCCGCTATCGCGGCATCTTCACCTCTGCACGTGACTAAGCACATCCGAAGAGTGCATTCTAGAAGTGAAACTCTCAGGTCAAAGGGTACATCCGCTTTTACTAAACTGAGTCTCACACGGTGAGCAGAAATGAGCCAATGATGGGGGAGGGGGACAGTTCTGTAAACAAGGGAGAGTGAGGGGTGCCACACAGTAGATGCTCCAACTGGACCAGGAGCAAGGGAAGGGGCTAGAGACAAAGACAGCCCGGGACCTGGGGACCCGGGTGGCAGGGGGGTGGGTCTCCACTGCAGGCTGGGAGCCTAGACCTCAGCCCACGGGTTTTACTTTTACGTAGGGGAGTGGCAGGGGAGATGTGTGTTTCAGAGAGAACATTCTGGCAGCCATGTGGACGATGGAGTGCAGTGCCAGCAGGGAGCCTGGAATTGCCTGCCGCGCGATCCCACGGGGGCCTGGGGAGGCCACAGCACTGTCCTGAGAGGAGTGCTGTCACCCACTGGTAAGTTGCGGGGAGAGCACTGCAAGTGCACTGCATGGAATCCCCGCACGTCTCTGAGGACCCAGGGATCGTGAGTCATTATTTCTGGATGGTTTTTCCTCCCTGTTAGATCTTCAGATTCCCAAATTTTGGAATCTCTTCCTCTACCCTATACACAGCTGCCCCTCCCCCTCCTCCTCCTGCTGCTCCATACGCACATCTGAAACCAGAAGACCTGATCTCCATTAATTAAATCTGCCATTGAAAATTAAATAACGTGAGTAAGAAGGTGTGAGTGTTATCTCTATGGGTTTCAAAAGTCACAGTGTTTCTTCAATTACTTCCCAGGCAGTTTTCATATTTCATACTGTCTGATTTCTCCAAGGGCCTGGGTTGCGAGATCAAAAGAGAGTGTGATGGTGAGAGGAGGCACAGCGAGAGGGCTCAGAAGGGGACGACAAGGAAACATGTTGTGGGCCAGAGAGGCAGTCCTGCTGCCCCCGCTGCGGAGCCATGAGGGACCAGAGCGGGGCAGGGTTGGGACCGGGGTGGGGGGGCTTGCGCTAACCCACTAGCCTGGCAGAGGAGCGAGGGGTAGCTGTCCTGGAACAGAAGACAACAGAGGTCAATGTGATGGTCAGCAGGGGAGTGGCTCTTGGGCTTGAAACCTCCCTCGGGGCCACGCAGACATGCACCCAAGGAACAAGCATTCATAAGTCACCTACCATGCACGTGGGCCTCTGCAGTGTGTCACAGGAGAGCGTCTATGAGGCATTTCTGTCAGACAGGAAAGACTGAATAAAGGTCCAAGGACCATCCCAGGAACAAGGGAGGCAGCTGGGGCAGCAAGGATGGGTATGGGCCCTGGAGTCAGAACCCAGCCCCTACAGCAGTACAGCACGGGCCAGCATCCAGCCCTCTGGTCTGCCCCCTCAGCCTCTCCTTTGTAACATGAGAACAGCAACAGGGCCTCCTTCATATGGTTGTGTGGGAACTGGTAGAGATGCCAATGAGATAATGCATATAAAATGCTTAGAACAGTGCCTGGCACAGAGTAAATGCTCAATAAATATTTTGAGAACTTAACACCCAAACGTGTATTAACCAACAAAGACAGCTGGAAGAGAGATCTGGAAATAGTGAAAGAGTGAGGAAGTGTACCTAAGGATGTGAAGTCCACGAAGGGAGGGGTTTTCACCTGTTCTGCTCGCTGATCTATCCCAGGGTCTCTAACAATGCCTGGTACATAGTAAGCCCTCAATAAAAATTGGGTGCATAAAAAGAAGTAGAGGTCGGTACCACTAGAAAACATGTGAAAACACAAGCGGGATGTGGTCATTTGTTGAGTCAATCGAGAAAGTTTGCTGAACTGGGGCTCTGTGCCAGGTACCCTGCGGGCACCGAGGAGAGCACCATACAATCAAATGGGGACATGTCGCCCACAAGGTTCACCGGGATTACTCACGCCAGGCGCTGTAGCCAGGACTTCCAAATAGGCTGGCCCCTTCTTGCCTAGAGCAGTGCTTCAAGGTAGGAATGTGCACCCTTCTGCCACATGAAGACACAAGGCTCAGAAAAGCCAAGGATCTCACAGTGGGGGCCGGAAGTTCAAGGGAAAGAGACAGCACCCGAAAAGGGGTCTATCAGCCTCCCACTTCGTACCATGTCCTTCCCTGTGTGCCTAGCTGACCCCCCAGAAGAAATTTAACAAACCAAAGGCCACGCAGACAGGATTCAAAGCCAATGTGTGGTTACATGTAGAAAAACGTGAAGCTTAGGATCCTGGCTGTCCAGAGCAGGGGAAGATCGCCAGCAAAATTAGTGCAGACTGTGGAAGGGCTCAGACGTGAAGGCTTAAAAAATATCCCAGAATCGGAGCGGAACAGAGTGAGGACAGAAGAACCCCATGCCAAGGCGCTGTCAACGTGGCTGAGGGCCGGTCATCCAGGGAGACGTGGAAATCACCGGCCTAATTACCAAGCTTCTCAAAGCTCGCAGGAATGCTAACTTTTAAGACGAGTGAAAAAACTTAACGTATTCAGGATGTGAAGAAATCTCTGACTTGAAAAAAAAAAAAAAAAAAAAAACCACAAAGAAGAAATGCATGTGAATCTTCTGTGAAGAGTCCAAAGAGTCAACACAAAAATTTCTGAATCTCAGGACATGTGATCAGCAACACAGTTGGTAAAGGAATGGAAATACAGTTTTGTTAAATGGCTAAACAGCTGGTTCTTGGCTGTTTATGAAGTCACACGACTACATCTTTGTCTCTTTCCCTGCTCCTGGGTACCTACCAGCTCCGACTTGCCGTCACGTGGAGAAAGGACCCTTCTTTCCAGACTTGCTCTGGCACTTACCCTGGATGGTGGTGCACAGACAACGCTCTTTCCTTCCACTGCTGCACTCAGCAATGTCCATCTGGGATCCTTCAATGCTGGAGCTCCTTCCTCCCATGGTCCCCTCACTCCTAGGCCATCTGACTGTCATAGCCATCTTTGGTCAGGCCACACCCAAGGCCTCCCACCGCCCCCAGGACGGCCCTGACTGGGATACTACTCCTGCACCGCCCCCCCCCCCCCCCCAGGATGGCCTTACCTGGGATGCTCCTTCCATTTCTAGGACAGCCCCACCTGGGATCCCCCCCACCCCATATCCCAGGAGAGCCCTACCTGGGATGTTCCCTCCATACCCCAGGATGGGCGGACCTGGGATCCTCCCTCCATCCCCCAGAAGAGCCACAAACCTAGGGCTCCAACCTCAGCTGAGCCTTCCACACAACTTATAATTCTCCATAACAGCTATCCCAACCTTTTCTCGAATTCCATACTGAATTCCTTACCTTGAATTCCTGCTATGGGCAGAGGACTGTGTCTCAACTTCAGAGACCAGTAAAGCTACTGCTGGGCACCAACAGGAACATCTCCCCCAGTACCAAACGTGCCTGTCTATGCCCATGAGCCTTTGCCCCCAGAGCAGAGTCCACCATCCCGCCAGGCTCCTGGGTTCCAGGGTCCGCGGTGGCATGGGAAGATGGTTCCCTCTCTCTGTGCCTATTACTTCTTGGTCCCATGGGGAGAATGCAGACCCATATTTCAGGGGTGCTCTGAGGGTGCAGTGAACAATGGGTTCAAGGCCACCCAGCATGTCAGGGCTCGTCTGCTTCTTCCATTCATTCCACCAATATTTACTGTGTGCCTACTATTCACCAGGCCTTGCTGTGCAATCAGAGGGCACAGCAGTAAACAAGACATGAGAGCCTTGCCTTCACAAAGCTAACAATCCAGAAACAGGAAAAATGAGAAAACGATTCTACTCAGAAGTGCCATAAAGGGACACGGCAAGTTAAGGGAATAAAGAGCATCAAGCTGGGGTGGGGGCTATTTTAAATAGGTTGGTCCAGGCCTCTCTGCTGGGGTGACTTGGGGTAGATGTGATGAGGGAAATAGGATTCGGGGAGGTCCTAAGGTGGAGCTACACTTGACGGGTTCTCGGGAAAGCGAGGGGAACATGGCTGGAAGACGTTCAAGATGAGAACAGATGCAGGGAAAAGACAGGAGGGCTTGCAGGAAGCCACTAGAGGTTTGATCAGGGGATGATATGATCTGATTTCCACTCTGGAAGGATCACTGGCTGCAGTGTTACAAAGAGGTTAACGGGAAGAGAGAATGGAAGCAGCCAGGCCGCCTGGAGGCCCCTGCAGGGCCCCAAGTGAGCCAGGGATCATTTCCTGAGGATGTGACAAACGCGACCCCACACCAGTGCTGGAGAGTCAGCCTTGCCCTTCCGTGTCGGCCCTGCAGAGCCGGGAACCTTCAGGAGACAACTCGCAGAGGGGTCGAGCAGGCTGTGAGGGTATGAGCCAGGGGCTCAGGACGGTAGCTGGAGTCTAAGCGATGAGTCCCGTAGCTTTGCTGCAGAACCCCTTCAGTTAGTCCCAGCTGAGTACTGGAATTCTCCTCGGCCCCAGGTTCCATCAACAATACGACCCCAGTCTCGTTTCCTCTGTCCTTCTGTCTGGCAGTCTGCTTCCTGAGCTCCCCTCCTCTTCACACCTCCTGTCGCATTCCCTCATTACGTCCACCCCCCACATTTCCTGCACTGACCACCACCACCACCACCTGCCCAGCGCCTGCAGGAGGACCAAGGATCACCTCTTCCTTCCTCCTGGGGTCCCTGGATGGAGCCGGCAATCAGATGTGGGTACCTCTGCCTCCTCGTACCTCTCGAGGCCCTTCTGTTCTCCATATTGTCCCTGCTCCTGTGTGTCCATTATTATCTTAGGGGGACGCGCTGCACTCATACACCACACTGGTCCCCCTGCTACTACTTTCTCCCCTCTCAGCTTACCCTCCACGCCGCTGTGGGAGCCATCCTTGAATACGCCTTTCAGCTTAAACCTCTTCATGTCCCCCACTGTCTGCAGAGTGGCCTCCGACTCTCCCTTTGAGACTGCCCTCCCTAATGACTTACCTTGGCGCTGCCCCCTCTGCCCTTTCCCTGCAAGGACTCGTCATCTTTCAAGCCTCCGTCGTGTTCTTTGTATCACTTCTCCTGCCAGTTCTTCCCTGCCCACCTGAGATACTCTGGTTCATGTTGTGACACCCAACAATGTCCCCTCTGCTGGACCATGTCATTCCTCTCTCACCTCCCAGGCAAAACTCACGTTTCCCTTCTCGGTGCTCTGTACCACGCTTTGTGGTGGCATTTCCCACAGTGCCCTGCAATCCTCTGCTAACATGCCTATTGCCCCAACTTGGGACTGGGAACCATGTAAGCCTGGGGTCAGCTTTTTGACTTCATTGATCCGTACTTCAAGAATGCACAGAGGTCTTATTAGTCAGCTTGCTCTGGACTTTGCACATCTCCAAACTCTGTCTTCCCGATCTCCCCTGGCCTGAGGGGGCCAATGACTCTCTACCTGGCGGGCCTCCAGTCCTGGGCCTAGCCTCCTGGGATCCGCTCTCATCACCGCTGCAGCAACAGTCCTGAAACAACACCCTGTCACGTCGCTCCCCACTTGAGCCCTTCCCCTCCTCCACCAGGGCACCTCCATCCTGCCCCTCCAGGCACCCCCTCATTCCCTGGACACTTCCACATCCTCTTGCCTAACACACGTGGCTGGCTGCTTTCCGAACCTTGCAAAGGTGTGACCCGCTAATTAGAGTGTTGTGACAGTGGCTGTAGGTGAGACCCTCCCGGAAGTATTTGCATTTGTGAAAAGTCAGAGAGAAAAGATCCCTGTCACTTTCTGCTCTGCCATAATGAAGAGTCGAAGGCTCGGAGCTGGGTTTTTGGGACCATGCCTCTTCTCCTCTGTGTGTTTAGCTAAGCCCCCTAGCATTTTAGGGGTATGTGTGTGTGCACTGCTGTGTGTGTGACTGGGGGTGGGATTTACGACCCTCTGCTTACAAGGGGTGAAGAAACAGAGCCTTGGGCACCTACAGACATATATGTACACACACACACACGCACACACGCGCACACACACTGTAAAGCACTAGATAAACGTAAAGCTGTGTTAATTGGCAATAATTACACAAGTTTTTTAGAATTTTGATTTACACTGAATACTAAACATTAGCCACCGGACCTCTGGATGAATGGTGATCTTGACCTAAGAACTTCTCTCTATTTTTCAAAAATTGTTTTTCAAGTATAGAGCTGCAATATTATATTGGTTTCAGGTATACAACATAGTGACTTGACATTTATATAGATTATGAGATGCTCACCATGATAATGCTAGTTACCATCTGTCACCATACAAAGTTGTTACAATATCACTGACTATATTCTAAATGCCGTACTTTATGTCCTCATGACTTATAACTGGAAGTTTGTACTTCTTAATGTCCCCCTTTCCTTTGGCACCTATCATTTTCTGTATTTATAGGTCCTCTTCTCCAAGCGCTGATTTTCATTAGGTAGAGCCAAGATGCGTCTGGGTGGGAAGACGCACCCCTTTGGAGTCCCTGGTAATCTATCAGGTGACCCAGGCTGGAAAGAACAAAAGCAGCGTCCCCACGGGACACACACACAAGGTGCCGTGGCCTATGGTTCCCTCAGAGCTGCCCTCATCCCCTGTGGCCTGGGGTGGCCAGTGACTCTCTACCTGGCAGTCCTCCAGTCCTGGGCCTGGTCTCCTGGGATCTGCTCTCATCACCGCTGCAGCAACAGTCCTGAAGCAACACCCTCTCACATCCAGGACCACAGCCCCACAGGAGTCTGTCATGACTGTGCAGGGATGACTGTACCCACAGTCCTCACACACAAGCCGAGTGATGTGCAACAGAAAGGGCCAGCCAGAGGTGCAGGGTCAGCTCCTGCTTGAGAGTCTGCAGGGAGGACTCCGCGTTAGAGGGTAAAGGAAGGGACCAGGAAACAGTGAATTCAGAGGAGTGGGATTATTCAAGAAAACCTGCCTGACAGAAGTATGATAAACCGTTGAAGGCAAGAAGATCAAAGCTCCGTTTAAAGTAGCAGGTGGAAAAGATGTTTTTAACATACCTGCGGTCTGCGGAAGGTTAAGTGTCTACCCAGACCCAGGGCCCGTGCGGGAAACCCTGGAGCCAGACTGAGGCCAGACAGTAGACGGTGAAGGAGAAAGGGAAGCAAAGAGCTTTAAATGGCGGCTAAATACAGAACGGCATTTAACCTAGATGGACAGAAGCCACGTGAGGGTAGACAAGGAGGGAATTCGGCAGCGTGCTTGCCGTAAATGGGACTGACAAGGTCATCTACCGCCGTAATCACTCCACTGGCAGCCTGTGGAAGGAGGCAGGGCCGTCCAGCCGGGCCGTGGCGCCGCTGGTCAGTTGGTCCCTACATGTGCAGCAACATAGCCGGCTAAACGAAGGTGTAAACAGTTGGAAAATGAAATGCAGAGCACAAGGGGAAATAAACGGAATAAAAAACAAACGAAGAGACGTGAATCGTAGCTCCGTTTGTGTGACTTCCTGGTGAGCCGACCCTGAGGGAAGCTACAGGCTCTGGAGGCGGTGAACAGTCATTGCAAGGGAGAGCAGTAGAGTCAAACTCCAGAACACAGCCCCACGGCCGGGACGCCGCTGAGGCTGGGAATCCTGCCGGCCTGCTCAGGACCTAGCACATCAGGCCTTCGGGGGCCGCGCGCTCGGGCCACAGCGGCGTTAGCCAGATGTTTCTGCTCTCTGTGCTGATCCTTAAAGTTCCAGCCCAGCAGAACGACAGACGCAGGGTTCCCAGTGGGGACACCGCGCTCGGCAATTCTCAGCATTAGGAGACTCTCAGCCCTCTGTGACGGAGGCTGGCCACACTCCTGAGAGCGGGTCTCAGTCACTCTCTGAGGACTTCCACAAGAGAGAAGTCCCTCCGCCCCTCCAGGCAAGTCTGGACCCCTGGCTCTCAGCTTCACCTCCACCGGGTCTGTCTGAGGCAGCGGGGCAGGATAAGCCTTGCTAATCAAAGGATGGCTCGTGAACCAGCCGCAGCCGCAGCATCGCCTGGGAGCTTATTAGAAACACGGAATACCTCAGGCCCTGCCCCACACCTGCTCTTTAGCGAGCTCCCAGGTGATCTGTGCGCATGTGACGTTTGAGAGGCACAGGTGTGCAGGAGGTGGGCCTCCGGTGGGCTTTGTTTCAATAGCATTCTGTTAATTGTTTTAAAAACTTGAATGCCCTTGGTTGGGTCCTGCCCTCCTCAGTTCAGCACGGTCCTTCTACGTCTCTGTGGCTTTATACCTACAGCTCAGTATACCTGAATTCTCATTGGGCTTCTGAAGACAGCTACACCGGGGCCCCTGGCTTCGTGTTTACACTCTAGGCCCGGAGTCGTCAACCCTGGCAGCACGTCAGAATCACCACAGCAACTTTATAAGCATAAGGCCTGGGCCCACCCCCAGGGAGTCCGATGATGCCTGGGCATCAGCATTTTAAAGCTCTCCCAAGGATTCTCAGGTGCAGCTAAGGTTGGCAATCCCTGTTCTAAGGTCAGGGAAACCTGAGCTGAAAACACGAGATTCGACCCTGGCCTTGCCACAGAACTCTTTCCGTGCCTGTAGCCACGTTACTTAACTCTCTACCTTGGTTTCCTCGGCTCCCCAGTGAAGACAGTAACTACTTGGTAGGCGGGTGCCTCCCTCAAACGAATGCCATAAGGGTGAAGGGAGACAGTGCAGGAGAACCTGGCACAATGCCAGGAGATGCAATATACACACTCGGTAAATGTCAGCGCCTACCGGGACCGCTTCACTCTGGTGGTCTTACAGAAGGAACTGACCCCCTGGTTATGGTACCACAGAGCCTTCTCTTAGCAGCACCCAATCCTTCCTCACATGGCATGTTTCACACACTTCCCCAACCTGTGGCCCGCTCTTTGTGGGCCTTGGCTGATAGATGTTGCAGAATGGAACTTGAGTCCAAGGTGAGTCTGACCAGGAAGACAGCTGCCTCTTCTCTCAGACAGATTACACCTGCAGGAACACGGTCTTAAACTACAGGCGCTTTCGGGAGGATTCCGTGCGAGTCAATTCTTGTTGGTGGCCTCTTTGGCATTCATTCCTTTTCTCCCTCTCCCAAGCTCCCAGTTTCCCTTGAGGAATGCATACAGTTTCAGGGAAGCAGACCACAACTTCAGATCTGGGGGTGGCAGGGTGTGACCGAGGTCGGGCCAACCAATGCATGCCAGTGGCCTAGCCACAGGGCTGGGGAGTGACCTAGGATGGTCCTGCCAGAATGAGTGAAACTTGCGGTGAGGCTGGATCTCTTGCTCTGGGTGGCCAGAAGGGGGCAGACCCAAGGGAACCGGGGCAAAATGGGCGGAGTCTGTGGACGAAGCCCCTCATAGACGCCACACCACTCTGGGTCTCTTGTTTCCTGATGGGTTGAGCCAGTTAGAGTCTGGCTTTTTCTTTCTGGAGGCTGAAAGTATGCATACATCACGACCACTCTGCCACTGCTAAGCTATATCAGCACCTACTCTGAGCCAAGTGCTGCGCTGGAGAACTTACAAACAATATTTCATGTGCCAAGGTTACAGAGGTGCTAAGCAAAAAAGGCTAGAGAATTAGAATCGGATCGTCGAAATGCACGTCACACTGAGCTTAATGTCAACAAAAACTCCCAGGTCTTTTCCACACATGTTGCTACAAAGCACTTGTGCAATAAGTTTTGTGGAGCCAAGTAAAAAAAAAAAAAGCCCACCATTTGTTCTGGCCAAATTTCAATGTAAAAATTTACCAAACAGTCAATTTAGTGAATGCGATTTGGTGAGATCTTCAGAGACCGATTCATCACCATATTGGTCAGGACACTGTTGGTTGCAGATAGTGGAAAATTAGACTCAAACTGGTCTGGGCGCTAATGGGAACTGCCGGCTCATGTTAACTGCGGTCCAGTGCTGTTTTAGGTAAAAATCAGGTGGCTGAACAAGGTCACCAAAAACTTGGTTGCTTTCACCTCTCCATTCTGCCTTTTCTACGTTGCCTTCATCCTAAGCCCGGTTCTCCTCATGGTTGCAAGGTGGCTGCCAGCAGCTTCTAGGGGCCCCACTCTCCCTTGTTGACATAGAGCAGGAAAATAGAACAATTAGTATGCGACACAAGGGCACTCCCACTAACAGGGAAAGGGAAGGGAAGGAGCAAGAAAAGATGCCGTGCTCTCTGAAGCCCACAGAATCCTATTTCTCCAAGGACCCCAAAGTTTCCTTCTGTCTTTTGGGCCTACACTGAGTCACTCTGATCTGAATGAACCATGTGGATCTAAATGAACCACGAAGGCCAGGGCAGTGAGATGTGAAGATCAACTTAAGCCAATCA
This sequence comes from Leopardus geoffroyi, assembly GCF_018350155.1. NCBI lineage: Eukaryota > Metazoa > Chordata > Mammalia > Carnivora > Felidae > Leopardus > Leopardus geoffroyi. Next base: position 59,090,128 of record NC_059331.1, read on the forward strand.
GGGGATACATTAGACTTGACACTGGACTCACCTCATTCAGTAACGCACAGGCTATATCGACAGGAAAGGAAGGCATCCGAATGGAAATCCAGCCACTACCACCAAAAGGAAGGAAAAGTAGATTTTGGGCAGCCGGAAATAGCAAATTTTTTTGACCGTCATTCAACACATTCACTATTCATCAAGCTTTGGGTAATTTGCAAATCTGACGAGTGGGCGTTCTATGTCTTTAAATCACTAATAAAAATGTTGACGGAGGTGGGAATGAGGAGAACTCTCAGGGCTGACGTTGATCCATTTCTTAGCATCTTTCCAATATGGTAATTTAACCTATCCCAAAGCAGCCTGATCATCTTAACATGTAGCCACCAGACCCAACACAACATCATCTGCCCTCACTAGACACTGCACAGAAGTACAGTTACGGAAAATCCAAGCCACTAAGATTTCAGATGTCCCTATAAAGGAGACGATGTCAGCCTGAGTGCTGATGTTGCTCGAAACCCTGTCTGCACATCCAGCTGCCCGCCAGTCCCAAATGCTCTGCAGGTCCTCAACATACACATGCACGATGCGCTATTTCCTGGTGTTCTGACATCATTTATTGAGAGGAAATTCACAAAACAGAAAGTTAACTCTTTTATATTTTGTTTTAAGTTTATTTCTTTTGAGAGAGAGTGTGAGCAGGGGAGGGGCAAAGAGAGAGAGAATTCTAAGCAGGCTCCACACTCAGAACAGAGCCTGACATGAGGCTCAATCTCAAGAACCGTGAGATCATGACCTGAACTGAAATCAGGAGCAAGGTGCTTAACTGACTGAGCCACCTAGGCACCCTGAAAAGGAACTATTTTCAAGTGACCATTTCAGTGGCATTCAATATAAGCACAATATTGCACAACCATCATCTCTAGGGACACGCATATGCATATATTTGAGTCCCTGTTTTCAGTGCTTTGGCATATATACCTAGGAGTGGACCTGGATCACATGGCGATTCTGTGTTTAAGTTTCTGAGGAATTGCCAACTTGTCTTCAACGGTGGCTGAACTATTTTGCATTTCTACCAACAATGTACAAAGTTCCAATTTCTCCACATCATCACTAACATTTATTATCCTCTTTAAAAAAAAAAAACAGGGGTGCCTCAGTGGCTCAGTCGGTTAAGCGTCTGACTTCGGTTCAGGTCATGATCTCACAGTTCGTGAGTCTGAGCCCCGCATCAGGCTCTATGCTGACAGCTCAGAGCCTGGAGCCTGCTTCGGATTCTGTCTCCCTCTCTCTCTCTCTGCCCCACCCCTGCTTGCTCTCTGTCTCTCAAAACTGAATAAACATTAAAAAAATTTTTTTTTAATAAATAAATAAATAAATACATAAATAAATAAATAAATAAAATAAAAAAACAAAAAACAAAACTTAGAGCCATCCTAATGGTATCTCATTGCTTTGATTTGCATCTCCCGAATGGCTAATAGCACTGAACATCTTTTCAGATGCCTGTTGGCCATCCATGTGACTTCTGTGCCTGTATTTAATGGGGTGCTTGTCTTTCTGTTGTTAAGTTGTACGAGTTTCTCCGATTTCCTTTTAACCCAGTTATTCCAGTGAGAACTTCCAGAATACCACCTCTTCACTCCCTCATACCTGAGGGCCACCAATTTCTGTTGTCCTACCTTAGAAATAACAGCAAATGCCTCCTTTCCTCTCTGCGTCCTTCCCACGTGCCCTATTTCAGGTCCTCCCTGTCTCTTCCTACGGCAATCATAATAGCCTTGTATCTTTTCTCCTCATCTCCAAGCTTCTCCCACTTTCTTCCCCAGTTCTACTGCACAAATTTCATCGCGTTACTCCTTGCCAACGACATTTCCCAGCTCCTGGCGCCTTCTAGGATCAAACCTGAGCCTCCCACCATGCTGAAGCAGCCCTCCTCAGCTTCTTTGTCACTCTCCCCAGTCTGTCTGCAGCAACTCTGCTCTGTGGAACATCCATAAAGCTCGGTGTCGCTCCCAGAGCCGCATGTTCACTTTATGCCCTGGCCAGGGTGGGCCTGGGCCCAGACAACAGTCCCCTCTGTCCTCTGCAGCTTCCCCTAACTCACCCTATCCAATCTGATTCCAAATCCGTGGAGACAACGTCTGGACTCCTCCAGTCCACGTGAGCTGACCCTCTGTTGGTGGTCCAACAGCATTCTTTTGATCATGTCCTGTAACTCTGCATATGGTGCTGCACACCCTGACGGGCCTTCCTGGAGACACTGCCTCCCGGGAGGCCCTCAGGATGGCTGCCAACTGGACTGAGGGTGGGCCTGACCCAAGAGTGGAATGTAACCTGGACCACTCAGAGAAGGCAGGCTACTGGAGTAGATGAGGAGAACGGACCAAACAGAGAAGGAAAGAACAGGAAGACACCGTGAAAAAGAGCACAAATGATCACAAGGCCAAACAAGAAGTGGGACCTTCCTGGGGAGGCCCCGGCTCCCGACACCTTCTTGCGTCCAGGCAGTGGGCAGGTGGCCTGAGCGTAGGTCCGGCCTCATAAGCACAGTGTCTGACACACGACCCCCTGGATGCTCAGTGCAAGGAGCCGAACTGTGCCCTCCCAAATTCACACGTTGCAGTCCTCACCCCCAGAACCTCAGAATATGACCTTATTTGGAAATAAGGTTGTTGCAGATGTTAATGAGCTGGGATGAGGTCACACCGGAGCAACAAACAGAGCAGGCACAGTCCCGCTCTGGAGGAGTGTATGGGCCAGTGTGGAGACAGACAAGAAAATGAACAGGGTGACTGTCATGCACGCGCAAGAAGGAAATCAAGCAAGGCAGGATGATGGAGAGCGACATGGGGGCACACTGCTGCCCCTCGGAGGAGCCAATCATCTCTGAGGGGTAAAACTGTACTAGACACTTAAATGGGGAAAAAAAACAGAAACAAAAACAAATGCAAGGGAAAGAAAATGAAAAAGAGAGAACAAAGGAAAAGGAAAACGAGGAGAAAGAAAGAAAGAAAGAAAGAAAGAAAGAAAGAAAGAAAGAAAGAAAGAGAAAGAAAGAGAGAGAGAGAGAGAGAGAGAGAGAGAGAGGGAGGGAGGGAGGGAGGGATGGAGGGAGGAAGGAAGGGAGAGAGGAAGATACGGGAAGGTATGGGAGACTAGTGTTCCGGGCAGGGAAACAGAGTGCATAGACCCAAGCAGGGAGGACAGCAGGGGAGGACGTGCAGAGCAGAGCACATGGGCTGCTCTTCATTCCCTGTGACTGGATGACACCTGTAAACTACAATGCTGCTGGTGGGGGCGGGGCAGGAGAGCTGCAGGAAGACTGATGGCAGAGGCTCCTGCAAAATTCAGGTGAGAGGCATGGTTGCTGACCTGATTCAGGGGCTACTTGCAGTTTTTCTCCTCCTCCTAAACTAGGAGCTTCCAAAGAACAAGGGTCATGCTCAGAACAGGTGACCACGGAGTATGTGGGAACCAAAAGACATAACTCTTTAAAAGGGGGTGGTCACAGGAGCCTGCACAGGTGTCAGCAAGGCACGTCCTAGCCGCAACTGACTCCGTCTAATGAAAAGTTTGCCGAGAGGCCAGCAAGCTTCTGGGACATGTCTTAGAATCTCTCCTTCCCCTTAGAAGTACCAAGGTTCATCTGGGTGTCTTCGGTCTGCAGATACCTCTGCACCCCCCCCCCCCCCCCCGTCTTGGGACTTCTTCAGAAGCCCGCAGTGTTGTCCCTTGGCACTCTGCCTCCCCTCCGGGTGGCACAGGCACTGCTTCCAAAGGCCCCCGTGTTCCTTCTGCTTCTCTAATCCTTTTTGGCTCAGCACAGTTTCTCTCGTTTCTTCCTCAAACTTCTGAGAGATAAAACTGTCAGCAAGTCGAGTTGGGAGCCCTGCTTTTAGCTGGCAGGTGCAGGGCCCATCACAGCTAGGCTCTGCCTGTCTGCATCTCTGTGATCTGTGATGGCATCAGGAGAAGGACGTTATCTTAGGCACAGTAATTGCATCCACCAGGAATAAGGAGTTTCAGAATCCACCAGGAGAGGAAATGCGTTAGCCTTGTTTCGGAACACTGGGTGGGATTACACCACGATTGGCTGCTGATTGTCGGTGGCAATCACAACACGATTAACATCCTGGTGGAGGCGGAAAGCCAAAACCCTCAATCAGGTGGTCAGTGGGGCAGCACAAAGCTGTGGCTCTGCCACCCGGCATGTGCTCGCTGTCCCCACTCCGAGTTGCTACACCCTCCCCCGCTGGGCCCAGGTCCTGCAGGTGGTGCTGCTGGTGACCCAGGCTAAACCTTTGAGTGCGTGAGCCTCCTTGGCCACAGGGACAGGTGCGGGAAGGCCCTGCGCTCTCACCCCGGGGGTGATCAGGGTCAAGCAGGTCCATCAGGATATTTCTGTTTCTGCTCGTGGGAAAGCGGCCCACTCCTGTGGGTGCTGTCATGGAGTAAGCCTGAAGCGGGAAGGGCCCCCTTGTGGAACCTGAAAACAGAACACACCTGGGGAAGCAGGCTGACTCGTTGCCAGATGCAAGAAGCACCCAAGGTCAGATCTATCCCTTAAGTGTTTGGTGGCATCCCTCCCCCTCTCCTTTTCTCTCTAAATTAAGCATTTGCGTTATGTTTTTTGTCACTTATAATGTAGAGACCTTGACATAGGGAGCCTAAGGAGAGGCGGTGAAGAGACCCGCCAGCGCCAGGGTGACGGAGGGGGCTCTGCCCAGGCAGCATGCCGCACGGAGGCAGTCAGGGCAAGGGGCTGGAGCTGGGTGCGCAGGGGTCCTTCCACAGCTGCAGACTGGACACTCACTTCAGAGGGCAAACGGGAACCCCAGCAGCCTGAACTGATGTGCCCGAGGAGCGCCACGTCAAACACACCAGAGAGAAGCCAGGTAGAGAGTGGAGGATGATGTAGGCACATCGACTCAGTCTTCTCAGGACGCAAGCGGGTAAGACACTGTACGAACCTTTGCAGAGGTGAGGGGATGAGAGGCTACTCCGAATTCTAAACAACAGTCATTCTCACGGTGAAATGATCTTCCTGTCTCCCTAGAGGCTGCTTCTGCAGGACCTATCTGGAGAGGCTGGGCTGGTCCTGGTGACCATGTTGGGGAGCGCCTTCCCGGTGAGATCGGTCTCCCTTTCCTGTGGGGTGGGAGCTCCAGAGCTCTACAGAGCCATGGTCAATACAGTGCATGGGTCTGGGGACTCACCGCTGCGCCCCCACACCTCTGCCACAGTCTGCGGTGCGTTCTAAGACAGCCCTTTCCATTTCTAACTGTGAACAGGAGCATGAATGTGTGTGGGGGCTAAAGCTAATATATGGACCCTTTCTGTGCTCGTAGTTACACAAATATATCAACTGAGAATTGCAAAAACAAAACAAAACAAAACAAAACAAAACCCACATGGTTAAGATCCCACACTATCCTCAAGCACCTGTCACTCCAGCAGGGGAGACATGCTGTGTAGGTGAATACCCTCAATGCAAGGTTAAGGACAGAAAGTTCTAGAAGTAGAGGATGGGCACTGTATCAGTGGGACCAATGCAAAGGGGTGGAGAATTGCTCAGAAAGCAGCGGAGAAGGCAGCATGTGAATGGTCCCAACCTCACATTCAAGCAGACCATGATCCCCCGGGATCAGAGGGACCCAGGTTAGCATCCTTGCCCCTGCCGCTCACCGCCCGCATGACCACATGTGAATAAGCGGCCTCTCTGAGTGCACCTCCCTCACCTGCAAGTACAGACAATGGTATGGCCTACCTATGGTATGGCCCCTACGGTGGGGCGCGGCGGTGAGGGTTCTGCTGGGAATGCGTGCCTGGCTCGGTGCCTGGCACATTGCTAGTGCTCGTAAATAAGTAACCATGTCTGTTAACAGGTGGCTTCCCAGTCGTGGAGAAAAGGGAATTCCAGAAGGTATCAGCAAGCAGCACAACAAGACAGGCCTGAACGTTTTCTTAAACATCACTTTTGCTGGGGGCAGAATAAGGAGGTTCCACTTCTGAGATGGACTTCTTCATGAAGGACAGCGGAGGAGCGTGGGAGCTGGCTGGCAGCTGGGAGGACGGGGAGCAGGGGTGGGGACGTCAAGCTGGGCCCTACAGCTCTGGCTCACCGCTCCCATAACTGACAGAGCCTGTGGGAACTCTAGTGAAGGCAAGTCACTGTAAAACCAACAAAGCAGATCGTTCTAGAGAAAGGCTCTTACAGGGTGCTCTCCAAATATATGCAATCTTTACCGGAACCCTCTAAGTTTCTGCGTTCTCTGTCCCACAGACAGACTGGGGGTCATGGAGGTGAGAAGTCTCACCAAGGCCACAATCCTACTTGGTGGAAACACCAGAACTATCCGCTCAGGAAGGCTCCTGTGTTGGAGACGCTAAGCTGAGCCTAATACACTGCTTAGCTGGGGGGAGGGACAGGAGGAACATTTCAGGCAGAGCAAATGGCATGTCAAAGCCCCTAGGGGGACAGAGTGAAAGAAAGAATGGCTAGAGGTTCTCGAAACCAACTGCAAACGATCTCATCAAATTCTATCAGCCAGAGACATCCAGGGACATTGTCTCCTTTTTATAGATGACAAAACATTTCAGAGATGAAGACAGTGTCCAAGGTCACAGAGCCAGTGAGTAGAAGAGGCAAGATGTAAACTCAGGTCTGTCTGACTCTTCAAACCATCATATGGCCACACTTCCTCCATCAGATAACAGACAGTGAAAACGTCCTGCAGTCACAAAGCCAGTAAAGAATAAACAGGGCCAAATTAGATGGAAAGGCAGGCCTGCTCTGCTCACAGTGATGCCCTAGTTAAAAGAGGAGCACCCCTCTCCAGCCCCACCCCTGCATATATCCAAGAGGAGGAAATGACTCCAGGGTTGCTGTCTGCTCAAATCATAACACTCCGCGCAGGTAGCCTGTCCTGGTCACGGCACTTCAAGACGCTGACAGTCAAAGGCTCCCAAAGCACTGCCAGCCTCTCCTCGAGGACTAGACAACAACCCCCAGGAAGGGTGTGGTGAGTCCCCGGTGAGAGCGAGCACCGCCCTCCCTCCATGTGATGCTCTATCCCCCTTGCCCTCCTTCTCCTGTCCCCTTCTCCAGGACCAGGCCACACAGGGGACTGAGCTGACCAAGCTTCTGGGGACATAACCATCTCAAATGGCAGCCTGGGCCCTGGCAGGAAGAAGGTGCTGTTCAGACCGTGGCCAGGCTGATAGGGACCTTTATCCACCTGGATGGGTATGAGGAAAGCAGGCCGGCCAAGAGCTCCTCACTAGGGAAGAAGTTTCACACGGTGGAGAGAGCCCGCCAGGGAGAGACGTCTACCACACGTACCAACTCTCTCTTTCTGGAGTCTCCCATTCTCCTCCGTGCCACAAGCTGGCTGGACGAGGACCACCACCACTAACTGGGGTGTATCCCCTTTCAGTGGGCCCACCCTGCCCCTCCAGAAGCAGGGGCCTAAGGGAACAGGTTTTGTACCAAATGGCCCTGAACTCCTTGCTCTAGCTGATGGGACAAGAGGGAAGACAGTCCTCGGTCTGGCAGGTGGCCATGGTGGTCACACAAGAAGAAGTCATTAGGGTGGGTTAGGGCCAAGGCAAACCAAAGCCTGGGAGAGAAACACCTGAGCTCAGAGCAAACACAGAGCAGGGCTTGCAAACCCAGCCCAGCACGGAGGGAAGCCGAGAACCCAGACGGAACTGCCCAGGGCCCTGCCAACTTCCCGGTTCTAGCTGGAGATAAACCGTCATTTTCTCAAGAAAACCTACCCAATCTAACTAAAACACTTCAACGAGGTCGCAAAGAGCAGAGGAGAGAAAAAGCATGCCTTCCAGGGTCTAGGGGGTAAAGCTGGAAGTTGCCCGAGGCCAGGAAGAATAAAATTACTTTGAAATTACCTACTTTATCTTTAAAGGTAACTTGAATTTTCCATACTATTCCATGATACCAGTTATTTGCTTTAATATAAAAATAGCATCTCTCCCCCACCCAAAACCTTGTGTAAAGCTGATGTTCTAGAAAAATATGCCCTTTTGTAGTCTCCTATCCTACATCCTGGCAAGTGAGCCGGCAGCCCTGGGGGACACACCCACCCTGGGGTGGGACAAGCTGGCCTCACACGCTGTCACCTCCCTACCATGAACCAGAAAACTCATTAATGTACAAATGCTCACTCTCGGGCACCTCTGAGGTCTCACCTTTGGACCCATCCTAAGTGAGGGCAATCACACTATTCTACACATGCAGCCGTGAGTCTCCACAGAAGGCGTCTCCTCCTCCCTCAGCTACGCGGCAAGGTAGGGTGCCAGAGGCCACAGGCAGCAGTGGCAGGCGGGGTGGGCAAATACAGTAAAGGGACAAGTTTGGCACCAACAGGAGTCACAGCCCCCTGCCACCAAGCTCTGCTTCAATGCCTAACAAGACCTACCAAAGAACACGCTGAGGATCTAAGGACTTGTAAGGAAATGCTTGCTCTCCGTATGATGGGTGGTTTGTCCAATTGATCATGGCAGGGGGCTTCTCGGTGGAACTTGAACTCACATTTCTACCGGCCCAGGTGACATTTCCACTTAAAGAGCTTGGGAACTGAACACCAGTGTGTGCAAGACGGGATGTCATTTGCTCTCTCCAGCCAAAAGGGTTTGTCCTCCCTCCCTTCCCCCTGCCGCCAAGGGCCCGGGATGATGGATGTGGATGACACTGCTGATGAAATGCAGCCAGCCGGTAGTGGCCACTCCTATCCGTCATGCCGGCACCCCACCCCTCGGGAAGCACTTCCTTTCCCTGTCACTAACTCCCCGTGCCCTCCGGCAAATCACCTCACCTCTCCAGGTCCTAGCAAAATGAGGCAATTAGATCACATTGATTTGAAGGTTCTTTCCCGCATGAAGAATCTATGATTTCAGCTGTGCAATCGTTAACAAGAATGGGAAAGGTTTGAGGAAGCCGACAGAGAAAGAGCTCCAAGACGTATTATTAAAGTGAAAAGGGCGAGCTACAGAACAATATAGTATGATTCCATTTGGGTACAACATATGCTCGAATATGTGTTAAACTTGGTTTAAAGGATACACGAGAAAGTGTTAACAGGGGCTACTCCCTGGCAAGTGAGACGAGGCGCTGGCAAGAAAGAGGTGCTCACTCTTACGCTGCCTTGCACGTTTCTTCACGTGTGCACGTGACTTAAATCCAATAAATACATGAGCGGAAAGCGCCTACTGTTCCCCACACCTCTGCAGGACCTTCAGATCTAGGCTCATGTTGGCATGACCTGGTGCCATGATGTCCCTCCTGCCTGGCTGCACGGCCCTGCCACAGGCGTCTCGTGGAAAAACAAACAAAAGCCCTTGGCTGGCCGCGAGTCTTTTCAAGACCCTTCCAGACTTAGCCTCCAAAACACCTGTTTGCTCTTTCTGAGCAGCACCCTGGGCAGTACGTTCATTGCTCCCCTGGCGGTGGCAGCCCAGGGCAGGCCCACCGCAGGCCAGTGCCTCCTCCTGCGACAGCCACCATCTCCTGTCCACTCACGGGCACCTGGACATCCAGTACATGTCCCTTCCCAACCCTCCACCAGGAGTTGGTCACTTCTCCCACAGCTTTTTTTTTTTTATTTATTTTTATTTTTTTAATGTGTATTTTTCAGAGAGAGGTAGCACAAGTGCGGGAGGGGCAGACAGAGAGGGAGACACAGAATCCGAATCAGGCTCCAGGCTCGGAGCTGTCAGCACAGAGCCCAACGCGGGGCCCGAACCCACAAACCATGAGATCATGCCCTGAGCTGAAGTCAGTTGTTTAACCGACTGAGCCACCCAGGCGCCCCCCTCCCAACAGCTTTAAGGCACCGACTGGGGGTAGCTTCTCCCGGAGGTCTAGGAGCAAGGCTGCACAGGATGCGAGGAGAGTCCCACATCTTCCCTCTGCTAACAGGGAGTCTGATGCCCACCCCCATCCTCTAAAAGCTGTGCTTTAAACCACCTCCCCTTAGGGGAGTTCAGTGTCTGTCCCTAGACAGACCTCCCCTGCTGGCTCTGGAAGGTCCTTCTGGGCAGGTTTTCCATAGCTCAACTCGTCCCCATCTGGAGCCCTACTGTCACTGCCCTGGCATCAGCTTGGTTTTTGGAATAACGAAGAACCTGGGCTCATCAGATCAATGGCCGAGATAGCAAAGCAGCACAGTCTGCTTGTGCAACAGCAGCCGGCAATCGGTCCCCACAGGGTGGCAGAGCTGGAGAATGTGAATGAGCCACCCGGGGCGATGAGACACCTCAGCGGTGCGGAGCAGGGGGAAGGAACCTCCTGTACCCAGGGATCCAAATGATTACATATGGCCCGGTTTCAGGCTCAGCGATCACTCAGTTACGCGCCAATCAGCTGAAGTGACCTGTAGGCAACAAGCCGCCTGAGAAAAGGAAGGTCTCCAGAATCAGCAGCACCTTCCTCCAAAGACAGACGACATGGAACACAGACACATCAGGGGTAAGGAAGGGGCCCTTTGTAGGACATGGCAGGAACTGGGCTCGTGTTTAGGCCTCAAATCCAAGAGGAATGAAACTATGATGGCTCCTGGGGAGGGTGAGGGCCAGGGTCACCAGGTTTCTAGAATCCATGTCTCCTCTGAATATGAGAATGAGGATCCGGGGTCCAGAGAAGGTAGGTTATGCAGAGGGGGCCGTCTTCATCATCTCTAAGGCTGAACGTGGACAGGGACAGACCTTGTGCCTCCAGAGGGCAGCGAATTTCCAGGGATGCCCAACACAGAGAAAGTTCTGTCAGAGCTCTAGAGCAAAGAAACAAACTACTTTCGGGAGTTGTGAGCACCCTACAATGGGAACGATCATGGGCTTACCGGGGATGCCACCGAAGAATATTCTAGACAGTCAGAGGCTGGGCTGCTGTGGGGCAAGACCTCGGCCTGGCTATGGAGTTCTCCTGGCTTTTGTCCCAGGTTTTGTAGTCTCCTCGGGATATTGCACCTGCCCTGAAGAATGGCTCGTTCACCCTGACAGGTTTCCAGGAGTGTGCAAAATCAGGGCCCGGTTTGGAGTGGAGCTTGCCCGGGCTGGCCCCAAGAAGGTTCTGATGGCAGTCCTCCAGAGAAGGGGTGAGCTGTGACGGGGCAGAGGGCGCTCCCTCACACCTGGCTCAGAGCAGGGGCAGACAAACCCATGCCTCCCGGCTGTGTCAAGGCCACAGGCACCACAGGACGTCTCTCCCCCTCCACTCTTGCACAGCCACAAGCATGATGCTTCCCAAATGCCCGAAGGCTTAGATCTCATGGCCCCAAGATATAGGGCCACCCAGGGGGCCTTGAATGGTTGGGGGCTAGGGCAGCGCTGTCACTTCCACACCCTTGTCCCCAAGTGTTCCTTCCTTTCCCATGTACACAGCAGTTCAGGACAAGAGCTGAAAAGCCTTCCTTGATCCTGCCCGTCTAATTCAACCCTTCAAACCCTGGGTAAGTCTGGTTGCACTCACCTCAAACACATTTCACGTCTAGCCACCCCTTACCGCCCTCTCCTGGAACCCTGTCCAGCCACTGCTCATGCACCTGAGCGAAACAAGGCACCTGAGCCAACGACTCCATCTTCCTGCTTCCAGATTCACCCTACCGGGGCAGCCCCTCACGGCAGCCACGGCCACCGTCCCACTCCTTCAGAGCAGCAGCCCAACTGCCTCCTGTCGCCTGCTACAGCCTGCTCACCAGGCCTCTCCTCTGGCTGGCCTCCCCCTGGCACCTCTCCCACTGGGCCAGATCTGGCCACACTGGACAGGCACGTTCATTTCCACCCCAGGGCCTTTCAATGAGCTTGTCCTTCAGCTGGAAGACCTTTCCAGAGCTCTGGCCCACGTCCGCTCCCCGACCATTCTGTGACTGCCACCTTCTCCTCACTCAGTTCTCAACTCAAATGTCACTTTCTTAGAGAAGCCTGCCCAGGCCTCACGGATTCAACACCCCAAGCTCTCCCGAACACTGCACTCCTTCCTGTCCTCAATTTATCAGCAACTGAAGTTATGTCTCAGGAAGAGTGGGATACTATCTTGTTTATTGCTAACTCCCCAGCATCCAGAACAGTGCCTGGTACACAGCAGTGGCTAAATAAATGAACGCCATCGTGTTCTCCTCCCCTGGCCATAGTGCAATTGCATTTGATACTTCCTAAAAAAGCTGCTTACCTCCATCTTCACTAAGCTCTTTCCCATCTCCATAGTCCCTTCCAGATCCCTCAGGAATCCCATCCCAAGTGAGACACTGCTCCTTATGGCGAGGGGTCACGGCAATGAGGTGGGTTAGGGACAGAACAAAGGCTGGCGGAAAACCACGGCTCAGAAGCATATCTGGAAAAATCAAACCTCCAAAAGAGATGTAACTTATTAAGTGAAGTTATACAACTCACCATAACACCTTACAAGGTGGAATTAGAAGGGTTCACAGAGAACATCTAACCCAGTGACTTTCAAACTTGGACTATGGAGCTGTTGTTCAATGGACTTTCACTTCTAAGTAAAAGCCTGATGCGTTACAAAAGTGCAGGGGCAGTGCTTTGTCTGGTGGAGGGGAAAGGGACTCTCCCACCATTTCTTTCCATGCTGCCGCCCCCAGGGAGCCTCAAGGAGCCAGTGGTCCCAAGTTGTAGGTGGGCCACTACGGCCCTCTCGCATCCCTGTGGGACCACAGCAGTCAACGTGGGAAGCCAGAGCCGCCCTGAGTCCTGCCTCTTGTGAGGGGCAAGCACATGCCCAGGACGCTGTCCAGAATTGAGCCCTTGCTCGGCTATTACTGCCGACAGCTCCCAGCTCCCCCGCTGGCAGCACAGAAAACTCACACAGTCGCACAGAAAAACCCACCCGTTTTCCAAGCAGCTGGCACATGATGTAGGGCAGCCCCAGCTACGAGCTGAGCATCTCTTGGGTGACTACAAAGTCCCTCCAACTGGCCCTGGCCACATGGGCTGTTCTCTCTCGCAGGACTCGAGAGAAACAGCAGCTGTGATGAACTTGTGGCCTTGACCCAGCACCTGCCCACACTGTCTGCTGGCCTGGGGAACTATCACTTTCCTGGTCCCTCCTCCCACATGACCTGCAAACCCACACACTCAACGAGCAGGGTCCGACCAGCTGCTTCCCCTGCAGCGCCTTCTGTGGGCCCCGTCGGAGACAGCAGGCCAGTCACTGGCCATTTGCTGGGGTTGCTGTGGCAACAGGCTCCTTCCTATAAATGATGTTCCTGACACTCTTGGAGGCGGTCCCTCGGCTCTGGAGAAGCTGCAGGAAGGAGGTGTAGAAAGGCAGAGGGAACGACCACGGTGGTGGTGAGTGGAATATCCTGCTGCAATGGTCCCAGCCAGGAACAGACCGGAACATGTGGCCCCCCAGGTGGTTCCCAAAGGCAGCAGCCACGTGCGCCCGCCATATGCAGAGACAGGTGGGACCACGCGAATGAGCAACGAGTGCCGGAACCACCAAGGCCCAAAGCAGGTCACCTCTTTCCAGCTGGAGTGCAGCTGTGGCAGTGACTAGTGTCTGGACCCTGCCATCCTCACCCTCGGAGGAGACAGAGGCACAGCACACTGACCGGTGGTTTCCGGCTTTGGCTCCCTTCTCACCCAAACCCCAACAGCTGGCACAGTGACCTTGCAGACACCCCGGCCCTGCCCCCCACAGTGACCTCTGGGAGGCAGCCCGCACTCCTTAGTGCCCTCACAGCCTTGCCGTGGGCCACTTACACCCCACATCACACCTTCTGCCCCCCAGAGCGCCTTCATGCCACTGCGTCTTGACAGGGCTAATTCCTAGGCTTCCTTTACGGCAAACTCTGACATGACCTCCTTCAGGAAGCCTTCACTGGCCCACAGAGCCAGTCAGTCAGTCTGGGCTTTTTTTTCTTCCACAGTGGTGTGTGCCTTGCCAGGCTAGAATGTGCTGGTTCCCTGGCCCTTGCTCGTACAGGGCAGCTTCTACAAGCTCTGCAGCCCATTCTCTTTGTTTCCACATCGGGATACAGAGTGGGCCCGGAGCCCTGCCATGGAGGTGAACCATCGTGCCTCCCCATGGGCACCATGCTTTGATTTCCCCATGGCTGGACACTGCAGAGTGATAAGGAACCGACACGTCCTCCCTGGAGTGGAGTCCCAGCTGACCCGTGAGGTCACTTCCATGCACGGACCAACCCTGGCTCAGACCCTGTGCCGAGGCATCTCCGTGGGGAAAGAGCACAGCCCTGGCCCAAGGTGGGCAGTGCAGGCACAATTCCTGGGAGGCACACAGTAATTAGCACATCTACTTTTGTCTCTGTCATCCTGCTACATTTACCGGGCAGAAGAGGGCTGTCTCCTGTCCCCGGGGAAAAAATCTGGGCAGCCACATGGCTTTCCTGCTAACTTTTAGCACACTGTTTCTCCTGGGTAACTGACATGTCCAGCCCCATACAGTCTTCCCCAAGGGTTCTTCTACTTCCCCCAACCCCTGCCTTGCAGCTCTGACCCCCTTATGTGGGAGTTTACAACAGGAGTCAAGGCCAAGGCAACTGAGTACTGGGGTTCTGAGACCACTGACATTTGCAGGTGTATCAGTGCCCTGCCTCCCAACACACATCTCCTCCAGGCCCCTACCGGAATGGGAGGGTAGGAGCTCTTCCTCAGTCCCTAGGAACCCAGAGGCACCCTGCCTCTCTCTGCTGGGATTGGCCCCCTCCACATGGCCTGCGGCCTCCAGGAGACGCACAGCTCCTAAGAACCCTGCATGCCGCAGGGTAGGGAATGGTAGGCAAATGTCTCTGATTAATTTCAGCAACATTAATTGGAATGCAGCCATTGGCACGGTACCTGGTACAGAAGAGTAACTCAATATCTGCTGAATGAGGAATGGTTAAATGGATAAATACAATTAGGTGCAACAGAAGGGGAATTCTTAATTATGCCTTAGCTCTGATGTTAGATAACAGAATGTTTCCAGGGGTTCTTTATCAGATAGGATTAGATTCAGCTCCAGATAACAGAACGCCTACAGTAACAGTGGCTCAAACCACATGGAAATCCTTTTCTCTCTTATAAAGGAAGCCAGAGGCAGGCAGTCCCAGTGGTGTAATGACCCTGCAGTCTGGAGAGGCTCAGGCCCCCTCCACCCGTCTGCTCTAGCACCCTGTGTGGCCTCTGTCAGCACTTGAGGAAAGGGTGCTGGCAGTCTACCACAGTCATCCTTCAGTAGGCCAGAGAGAGGGAGAAGAGGAGGACTCCAAAGGAGGGGAGCCCTCTCTGCAGCCCCCCACATCCCACACTCCCCTGTGCCAGGCTACAATGAGGTCACAGGGCCACCTTCAGCTGCGGAGAGGCTAGGAAGTGGATGTTAGCAGGAGCGTTTGCCACCCCCAATAAAACTAGAATTCTTACATCAGAGATCAGAATGGATCCTGAGTTGGTCACTAGAGTCCATGACTAGGCTCACACTTGATCATGCTTAGGCAGGTTCATGCTTCCATATCTGTGATTTTTCATGCGACTCCAAAAGTACCCCAGCTTGGTGGGCACAGTGACCCGTGTGGCTGCCCACTTAGGCATCTCTAGCTCTGTTACTGATCCAAAGTGGCCCACTGCACAGGGCTTCCAGGAGGCCCCTTGGCAAGCCAGTACCACATGGACATCACTAAGGGTCAGAGTCTGGAGTCCTTGGAAATCCAGAACATAGGACCACTGGGGATGAGTGGCCAAGAGTCACGAGGCCTGGTTTCAGTTCAGCACAGGGCAACCCAACGAATTTTTCTGTGAGCCATTCCCTTGGGCCTTCACACAGGGAAAGCAGTAGTGAGCTAGAGCCTCTGGTATGGGGCTAACTTATATCTTCTCCAACTCTCAAATGACACTGGAACATCACCAGAATGTCCACAGTGATCAGTACAAATAATGGTGCTCAACTCAAGAAGCCAAGCCGTCCCTGAGTAAAAGATAACAGTGACAGCAATGATAACAATGAAAGTTACCACTTATTAGGCACCTATCACGTTCTAGGCTGTTAATCCTTAGGACTGTGTGGTAAGGTAGGGATTATTAACAGCCCTACTCTATAGATTGAAAAAAAAAATGATACTCACAAAAGTAAATAGCTTGCCTGAGGTTACATGGTCACTAAGAGGCATTGCTTAGATATCATTCTAAAACATCTAGACTGCTGCATCTAGCTGATTCTAAAGTGGACGGTTTCCCCTTCCCCCTCTGCTGATTCACAGTGTAAAGACCGGGAGCTCAAACCCACAGCAGATACCAAATTTGTGACTTGGGACAGAGGGTTTTCATCAAACCGTATGGAGAATGAATAGTCCTTATGCTGACAGAAACAAGAACAATTCCCAGGCAAATTCTAGTTGATAACCTATGAAGCCAAAGAGCAACCAAGGAAAGCAAAAAGGAAACTGCAGGGTTGATGAGGTGAGGGGCTGGGCGGGGCTGGAGGGGGGCCATGGTACCTACTAAGCAAGGCTGAATCCCGTGACAGGGATGCCATCCTGGGAAGAAGGAGGTGAGAAGCTCCTGAGGCAGCTGCCAGCTCCTAGATTCTACGTGGCGGCTCAGGAAGAGTTTTGAGCCCGCGTGAGGCTGGGACCCAAGTGGTGCATTGGCTCCTGCTGGGGTCCCGACTCCTTTGCCATCCAGAGCTGCGGGCTCCCTGCACAGGTGCCAGGAAAAGGTGTGCTGAGCAGCACTGAGCAGGCACGTAGTGGGGCTCAGGAGCAGAAGAGACAGGACAATCAGAGTCAGAATGCAAATGAGTGCAGGGTGGCAAGGGGCAGGTAAAAGGTGATCTCGCACACCATCCAGCCTCCTGAAGGGAAATACACAATGAGTGGTCCGTAGTCCTGAAACAACCCAGGCCCTCGGGGGGACAGGACAGGATGGAGCTTAGTAACTGGAAAGGGAGAGAGTGCCTATCTGGGCAGCAACCAGCAACCCACCGTCTAAAAGGGCTTTCCCACCCTATGTACAAGGAGAGGTCTCAAAGTGTGGCTTGGGCACCACTTGAAGGGGTCCACTGAGACCCTTTTGGGGGGCGTCCACAAGATCTTCCTGTGGCAACTGCAATCTGTGGGCAGCCAGACAGTCTTCACGTGTTTCAACCAAACAATAGATCACAGCAGACTGAATGCAAAAGCGGATGTGAGAATCCAGCTGTCTTCCCATTAAACCAGACACTGAGATTGGCAAAATCTTAAAACAATGCCACTCCCCTCAATAAACTTGTTTTTCATTTTAAGAAGTCATTGTTTTCATTAAAAATGTATGTATGCCTTGGTTAAGCATCCAACTTCAGCTGAGGTCATGATCTTGAGGTCCGTGAGTTTGAGCTCTGCGTCGGGCTCTGTGCTGATAGCTCGGAGCCTGGAGCCTGCTTCAGATTCTGTGTCTCCCTCTCTCTCTCTCTCTGCCCCTCCCTGCTCACACTCTGTCTCTCTCTCTCAGAAAATGAATAAACATTAAAAAATAAAATAAATGTATGTATATATAACATGTATATTATGATTGCATATTACAATTACAATACTACAATTACTATTTTTTTATTTTTTAATGTTTATTCATTTTTGAAAGACAGAGAGAGAGACAGAGTTCAAGCAGGGGAGGGGTGGAGAGAGAGGGGGACACAGAATCTGAAACAGGCTCCAGGCTCCGAGCTGTTGGCGCAGAGCCCGACATGGAGCTCGAACCCACGAACCGTGAGATCATGACCTGAGCTGAAGTCGGATGCTTAACTGACTGACCCACCCAGGCACCCCAGAATTATTTTAAAATTCACAAATAAACTATTTTAAAATGTGCTGTTTCAATTTTTAACACGGTCAACATCAATAGTTATCGCCCATACAAACAAAAGCTCTTTGGGGTCCTCAATAATCGTTAGGAGTGTCGAGGGGTCCCAAACCCAACAGTTTGAGAACCGCTGTCCTCAGTATTCCTGGAACCATCCTCTCAGGCAGGTTGGCTGGTTCTCTATTGCCAGCCCACCAAGAAATGCAGGTCCTGGAGACAGTCAAGGCAGCAGGAGAAATGAGAGAGAAGAAGATGATGGGGGGTGTGCGAGGCAGGTAGGCCCTCCACGTGGATTCTGTTCATTCTCACTGGGGGACAGACTGGGGCTCTGACTGCCCACCAGCAATTTCCTGGGTGTGGTCTGGGGGCATTTCCACCAGGGGCCCTGTGTGACCGGGCAAGGCCACTGACGTCCCCACCAGACTCAGAACCTGGAGCGAGGGGCACCACTGTGTCTGCGGGCGCCTTCCTCCCCGCAGCTGCTTCCCACTTTGGGGCTGCTCTGGTCCTACGATGCGCCCAGGCCTGGCGCCCATCTTCCTGCACATTCTGGGGGGCCGGGTGGTCTTTCGGCAAACGCCTTCTTGCTCATGTCAGCCAGTCCGCCCCAGCTGCACAACCACGACCCTGCCCGCCCCATTCTCGCATCCCACGCCCACCCCCACGTTCGCCACCTCAAAGCATCCAACTTGCCACACCGCCTCATGCTTCCGTGCTCCTGCCGCCTCTGGGCCTGACATGCTGACACCTCGGCCCCAAGCCCCTTTCAAGCCAGCGCCAACACACGCCTCCGGATTAGGCACCAGGGCCACCTTCTCTCTTGACCCCCAAGGAGGAAGAAAGCCCCATGCCCCCAGCGTTCCCCTCTTGGGCTCCGATCACAGCCTCTACCTCACCTCATGTTACCCACAAGACTCAGTGCTCCGGGCAGGAGCCCTGCTGGAGTCTCCTCAATACCCCTCAGTATGGCGTGGGTGTCCAATAAATGTTCACTTCTAAGTGGCCACATGCCCAAAGCACTGCATCTTCCAGACAAACGGGCTTAGATGCTGCCTCTTTGAGGGAAGGGTTCCGGACGCGGCTTCCTCTGGGCCACCTTGTGACTTCCTACTGATCGTGGCTGCCCTCACCACGTGCTGCTGCGAGCGTCTGTTTGTCTGCTCCCCACAGGCAGTGAATTGGAGGGCAGCACTCAGGGCTTACTGATGGCTACTCGCTCCCATCCCAGCACCTGGCCCCGTGCCTGGTGGCACAAAGGCTGCTGAGCTCATGTGATTTGCAGAGTCATCCTGCTCCCTAGAGCCAGGGGCCGGGGAAGTGTGGACACTGCAGCTTCTGCACGTTGTGCCGAGGGGGTATAACACAGTTCCTACCAGAGTGAGAACCTCCACCTGATTGCAGGTGGGTAGGTGTGTGGGGAGGCAAAAAGGACCACACACACCATTCCCCTAGCTGCCCCAAGGGACCAAGCCACACAGGAGCAAGTTACTAAGCCCAGGATCACCCAGCCCTCCCACCCAGCCCCGTCCAATCTGCACGGGTCTGAGCATTTGCAGACTGACCAGTGACTGACCTCCACACAAGGATGAGCTGAGAATGTTCATTTCACTTCCAAAAAAACCTATACGAGTGTGGTTAAAAGGCTCTAAAAGAAGGGCACCTGGATGGGCTCAGTTGGTTAAGCATCCAACTTTGGCTCAGGTCATGATCTCGTGGTTCGTGAGTTCAAGCCCCACATCGGGCTCTGTGCTGGCAGTGCAGAGCCTGCCTGGAATTCTCTCTCCCGCTCTTTCTCTCTTTCCCCCTCTCTCTCTCAAAATAAATAAACTTAAAAACAAAAGGCTCCGGGAGAGAAGATAACTCAGAAGTCCCAAAGCACAAGACAGTAAGTCTACCAAACTGCATGGGGCAGGGCATGCTGCCTGATCTTGAACAAGAACACAGAACCTAACAGACTTCTTCCAAAGACCGTCCAGAAGTCTACTTATTGGAAAGTCCAACGTGACGGTGCGAGCGACCTTTTGTAACAGAGGCTGATATGTTTCCACTCAGGCATACAGCTTTATTTCTACAAAAGTCCATTAGTATTGGAGATTCTATTTTCAAAACAGAACGAGCATCAGCCATGGCGTTTAAATTGAGGTGTTTTAATAAATACGTTTAAAGGGTACTCCTAGAGCAAGCTTTTAAAGAAATCAATACAATGGGCAGCTCTCCCACCCTTAACTCGGATCGCTCGCATCTGATCTCTTGCCTGATTGCCAGCATCGCACTTACAGTGTTTCTCCCCACTCACTCTCAGTTTCGCTCAGAATTCAATTCCTCCCAGGTTTTCTGTCCCAGGACTTCGCATCTGGGCAGCACAGCCTTCAGCTTCTTTCTTGCAATTCTCCCATCCCCCATCCCCTGCTGACATCAGCCCTTCTAGGTTCTGACCCGCCCCAAGGCCCCGTCTCCTCATCTGGGGGCAGCCAGAGAGAACAGCAGTGGCAAAGCAACAGAGGACAATCCCCACTCATACTGTGTGTGCCATGAGGCGGCAACTTTCCCCATCACCCAAGGAGAAAACCTCTTTCTCTTTAGTGGCTGCTGACAACAGATGAGGTGCTGCTGGGGTTGACATCTTTAGATATATACCACCTTCCTGAAATGTCACAAAGTTTTCTTTACATTGCTTTCCAAAACAGTTCCTATCTTTTATTGCAAACAGTTACGTTTTGAATAAGAATCTTCACCCAAAGTATTTTTCAAACTGTGATTCAACTGATTGTGCCCTGTATGTTTTAAAATTAATTTCCACGAAGTGCTGGAATCTTCAAAAGGAGTCCAGACCGAGATGCAGAGACCAGGGATCTTAGCAAAACGGGGCTCTCAGTTCTCTCTGCCAAGAAGTGGAGGCAGCTAAAGAATGAGGGAACCGGGCTGGGCTGGGCTTCAAAGGAAGGAGAAGGAAATCTCAGGGCTCCCAGTACCTGGAGGTCACAGCTCTGATCAAAGGACAGTTTCTCAAAGGAGCTGGTAGGTTTGCCACGCCACCATGGAACAAGGGGTTCAAAACTCACCACTGTACGATGAAGCCGTGTTGGCTAGCATTATTCAACTGGCTCCGTCTAATCTGGACGCTCCTCTTTCCACAGGGAGAATGGTCCTGGGTTTGGGGCGTGAACTGGGCCTGGGAACATGTCCCAGCTTAGCCTCACATACTTGCCCCACAACATCCGGCCCCTTGTGGCCTCAGTCAGCAGGTGCTCACCAAGCAGCCCTTCTAGCTCACAAACTGAAAGGAGGACATGGGAACGGTGGACGCACAGGCTCCCATGGGGACCGCCACAGGGGGCAGATGGGCAGCAGTGTGGCCGGATTCACACTCCCCAAAGCACACTGACTCTTCTATTCAAAATTTGGGACTACAGCGGGACACAGAAATGCGGTGCTTTGTATTAAGTTTCCCAGCTGCTTGATATGTTGTGGGTTGAGACTTTTTTAAAAAAAGAAAATCAAAGGAGGAAAAGAGGGTTGGAAAAAAGGTAAAGGCCGCTCAACCACGCTTTCTAATCATCCCTTTCTGCACCCGCCTCTTTCATGGACCCTCTGCTACCCAAAATAATTTGAAACGAATCCAATTCCTATTGTCAATTCTCAGTGAGAACCCACAGAGAGGCTGAGCCTACTTTATTTTCTCCTTTCCTTCACACAGATGAATTTTCTTCATGGTTTGTCAACTCCTATGGATGCCAATTTCTAATTTTAGAACAGTTTCCAAATGTTGGTGGCTTCGTGGGGATAATATAGCTCAATGTATACGTAGTGTAAATTATTACCTATGTGAAAAATGATTCCCTCCTTTATGGAAAAAATTACTAATTGACTCAACTCGATATTAAGTACATAAAAGGTTCTTGCTAAGTGTTTACTAAAGGTTGCAAAAGACTCTCCAGGAAAGGATTTCATTTTTGCAGGATGTCACCTCATCTACAGGGGAGGGGATCACCTGCTATGAGCACCTACTGTATGCCAGCCCCAAAGTGCCTTTACATGGCTCATGCCATTTCACAGACAAAGAATCTGAGGCTTGTAACTGGAAAGTGAGCAAGCTAGGACTCAAATCCAGGGGTGTCCTGCCCAGGGGATGTGCTCTCCTCCGCCAGAGCATTTGCTTAAAAAACTTGATACAAAGACAAGTAACAGATTCAAATAAGTATTTTTCTCCTTTTAAAAAAACTATGCCCAGATGAGCTAAGACACAAACTCCACAAGAACAGAAGAGAAAATAAATCTGTAACCCATCAAAGCGTATTTGCTCTCCAAGCTGTGCAAATGCAAACAGGAAATGTCACAAGTACTGAAGAAATCTACGCAGGTTTTTAGCATAAGCCTAGTGTTTGGGGGCTTCAAAAAGGTATTTCTTAAAAGGTTCTATTTTCATATCCACAAATACAGCCCGACATATGTAGAGACAGCTAATGAGCAATATCGCATAAATAAAACAGGCTTGGAGTCAGAAAACTACAGCCCATGGGTCATGCTGGGCTTGGTGCCATTCTGTAACGTGGTCAAAGAAGGACGGAGGGTGATGGCCACAGCCAGCACACCAGTCTGAAATGTTCTGAGGGCGACTCAGAACACGGAAAAAAACAAATAAATAAATAAAAATAAGTTGTGAAAGGTTGCCGGTCCCCCACGAGCAGCACACCCTGATGCAGCACCCCGTAACAGCCTTCGGAGAGGCAGGGGCCATCTGCAGGAGTAGGAATGCCCCCAAGAGACAGTGGCCAGTATGATCAGGTCAGTCCTGGCTCTTCCAGAAACCCTGGGCATGTGATGTCGCCTCAGAAAGGTCCATGTTGCTCTTATATAAAATGGAGGTCACATCACTTCCCTACAGATTGCTGTGAGGAAAAAAGAAGATAATTTCTGATGTGTGTCTACTGTAGGGCCTGGCAATAGTAGGTGCTGAATGAATTGTAGCCATCATGATAATTACTATTACCAACAACTGACTTGTTAGAGAAGGTAATACATAAGCATCTGAAACAACGAACTGAAGAGTTGAGGCAGGGTCAGAGTTCACGTGAGAGGGACCTCTGTGATGGAGGGCCAAGGCCGCTAGCTCTGTCAGGGGACTGCCCACAGCACTTTGCTCTCAACGAAGCACTTGCAGCACCGATTCCACCCTGACGACAGCTGTGTGTGGCAGGCATCTGCAAGCACGAGCTCAGGATGCATGCGCACACCACCCCACCGCCACCGCCACCGCCACCAGCAGCAGCTAGCAGGAGACAGGGCTGAGGGGAGACCCAGGTTGAAATCTAGGAGCACTGCTCTTCCCACTCACTAATCCACACTGTCCCCTGGGTTGGGAGGGTGGCCATATCACATCCCTTCCTGCTACCTGCAGGCACTGAGCTCAGGTGGCGGAGCTCAGGGCTCTGAGGAGCACAGGGACAGAGAGTCCAAGGGAGATGGTGCTGGCCCTCCTGCCTGGCAGGTGCCTCCTTCCTCACAGGGGTGGGCTGGCAGACAGTTGAAGTTTAGAGGGGTACCTGGGGATGGGAGAGGCCGGACAAACACAGGGGCTTCTGAATCCCCCAGTGGCTCCCTATACCATTCAGGATTAAATCCCCAACTCCTAAGTCACACCCCGGGCCCTCCAGTCCAGTCTTAAGCCGCCCACTGCTTTCCTTAGATGTCCCACAGCCAGTTATAATTGAAGCTGCCCTTCCAGAAGATGCCACACTGTCCACACCTCTCGACCTCTGCTCCTCCCCGGAGCACCTGCCACTAGGCCTTTGCAACTCTCACAACCTACCTCACACGCAGATGACCAATACACTCAGGAACAGACTCTCAGCCCCAACATGACTTCCCAAAAGTGCAAATAAGACACATTTTGCCTATGAAACTGACAATGATAGAAGCAGTGCTACGCAGGCCCTTTCCCACACTGCTGGAGGAGGTGGGATCGATGGAGCCTTTCAGGAGGGCAATCTGGCAATGTGGATCAGCATTTTTAATGAGCATCTCTTCTCATAAGGAAACAGATCCGTGTAGAGAGACATATATTAAAAGATTTTTTTACTACAGCATTGTTTCTATGAGTAAAAAACTAGTAACCATTAGGAGGGGAGTAGTTAAATAAATTATGGTACCTCCAAAGAATAAAATACAATGCAGATTTTTTTTAAGTATGATAGAACATTACATACTACCAAGGAAAGATGGCCATGATGAAACATCTGCTTTTCTCTATATAACAGTTGAATATACACTTACATATGCCTACTACTCTACCTATACCTATATATGCCTACCACACACACACACACACAGAGGGGCAGGGGACAAGAGCAGAAGGAGGGAGGGTAGAAGGAATGAACTACACAAAGCAGATTATAAACTGCCTCTCAAGTCAAGAGTCTCCTACAGGAAACCTTCCTGGATTGCCCCAGGCTGTTTGTCCCTGAACGCCTCTCAGAACACTTTTCAAACCCCCTGTGTCAGTAAGCGATACCTCCAGGTCCCCATCAGATGGAGTGGCCAGTCTGAACAGACAGGGTCCGAGCCTTATGTGTCTGTAGTGCCCACCACACAGCCTGGCATATGATAAGAAGGACGGTGGATTGGATGGCTAACAGGAAAAGAATTCCCTAGTGCATAGTTCCCTGGATGAGCCCCAGCTGGGCCCTGTTCCCTTTGGCGAGGCACTTTTGTCGGGAGCTGCGGCACTGGCTCTCTGCCTGGACATAGAACTACTTCCTAACCCAAGCCAGAAATAGCCAGGCCTCCCTCACCTCTGAGTCCCCAGGGGCCCATCAGCATGGCCAATTCAGGCAGCAAGGCAGCGGATATTAATGTCTGGGTGTCCCAGACCCTAGGGCTCACTCGGAGGCTCGCCACTCAGCAAGCAGACCCGAGCCAGGCCAAGTCAGGCAGGCAGGGCGTGGCTGGGAGCAGACTGTGCAGGGGGTTATCCAAGCACCACCTTTGCCCAAACATGCCCGCTGCTGGCCTTATAACATTCCCGATTCCCCTGGAAGCATCTAAAGTTATTTCAGGTACAAAACATCAACCTTTCCGCAAGGTGGCCCCGAGAGGGAATTCAAAGGGATGGGATGGCCTTTTAAGGGGTAGGGAGGGTTCGGCACAGCGAGGCCCCCTCCAATTGGGTGGGATAGGGCATAGCACTCCTGTGGCACAGGTCAGCAGTGGGCTGCTGCGTGGGGTTCCCATGCCTCCAACCCCAGCCCACCCCCAGGCAGCAAAGGGAAAGATGTCTCCTACCCCTGTTCCTAGTTCTGAGGAGAAAATGGCAGGAGGGGGTGAGAGCCCATCCTGGGCATCCTTCCATTGGCGTGGCCAGCCTGCCTGCTCTGGGGCAAAGAGGCCTGACCACCATGCTCTAGACACCACTCCAGATTCAAGGTCTGACTGGGCTCTGCCCTCCTGGGGCAAGTGCGGGTCAGGGAGGAGCCTGGCTCTTGCAGCAGCTGAGGTGACAGAGTCACCTCCACGCGGACTGTACCACCCCGTCTCTCTGGCCACCATCCTCTCCGGTCTTTGTCTCTACAAAACAAACAGGATTATGCAACTTGGCGGCTGCCCTTCTAAGAATTTCCTTCCTAGAAGGGGGGTGGGGGGGTGGGGGAGTGTCTGTCAGTGGGCCACACTGACTCTTCAGACTCCAGGTGCATCACAGCTGGTACACGGTCACATGTGGGAGACACTTCTCCTTGACCAAAGGGCAGTGCTGATGGTGGCTTTTCTTTCCCTTTTTTTTCTTCTTCCTCTTCTTTTTAACACCCTTTTGTTTACTTTGATCTTCCTAGAAAGCTTATTTCTGGCATGTAGGGAGAGAGTTTGGGTGCAGGCTTACTTCTCCCCCGTGATTTTACAGATACCTCAGAGATATTGCAGGTTCCATTCCAGGTCAATAATGGCAATAAAGTCAAAGAAGTTTTCTGGTTTCCCAGTACATATGAAAGTTCTATTTATACTATACCGGAGTCTATTAAGTATGCAATAACATGAGGTCTAAAAAAAAAGTACATACCTTAATTTAAAAATACTTTATCCTTGGGACACCTGGGTGGCTCGTCAGTTAAGCGTCTGACTTCGGCTCAGGTCATGATCTCATAATTCGTAGGTTCAAGCCCCGTGTCGGGCTCTGTGCTGACAGCTCGGAGCCTGGAGCCTGCTTCGGATTCTGTGTCTCCCTCTCTCTCTGCACCTCCCCCTACTCGTGCTGTCTCTCTCTCTCTCTCTCTCTCAAAAATAAATAAAACACTAAAAAAATAAAAATAAATAAAAACATTTTATCTTTATTGCTAAAAAGTACTAACCTTCCGAGCTTTCAGCAAGTCGTCAGCACTGATCACAGATCACCATAACAAGTACGGTAATGAAAAAGTTTGAAATGTTGCAAGAATTACCAAAACGTGACACAAAATGCACAAATGCCCTTGGAAAAAACGGTGCCAACAGACTTCCTCGATGCAGGGTTCCCACCAACTTTCAACTGGTAAAGAACACAGTTACCTGCAGAGGGCAGTAAAATGAGGTGTTGTCTGTATTTTGAAACTTTTCAAACCTAAGCAACTTGGCAAGTAGCCTATCGCCCATGTACGCTTCACCTCAAGTCATTGCTCACTAGGTTGTGCCACATCTACACAACTACGTGTTGTCTCCAGCTACATCCACACACTCACACACACGCTTTTTGGCTGAAGCTAATTGCGCATGAGCTGCAGTCATCAATACTTCACCCCAAAAAACTTCGGCTGTATGTCCTGAGAACAAGGATGTTGATGTCTTGTGTCTGGAAACACAAACCACTCCCCACTCCCGCACCTGGGACACTGCACATCAACAGAATACTTTTCTAGTATAAGATCTACATTTGATTTTTTCCAACTGTCGCAAGAACGTCCCTACTCCCCCAACCCAGGATTCAACCGAGGATCACACGTTGGATTTGGTTGACGTGGTCCTTCACTCTCCTTTAATCTAAACTGGTCTCACCCTCTGATTGGCATTTCAGGATACTGACATTTTTGAAGAGTCCAGGGCAGCTGTTTTGAAGAATGTCCTTCACTTTGGATTTGTATGACTGTATCCTCATGATTGGATTTAGGTTAACATTCTCAGTAGAGAAATGACATAGGTAACGCAATGCCCTTCTCGGTGTGTCCCATTATTGGGGATAAGAAGTTATGGTGGTAACCACCTAGATTTCTCCAGTGTTAAAACAGGAGGTATTTTCTAAAGATAGCCTCACAAGTGTCTCCTGTCCACATGCTCTGTTTATAAGGTGATAGAAAACTCTTCCCACACTACAGTGAGATGGATATCCCTTCCTCAGACCATGGGTGGCACTCTATGCTTTAATCAATGGCATATGGTGAAACGGACACGATGTGACCTTGGAGGCTAGATGGTAAAATGCCTTGCATTTCTACTTCCTTTCTCAGGCCCCAGCTGCCATGCTGTGAGGAAGCCTAAAACAGCCACACTTAGAGACCACATGGAAACGGGTCTGCCCAGCCGAGGTCCTGAGAGTCAGCATCAACTTCCAGATGTAGGAGTGAAAGACAGTTCTAGATGATTCCAGCCCCCAGCCATGAAAACAGCCTTGGCCATCAAGTCACCCCCAGCCCTCACATCTTCCCAGATGAGGCCCAAGACCGTATGTAGCAGGGACAAGCTATTCTTATGCCCCCTCTGAACTTGACACCCAGAATCCATGATCATAATAGAGTGGTTGTTTTATGCTACTAAGTTTTGAGGTGATTTTTTAATTTAGGAATATACAACTGCAACCATATCCTTTCCCTTCCATAAGTAATAAGTAATCTGAGAAGTGATGTTATAAGACCATATGATTATCCAATTTCTCAACAGGCTTTCATCCAATAGTTTTATTTTTTTAATTTTTATTTATTATTTTTTATTTTATTATCTTTTTAATTTACATCCAAATTAGTTAGCATATAGTGCAACAATGATTAAGATTCCTTAATGCCCCTTACCCATTTAGCCCATCCCCCCCCCACAACCCCTCCAGTAACCCTGTTTGTTCTCCATATTTATGAGTCTCTTA
The DNA here is from genome assembly GCF_018350155.1 of Leopardus geoffroyi. Taxonomy (NCBI): domain Eukaryota; kingdom Metazoa; phylum Chordata; class Mammalia; order Carnivora; family Felidae; genus Leopardus; species Leopardus geoffroyi. The sequence continues at coordinate 59,118,020 of NC_059331.1, forward strand.
TGTTTTGCCCCCTCCCTGTTTTTATATTATTTTTGCTTCCCTTCCCTTATATTCATCTGTTTTGTCTCTTAAAGTCCTCATCTGAGTGAAGTCCTATGATATTTGTCTTTCTCTGACTAATTTCACTTAGCGTAATACCCCTAGTTCCATTCACGTAGTTGCAAAGGGCAAGATTTCATTCTTTTTGATTGCCAAGTAATACTCCATTGTATCTATATACCACATCTTCTTTATCCATTCATCCACTGATGGACACTTGGGCTCTTTCCATACTTTGGCTACTGTTGATAGTGCTGCTATAAACATGGGGGTGCATGTGGCCCTTTGAAACAGCACACCTGTATCCTGTGAATAAATGCCTAGTGGTGCAATTGCTGGGTCGTAGGATAGTTCTATTTTCAATTTTTTTTTTAACGTTTTTTTTATTTATTTTTGAGACAGAGAGAGACAGAGCATGAACGGGGGAGGGTCAGAGAGAGAGGGAGACACAGAATCGGAAGCAGGCTCCAGGCTCTGAGCCATCAGCCCAGAGCCTGATGCGGGGCTCGAACTCACGGACCGCGAGATCGTGACCTGGCTGAAGTCGGACGCTTAACCGACTGCGCCACCCAGGCGCCCCTATTTTCAATTTTTTAAGGAACTTCCATACTGTTTTCCAGAGTGGCTGTACCAGTTTGCACTCAGTAGTTTTAGATGAATTCATGAGTTTTACCTGAATTATTATTACAAGAGTGGCAACACTGATTGTTTATTATTCTTTCTATATGTATTAGTTGTCATTCTTAAAAACGGTTTTCTGTTCCTTATTCTCCTTTGGTTTCTATACATTTTTATATCGGTATGGACCTAGATTCTTTTTTTAAAATTCAATGTGTTATAACTCCATTTCTGTCATTACTCATTTTGTTGCTCAAACAAGATATTCCAAATTTGGCTAGTGGGATCTCTTTCAAGATGGCTCCTCTGTCCTAGGTAGATTCACATGCCCTCGTCATTTTTTAAACACATCTTTACTTTTTTACAAAGTAAGATGTTCTAGGCTCAGCTTGTCAACACCCTGCTCCATTCTTGGAACAGCCCATTTTCAAGGGACACTGGTTCCTTTCAGTTAGAAACGGTTATTTAGAAATCAAGATCTAGGAAAAAGGAGTGCTTACTGAGGTCTTTATTTTCGGGGTTCTCTCAGGGAACAGAGCTAAGAAGAATGCATTTCTTTAAAACCATGGGTTTGTGCTAATTCCTCTAATTTCAAAGCAATACCACAGGGCTCTAACTGTCCTCCCCCGTCCCGTGTTTGCACCTCCTTCTCCTCCAGGGAGAACTCTAGTTCCTCATAACATCAATGCTCATTTGTTCAGTCCTGTGATGCAAATAAAACAGTTTGGAACTGCCACACCAATTCCACTGCTGAAAACAAACCTACTACCTGAAGTTCAAGATTTCTCTTCTTCCTTAGAATACACTTCATTGAGGATGTACAGAGTACTCTATTTAAAAGTTACCCCGCTTTATTCATAATTAAATGGTTTATTCTGAGATAATTATAGATTTATAGGCAGAAGTTGGTAATAATACAGAAAAATCCATTTAGCTCTTCACCCAGTTTCTCCCAGTGTGAACACCCTGAATCACTATAGGACAACATCGCAACCAGGAAAGTGACACTGATGTAATCCAGTAGTCTTACTCAGGTTTCACTAGTTTTATATGCACTCATTTGCGCATATCCAGTTCTATGCAATTCTATCACACACATAGGTTCCACAGTGTGCCGCCATGTTTATAACCACACTCCCCTTCTTCTCTTCTACACCCACCTCCGATTTCCCTGACCCCTGGCAACCACTAACCTGTTCTCCATCTCTATAATTTTTTCATTTCAAAAATGTTATAGAAATGGAATCACACAATATTTAACCATGTGAACTGGGCTTTGTTTACTCAACCTAATTCCCTGGAGAGTCATCCAAGATTCATCTTTGTATCTTTTATTGCCAAGTAGTATTCTACGTATGGACATACCACCTTTGTTTATGATTCACCTGTTGAAGAGTATTTGGGTTGACTCCAGCTTTCGGCTATCATGAATAAAGCTTCGATTAACATTCACTTTGTATAAATGTTGTTTTTGCTTCTCTGGGATAAATGCCAAAGAGTGTAATCACAGGGTTTTACGGTAACTGCAAGCTTAGTTTTATAAGAAACTGCCAAACTATTTCCAGAGCAGTTGTACTATTTTACATTCCCACCAACAATGCATGAGTGACCTAGTTTTTCCACATACTCATCAGCATTTGGTGTTGACACTATTTTTAATTTTAGCTATCTGATAGGTAAGTAGTGATATCAAATTGTGGGTTTAATTGGCATATCTCTAGTGGCTAATGATGCTGAATATCTTTTCATGTGCTTATTTGCCATCTGTATATCCCCTTGGTTAATTTTCCTAATTGGATTGTTTTTTATTTATTTATTTAGCTGGTACAGTTTGCATGTTCCTTATTTTTCTAGATACCAGTCCTGTCTTTGCTATATGGTTTGCAAATATCTTCTCCCAGTCTGTAGTTTCTCTTTTCATCTTTTTACAGACTCTTTCACAGAATAAAAGTTTAAAATTTTGATGAGGTCCACTGTATCCTTTTTTTCCCTTTATGCATCATGGTGCATGGTGGTTTTAATTTCAGTTTCCAGATGTTGTTAGCATACAGGAATCTGTAATGCAATTAATTTTTGTCTGTTGTCTTGTGACCTTGATAAACTCACTTATTAGTTCTAGGAGGTTTTGTTTGTTTATGTGTTTGTGTGTGTGTGTGTGTGTGTGTGTGTGTGTGTGTGTTTAGAGTTCCTTAGGATTTTCTACGTAGATGACCATGTCTGCATGCACATAAGCACAGTTTATTTTTTCCTTTCTAATCCACATGGCTTTAATTTCTTTTTCTTGTCTTACTGCAGTGGTTACTGTCTTACCAGTGGCTTAACTCCAGGCTGTGCTTAAGTAAAAGTAGTGAAAGCAAATATCCTTGCCTTGTTCCTGATCTTAGGGGCAAAGCATTCACTATCTCATCATTACATAAGATGTTAGATATAGGGTTTTTTGGTACATGCTCTTCTTAACAAGTTAAGGTAGTTCCTTTCTATTCCTAATTTTCTGAGAGTTTTTATCATAAAGCGTACTGATTTTTGTCATGTACCTTTCTATATACATATATATATATATATATATACATATATATATATATATATACACATACACACACACACAAATATAACAATGTTATATTGTTTAAATAAACAATATTATATATGTGTTATATATTTGGTTTGCAAGTATTTGAGGATTTTTGTGTCTATGTTCATGAGAGATATATAGTTTCCTTTTGTTTTTGACTGGTTTGGTAATACTGTTTGTCAAAGTAATACTGGTCTCTCTTCTGGAAAAGAATATGTAAATTTGGTTTTAATTTTTCTTTAACTTTTTGGTAGAAATCTCCAGAGAAACCACTTGGGCATGGAATTTTCTTTTCCTAAGGTTTCAAATTCATGAAGTTAATTCCTTGAGTGGTTATAGAACTATTCAGGCTATCAATTTCATCCTGGTTGTTTTAGTAGTTTGTGGTTTTCCAGGAATTGGTACATTTCTTCTGTGTTGTCAAATTTATGAGCATAAAGGGGTCTGTAGTATTACCTTATTCTCCTCTAATGGCTGTGTTGGAGTCTGCAGGGATGTAACCTGTCTCTCTGATACTGGTGATTCACGTCTTCTCTATTTTTGTCAGTCTTGCTGGCCGTTTATTAATTTTATTAATTTTTTTTCCAAGAACCAGCTTTTTCTTTCATTAATTCTCTCTACTGTTTTCCTGTTTCAGTTACATTGATTTCTGTTCTTATCTTTATTATTTCCTTCCTTCTGCTTGCTTTGGCTTTATTTTATTCTTCTTCTAGTTTCTTGAGATAAAACCTTTAATTTGAAACTTTTCTTCTTTTCTAATGTAAGTATTCACTGCTGTGAATTTCCCTTTTACCTACTTGAACTATATCCTGCATATTTTGATATGCTGATTTCAGTTCTTTTAAGCTCGTTAAGATTTGTTTTATGGCCTCCGATATAGTCTTGGTTCCATACGTGCTTGAAAAAAATACGCATTCTGTGATCGTTGGAGTGTTCTTTGTATGTCAATTAGATTCTATTGGTTAGTTGCATCGTTTAGGAATTTTACATCCTTGATGATTTTGTTTAGTACTTCTAACATTTGAGCTCTGATGTCCTCCCTACCGTTATTTTAAGCTTGTGTATTTCTCCTTTCAGACCTACAGTTTTTGCTTCAAGTATTTTAAGATTCTGTTCTTTGGTGCATATACATTTAGGATTGCTATGTCTTCTTGGCAAAGCGATCCTTTTACCCTCATATCATGTCCTTCCTTGCGTCCAGAAATTTTCTTGGTTCTTAAGTACTTTATTTGATATTAATATAGCCACTCCAACGTTTTTTGGATCAATGTTTCTATGACATATCTTTTTTTCTACACATTTACTTTCAACCTATGTCACTGCATTTCTAATACACAGCCGTGTGTGTGTGTGTGTGTGTGTGTGTGTGTGTGTGTGTGTGTGTGTGTGTGTGAAATCTATTCTGGCATCCTCTGCCTTTCAATTGGTATATTTAAACTGTTTACCTTTAAGGTTATTATTGCCACATGAAAGCTTAGGTCTACTGAAACCTTAAGTAGTGCTACTTATGACTACTTAAAGCTTAAGTAATTGCATGTTAAAGCTTAAGTCACTGCATTATGTTTTCTGATTGTCCACTGTTTCTCATTCTCCATTTCTTTTCTTGCCTCCCTATGGGTTAAACATTTCATAGGATTCCATGTTGATTTACTAATAGTGCTTTTGAGTATATTGCTTCCTAAAATTCCCTTAGTGGTTACACTGAGCATTATAATGTACACATGTAACTTACCATAATCTACAGGTATCAATGCTCTACAATTTACAATATGGTATGGAAGCCTTACTTCCATGTAGGTTCTTTTTAACACCTTAGCTTTGAGCATATTTCTTCTACATACATTTGCCTCACACCAGATGGTGTTAATTTTTTGTTTCGACCATCAAATGTGATTTTAAAAACTCACGAGAAGGATAATCTACTGTATTTATCCATAGTTTTGTTTTTTCCATTGTTAGTTCTTTCTTCTTTATGTTCCAAGATTATTTCTTTTATCATTTTATTTCTGTTTGAAGAACTTACTTTAGCCATTCTTTTTTTTAAGATTTTTAAGCAATCTCTACACCCAACATGGGGTTTGAACTCACAACCCTGAGACCAAGAGTTGCACACTCTGCCAATTGAGACAGCCAAGAGCCCGAATTTAGCGATTCTTTATGGGTAGATTGGCTGGCAACAAACTCTCTTGGTTTTCTGTAATCTGAGAATGTCTTTATTTTCTCTTCATTCTAAAGGATAGTTTTTCCAGGTATAGAAATCATGGTTATGAATTTTTTTCTTTCAGTACTTGAAAAATATGCCACTTCCTTCTGGCTTCATAGCTTTAAATGAGACTCCACTGTCATTCAAACTGGTGTTACCTTGTAAGGAATACATTGGTTTTCTCTGATTGCTTTCAAGATTCTTCTGTCCTCACTTTTTACAAGTTTCATCATTATGGCTCTAGGTGTGTATTTCTTTAGATTTGTCTTCTTTGGAATTTGCTCAGCTTCTTGAATCAGAGCCTTTATTGTGCTATTCTGGTCTGCTTGCTTCATCAGAGGCCACAGGGGCTCTCATTGATCCCTGTTGGTGTTGCCTGTGGGGGCAGAAAGTGCCTCTCCCAGGCTGTGGGGACAAAGAGTACTTCCTTGCCACCCACTTGTTGACATTCCTGGCCTAAGGAAGGAAGTACCTTATTTCCTCACCAGCCAGGGATCTGTCCTGCCAGCATCAGGCCTCTCGGTGTCTCCAGGTAGTGGAAGAAAGTCTCTGACCTACAGTACACAAGGACCACTGCTCCAGTAACTTGTGGCAGGATGTCCCCTGCTGGTGCCAGCAGGCTGCCAGTGTCTCTAGGTGGGAGAAAGGATTCTCTGGTCCACAGGACAAAGAATGCTTCCCAGACCAGGACTTCCTAGCAACCTGGCATCTCCAGGTAGGGGAAAGGAGATTTTGACTGACTGGACAAAGAGTGCTCCCAGTCTGGGCCACTTGTGGCAGGATGCCCCTGCTGGTGCTGTTGAACCACTGGGGTCTCTGGGTGGAAGAAGAGGGTCTCTGGCCCATAGGGAAGGAGAGTGCTTCCTGGGGCCACTCATCAGTGGTACTCCTGCTTGGTCTCCCTCGCTGAGGCCACTGGGCCTACCCAGTATGGCTGACAGGACTCCCTGCCAATCTGGTGAAAGGACAAGTCTACCTGGGCAGTTGTCTGCCATAGGTCAGGGGCTGAAGATACTGACCTTGGGTTGTTCTCTGTCACTGGCTGGGACAATCAGGGGACACCTAGGCTGCTGTGTTGACCCTCTACTCCAAGAGTCCCTAGCCAGTGTCCCTTCCTCTCCCTAGCTTTCAGACTTCTCCCATGGTTGCCTCTCCATTTATTTAAGAGTGCATAATTGTACCTAGTGAGAAGGAGCAAGGAGAAATGAGTCTAGCCATCTTGTCCACACTAGAAGTCCCCTCAAATTAACACTGTTCCTCTGTGTGGAGTGGCATCTACCTGATAGACAGCCAGGCTCATTTATTTCTGTCGTTATTAATTTTTCACTCCATCTTTGTTTATGCAATTGTCAAAGAAGCAACACACTACTATGGTTCACAAGTCGACTATACATAAAAGGCACATTTGGAGACGTCACATCCCCTTCCGTCTTCTCGGCCCATTTCCATTCACCCGCTATGGGTAACGATCTCATTAGTTTCTGATTTACCCTTCCGGAGTTTCTTTTTGAAAACTAAGGAGATTCAGGGGCACCTGGGGGCTCAGTCAGGTCAACATCTAACTCTTGGTTTCTGCTCAGGTCATGATCTCATGGTTCGTGAGTTTGAGCCCTACATCGAGCTCTGCACTGACAGCAAGTATGGAGCCTGCTTGGGGTTCTCTCTCTCCCTCTCTCTCTGTTCTTCCCCCACTCGTGCTTTCACTCTCTCTTTCAAAACAAACTTCAAAAAAAATTTTTTTTAAAGAAAACTAAGGAAATTCATACATTTCTACTTCTTTTTCTTATTTAAGCAGAGGCTTGATTTTGGCCTCAGAATCCCAGTCAGCAGTTGACTGTTCTAGCCCAGCGACTTAAAATCTTCATCACGTGGATGCCCCTCCTATAAGAAGCCCTTCGGATGCCTCCCTGACTCCATGTACCCTTCACATTCCTCCGTTTGTTGATTCGTGGGTCTGCTTTCCTTCTTTAAATTCTACTGATGCAGCTTTCCTCATAATCCTTACTCTCCCTTCAATCACGAACATATTGGAGTCGATCTAAAAGAAAACAGGGGTGTTTACCTTAATGGAATAAACGTATTCTGTCAGGGTTTGCTGTAAAATGAATTCCTGTGAAGCGAATCCCAGTTTCCAATGCATATTCCAGTACAGTAGGGGGGACGTGGTCACAGGACATAATTAATACCATATTTAAAGGAGCTGCCTACATTTTTAAGATCACATATTCATGAGGGAAGTGCGATATTTTCAATAAAACACTGCTGACAAAACACAACATGTTAACAATTATACTTCACCACACTTTTTTAAATGTCACAAAATACAAATACCAGAAATGACAACACAACACTGTCACAGCTCTGGCAGACTAATCTGTTACCTCATACACAGTTCCCACGTATGGGCAAACATCCCGGGTCTTGGCAATTGAGCTCAGTTTCTTCTAACTAGACTCAGAAGCCTTCACACTAACTCTACTCCCAGATACCTCTGCTGTGGCTTCTGTATCACTTGAACCCACCAGGCCCCTTTCCAGGCGCCTCCCACTCACAATGGCAGTTATGTGTGCTTCCGGATCCTGGGGTTGGTGAAAACTTGATGAGAAAGCAGGTTTCCCTCAGAGGTGGCTGGGAGCTCTCTTTCATTTGCTCGGGAGGCACACCGCAAACGTTTACTGAGCATCTACAAAGGAGCAGGCTGCATGGCCTAATCCTTCCAAGCACCCACACAGTGACTGACACAGAGTAGGTTATCCTGCAAGTACCATCAGTCTGGGTTAGGCAACGTCACCAGCTAAGAACCAACAACCGGGAGTGAACTAGCAGATTCTATGACATGTTCTATTTATTCTGCCCCTAGCTGGCGTTCTCCTCAGATGCTACTAGCGTATCCAAAATATGTGCCGAGTCTGACCATTGTAACAGGAGACAATGAAACGACCTATATTCCTCCCGGGAGAAGAGCAGAAGGCGCAGAATTCTACAGGTTTGCGTGGTGAAATTATTGTGGTGAGACAGTGCGTGAATTCAAGCAAAATATGAAACGCTGTTTTTCAAAGACCTTTCATGAGCTGTTTAACGTGGGTAAATAACATAACCGCCCTGTGCTTGAGTTCCAACTCCAGGACTTTAGGCTTCTAAGAACAACTGAAACACCTCTAAACTGATTTTGGTTCATTTAAAACTGCACAAGGCGTGATGCCATCAAGAGCCCTCACCTACAAGCTCTGGAGGTTCTAAATCCTATAAAATCTGGAATGCTTTCCCTGAGTCATCATTGGGGTTCTCAGTGTCCAAGGGGAGGGTCTGATGTCATTTTCAGACGCGGCAGGAGTCGTGCGCCTGCACCTTCCCCCGCAGGTGTTGAGGCCGCAGGTGCAGGTGTCGAGTGAAGAGCTGAGTTGCCAATGATGAGCAGGCCAGAAGCCCTTCCCTCGGAAGGGCCGGCTCCCTTGTGGGGAAGGGCCGTCAGGTTCCTCCAGGACCAGTGCTGGGGTGGGAGGGACTGTTCTACAGAGTACCCCTCTCCTCCCCCTTTTTGCCTGCTCTGGATTCTGGATATGGGTGTCGTGATATGTGAATAAGAATCACTTCCTGACCGGGAGCTCAAATGAGGGCAAGAGATAAGGCAATGCCGGGATGTGGTGGCCAGCACAGGAGCTGGGAAACACATAGCTCTGCCAAGAGGATCCAGAGAGGCTTCCTGGAGCAGGAAATGGTTGAGCTGCCTTCAGGGGATGGAGGAACTGATGAGATGAATACCGACCATAGTGGGGGAAGCACATTGCAGACAAGAACCAAGAAGGAACGCCGGGTGTAGCCCAAAGCTCCTGCAGGCCAGTGCTGCCGGTGGGAGAGGAAGAGGTGGGGCTGCGGGAGCTGTGAGCAGAGGGCAGCTCAGGGCTGAGTGCCCAGGACCATGATGGTCAGTCTGTAAGGATGGTTAGGACCACATCTTGAGCAGGGGATTAGTAGGGTCAATTTGTGGCAATAAGAAGTCTAGACTATGGGGACTGCCACTAAAGGCAAGGAGAACTTCCAGGGTGACTGCTTTCGCAGGTAAGAGATGACAGGGCATTGGGGATGCAGAGGACAGTTTTTAACTATTTAGGAAGCACAGGAACGGACTAAATGCGGAAAATACAGAGTCAGGGAGTATAAAGAGCCCAGCAGCCCTCACATTTCCCAGCACAGGGGGCAGGTGGCTCACCGTGCACATCCAGGGGAAGCAGGAGGTTTGTGTAGAGATATGCACTCTGAGGGGGTGGGAAGCCCTTGATGTGGAAGTGTGGCCACAGGTGGCCTTGTGCAGCTCCCGGCACGCATGCCTGGCCCGTCCTGTACTGCTGGCACCCTGCACGAGCTCTCTGACCTTTGACTCTGTGAAGTTTTCCCTGCCAAATCCATGACCCACTTCTGTTCCTAAGGCTTCTCGCAGGTGCGGCAAGACAACGAGCACGCTCGCTGACCCTGAGGATGGGAACAAAGCTGCGGATAATCACCCCAGGTCATCAGCAAACCAGAGAGCTGCATTCCACAGGCTGCCTTGTGAGGGACGGGCCAGGGCAGCGGCGAGCTCCCGGGCAAGCCCTTCCCAAGTGCAGGACGTGGTAGAGAGGGCGGTCTGCAGAACAGGCACAGCGACCTGGTTGCTTCTGCCGGGCTATGGCCATTTCCATTTCTGAAACCACATCTTCCCGCCCTTCCAAAAGTTAAACAAATCCCAGCCTGAACAGTGGAGGCCAGACTAAAGATTCCAGAATGAGCCAGCCCTCAGTGTAAATCCCACCTCCACCATTTATAAGTTGTGCAGCCCTGCACAGACTGCTTATAGTCCCTGAGGCCCTGAATCCTCACCTGTCCAGTGGGAATGACGGCGTCCACTCCATAAAGCCTCAAGTGAAGGGCCTGGTTCCTACGCACTCAACGAAGAGCTACGGATGGCACCTAAAAGCCGGTATAGCTGGTGGCGAGGCCACAGTCCTCTGGGAGAAGCCATCCCACCTGCTGGGCGGTGATGGCTGCCAGGGACCACAGAGCCAGCAAAGTGGCATGGACAACCAGGGTCTTATCGCCGTGCTCCAGCCAGCCCCAGCCCTGCGGATTAGGTTCCTCTGGCTGACCAACCTGAACCAGTGCTCGGCCGAACTGCCATCTCACACCCCGAATCAATAGCACCAGGCAGGACAGGAGCCGAGTATGTGCAAGGTCTCTCCGACCTCAGACAATGAAGTCTTCCCTCCTCAGCACTCACTCTGCCAACACCACCGGAGATATCGGTGAGGCATGCAGTGAAAAATGGACTCGAAAGAAAGAACAGATGCAGCAAGGCAGGGACAGAAAGGGAAAAAGACAAACCTTGTACTTAACGCACTTGAGCAATCACCAGGTCTTGTTCAGGCGACACGGGGAGAGCAAGCAGGCCTGTGGCCGTGTACCAGCTTCAGCACGGTTTCTCATCCAGAGGAGATGACGGGGCTCGGGTAGCAGTCTCTGACAGCCTAAACACGCTGCAGCCTGAAAAGCTTTGCAACCCACAACGTTCCCTGTGTGGGGAACCAGCCAGTGGAGGTACACAGAGGGGCTCATATGGCCATGGCTGTTTACAACCAGCTGCGTCCCAGTAAGCAAGAAGAACAGCCCCAGGATTAGAGACTTGTATCACTCCTGCCCAGAAGGGAGAGGGAGAGCAGCCCCCGTCCAAACAAATACAACTTTAGAATGAAGGAGGGAAGGACCGAGCTGAGGACCGAGTGGGAGATTAGTAGCACCCTCCTGAAGTGGGTCACCGCCTAGGGAAAGAGTCAGTGGTGATGGGGCAGCATCTGCAGTTGTTATCCGCTTGAGGGTGTCTCACTTGGTCCCTAGGTTTTAGAAGACAGGGATGAAAAACTGGGCTCTCCAAAGAAACAAGGTGCTGGACCTAAGTCTAGCCCCCAGAGAGAAGGCACTGTGTGATCTCAGAGTTCCTAACGGCTCAAAAAGGGGAGGGTCTAAACATGGGAGCACCTGGGGCCCTACCACCAGGAAGAAAGATTCCAATGAATTTCTGGCTCTTACCCAAAACCCTAAAACAGTGCTTCTCAAATGGAGGTCTAAGAATCACCTATGTGTGCTCCTTAATGTGCTGAAGCTGTGGGCCCCACCTGGGCGAGGCAGCCCCGCCTGGTCCAGGACTCCCCAGGGGAAATCTGTAATTGTCACCCTGGGTGACACTGAGGCCTACAAAGTTCCTCTACAATGGGGTCTCCCACCGCAGCACTGTCAGTGTGTTGGTGCCAGGTGATCACTTGTCATGGGGCCGTCCCAGGCACTGCACGGTGGTTAGCAGCATCCCAGCCATCTCCCCACTAATGCCAATAGCACCTTCCCCCGGTCCTGACAGGCAATATGTCTAGACATCACCAAATGTCCTCTGGAGGACAAAATCACCCCTGTCACAAACCACTGGTCTATAAAGAGAGAAGGCTAAAGAGGGATAGGAGTCTTTAAAAACTCATTTCTGAGAAACACAACCATGAATGATCTCAATAAAGGGGAAAGGGATTGACAGCTGTCCTCAGGCCAATGCACCTAAAGATCACGACACGTCCCTTGCTCGCTGCTCCAAGGGGCATGTCAGATCTCCTGGGAGGGAGGGCAGTGCCTGGCTGGGGGCAGAGGGGCTTTCTGCCATGTGCATCTCGGCATGGGAGCCTTGAGAGCCTGTGACCTGTGGGGTCACCACATCTAGCAGGGCAGGGAGGGTGCAGAGCCCATGGGGAATAACTAAGGAACGGCCCAGCCTGTAAGAACGAGGTCAGGAAAGCTGAGGCCCAGGCAAGCTGAGCCGTTTGGAAAATGCTAAGGACAAAAAAGGGGCTTTTAAAATTGGATCAGGAGCGATAGGAACAAGAAGGGATAGGCCCATATTGGGGTGAAAGGTGTTCAGTTAACAGATGACGGAGAGAAAGAACTATAAACTCCCATTTTCTATCAAGGAGAACAATCTTCAGGCTGAAAAGGGTGAATCAAACACTGATATGAGGGAATTGAAACGCAAGACGGGGAAGAGATTGTGAGAGAACATCCAGTCACACTAAATGAATTCAAATCTCCTGATCCAGATGAATCACATCTCAGCTCTGAATTAACTTACAGAAGAGACATGCTCATTGCTGGCAATCTCAAGAACTCAGAGAAAATGAGAAGATGCCCAAGACGAGACAATGTCCAATTTAGCAAAGAGGAGAAAAGGTGGATTTTTGAAAACTACAGATTGGTCAGCCAGACACAGATCCCTGAGAGAATTCTATAGTCTAAGTACTCAGAAATGGAAGTGGCAGACTCCAGAAGGAAGCCGAGGCTGGTGGGAAACAAGCCATCCAGACACACTTCCACGCTCTTGTCATAAAGTCATGGGGGGCACCGCCTAGAATGATGAAGACACCGCCTAGAGTTATGGGGACACTGCCCAGTGTGATAGGGACACCGCAAACAGTGATGGGGACACCGCCTACAGTGATGGGGACACTGCCCAGAGTGATGGGGACACCACCTACAGTGATGGAGACACCGCCTACAGTGATGGGGACACCACCCAGAGTGATGGGGACACCACCTACAGTGATGGGGACACCACCCAGAGTGATGGGGACACCACCCAGAGTGATGGGGACACTGCCTACAGTGATGGGGACACCACCCAGAGTGATGGGGACACTGCCTACAGTGATGGGGACACCACCCAGAGTGATGGGGACACTGCCTACAGTGATGGGGACACCACCCAGAGTGATGGGGACACTGCCCAGAGTGATGGGGACACTACACAGAATGATGGGGACACTGCCTACAGTGATGGGGGTACCACCCAGAGTGATGGGGACACTACCTAGAGTGATGGGACACCACCCAGAGTGATGGGGACACCGTCCAGAGTGATGGGGACACTGCCTACAGTGATGGGGACACCACCCAGAGTGATGGGGACACCGCCCAGAGTGATGGGGACACTGCCTACAGTGATGGGGACACCACCCAGAGTGATGGGGACACCGCCCAGAGTGATGGGGATACCACCTACAGTGATGAGGACACCGCCCAGAGTGATGGGGACACCGCCTACACTGATAGGGACACCACCCAGAGTGATGGGGACACCGCCTAGAGTGATGGGGGCACCACCCAGAGTGATGGGGACACTGCCTACACTGATGGAGACACCACCCAGAGTGATGGGGACACTGCCTACACTGATGGGGACACCACCCAGAGTGATGGGGACACCACCTACAGTGATGGGGACATCACCCAGAGTGATGGGGACACCACCCAGAGTGATGGGGACACTGCCTACAGTGATGGGGACACCACCCAGAGTGAAGGGGACACAGCCCGGAGTGATGGGGACACCACCTACAGTGATGGGGACACCACCCAGAGTGAAGGGGACACAGCCCAGAGTGATGGGGACACCGCCTACAGTGATGGGGGTACCACCCAGAGTGATGGGGACACTGCCTAGAGTGATGGGACACCACCCAGAGTGATGGGGACACCGCCCAGAGTGATGGGGACACTGCCTACAGTGACTGGGACACTGCTCAGAGTCAGTGAGATTCTGTCCCATGCTGCACCCATGGGAGGACCCAAAAGCAGAAGGGACCTGGAGTAGCACTCCCATTCTGCAAAGTCTGGAGAGTGAGGACAGATGGTTGACCATAGAGTGTGGCATCTTCCTTCCAACTCAGCATCATTATCCATGACTAAAGGAAGGAGTGGCAGTGTATTGATCAAATCTGCTGATGACATGAAGTTCAGAGGTGAGCCAGTATGTTGTACAGGTAACAGGATACATACACATCTCAAAAGCTAAGAATGGCCCTGTCCGCTCCAATTAGATGAAAACTAACAGGGACAGGGGTTAAGGTCCTGTTCCTGGGTCCCAAACCACTGGCCATTTGCATGCAGAACAAGGTAGTGTGGCTTCCCAGCAGCACACACAAAGCCCAGTGGAGCTGAGCTCAAGTGAGATGGCCAAAGGCAGCCCAGGCAGTACCACCAGGGGGAATGTCCCCTCAGGGGGGTTGTGGGGGCAAAATGGCACAGCTCCATCCCACCCCATCCCTATCACCTTCGCACGCTGGCTCCAGTTCCAGGACCCGCAGAGACAGGGACAAGCTAAAACCTACCAAAAGGAGAACCGCTAGACTGCCCCCTGGGAGGAAAGCCTGAGAGAACCAGGGTGACAGTTTCACTGGGGAGGGAATCAGGGGGAGGCTGGTCCTCACCTCTCTGGCACACCGCACAGGCTGGTCCCGGCCAGCTCTATGACAGCTGTTACTCCGACTCATGGTCTCAGTACGCCCAGGACACCTGAGCAGACTCCAGAATAACGCACAACCACAACTGTCCATGAACGACACGGACCGTCTGAGCAGGAGGGAGCCCGGCGAACACCCGCACACGCCGTGACAGGCACATTCAAGTGTTGTCCCATTCAGTCCTTTGCCACAATCCAACAGGCTGTGGTTACCAGTCCCGGGAGGATGAGGAACCCAGACTCATAAAAGTGAACCAATTTGCCTCCGGTCACACAGTTAGCAAGAGCTAAGGTAAGGAGTCAGACCCAGGTGACCCCCTGGTGACCCAGGGTGAACCCCAATCCTACGCTTTTCCAACCTGCGGTGTCCAGTCCCAGGCTAACTATCGTCAGTTGAGGAGACGACGGGAAAACATCCTGCATCAGGTAAGAGCCCTTCGGCTGGGGAATCGACAGTGATTACAGTGCAGAAACAGGCTTTCATAAAGCAACGAACATGATCATTTAATTAGTGGTTAAAAAAGTACACATTCAAAAGGCCAATTTTTGCCCATCAAATGAACACACTTAAAAGCTACTGAAATGGGGAAGGGAGAGCTTTTAAGTTTACCACCTCACAGGGTTACGGTTGGGTTAGGGTTAGGGTTGGGTTAGGGTTAGGGAAATTCTCAGACCATTTCGTCGGTATATATTTCTGTAGAGAAATTTGGATGTCTTCATTAAAATTAATTGTGAAAGGCTGAAAATAACCCTAAATGTCCACCCAACAGGAAAATGGTTAAATAAATAAAGCCAATCCCCTAACGTTGTCATTAAAGGAACAAGCTGATCTGGGGGGACAAAGGGAAGTGACGTGCAACATTTTCTAAGATTTACTGCTAGGTGCAAGAAGCAATT
Source organism: Leopardus geoffroyi (assembly GCF_018350155.1). Lineage (NCBI taxonomy): Eukaryota > Metazoa > Chordata > Mammalia > Carnivora > Felidae > Leopardus > Leopardus geoffroyi. Next base: position 59,133,653 of record NC_059331.1, read on the forward strand.
AGCGAACAATAAACTATGACACCAACTGTAAAAACAATCCATGTCTGGGTTCTTCATACACAGAAGGTTGACAGTTGCCCGGGCAGGGGGTGGCTGCAAGCACACCGACCAGTGTTCTTCCTGGTGAGTTGGGGCCACACTTTGCATGCTTTCATTATGCTTGAACTTCTGGCAACCAAGCATTACATTTGTAATTAATTTTAAAAAGCAAAAGGAAAACGGCCAATGTTGTTATAAGGCCGGGAGGCTGGCGCCATCATGTGCTGCTGAAGGAAGCGTGAACTGTTACGATCTCCGTTGCATGGCAATTTGGCAAGGCGTAACCCCAAGCCTGAGGGATGGACACAGTCTACGGCCCAGGATCTGCAATTCTGAATATAAATATTTTTCCAAAGAAAATAACGGACTTCAGGCAGCTATAAAGATGGTCAAAGAACACCATCCGCCTTTGGTTAGCCTAAGGCAATACAGCAATGCAGTGATAGGAAAGAGTAGATTATGGTGCATTCATAAGAAGGAGGAGTACACAACTAATTAAGTGTAGAAACAGATTTGATGTTGGAAAATGGTTCCTAACAGATTGAGTTTTAAAACCGTTACTAAACAGCATTACGGTTATGTTCCCATTTTTGCAAATATAGCTGATCCCTGAACCACGCAGGGGTTAAGGGTAGTGATGCACCCCCCCCCAACCCTTTCTCTACAGTTGAAAATCCACATATAATTTGTGACTACCCAAACACTTAACTACTAATAGCCTACTGTTGGCCAGAAGCCTTACTGATAACACAGTCGATTAACACATATTTTATACATTCTAGGCATTATGTATCGTATTCTTACTTTATTGTAAGAATAAAAGAAAATATTAAGAAAATCATAAGGAAAATACATTTACAGTACTATACAGTAAAAAAAAAAAAAAAAAACTGTGTATGAAGTGAACACATGCAGGTCAAACCCGTATGGTTCAAGGGTCAACTGTATTATAACACGACCAATGTCACCACAAGAGAAACAACTTCCGGCAGTGTCCACCAAGATGCTAACGATTACCTCTCTAGGTGGGCGGGGCGCTGATGTGGCAAATTTAGTTTTATTCTTTGGGCTCTTCTGAAATTTTTGGTTTCTCTACTATGGACAGGTGCTACTCAAGAAATAAGTATAAGCATTTTTTTAAAAGGCAATGCTGCCCCACAGCCAGATAAGCTCTGAGAAGATGACTGGGTCATTCCCATGATGCAATGCACCAAGGCAGAGTTTTTGTAACAGAGGTTCTGGCTCCCCCGCTGGCACCAAGCAACAAGCAGTTACACTCTGACAACCACAGCCACCTACTTCTATGCACCGAAGCCCAAAGCACTGCTGACCGCTCTGGGCTGTCACCTCTCCTGACTGCTGAGCCACTATGTCATGCATCTATGTCCATCAGGCACTGAGCTTGCTCTGGGGACAAAATAGTAAGTTAGCTCAGGTGGTAGCCCTGCACAGAAGGAGCAGAGGGAAGGGGTCACAGAAGGCCTCTAGGGTGATCCTAATGTCAGGAGAGAGGCCATGTGGCCAGAGAGCATGCCAGGTGCACACACAGCCAAGTCCCAGATCACAGAGCCCTACAGGCCAGGGTGAGGAATCCCAGCTTTCTCCTGAATGCACCAGGGAGTCGTTGACAGGCTTTAGAAACGGTCTTCCTGCAACAAGGAGATACCAGATCATAGGTAAGGGTCTGGTAAAAAGGATACCAGTGGGGAGGTGACGGTTTCAGTTCAAGAGAGAGATTAGTCAGGGGCTGCCATTGTGGTGGAAGGACAAAAGAACAGGAGCTATGAGTTCAGTAACCAGGACAGGGCTTGGTCACCAGGGCAGTGGGAGGGCAGAGCACCAGCAGGGAGAGACCAAAGGGCAATCTCAGATTCTGTTTGCAGCATCCCACCACCACCGTGGCCAAGGGCCGAAGGAGGGCCCAAAGGAATTCATTCACCCAGTCAAATCGAGCTGATCGAAGCTGATAAGGGAAGAGCCGAGAAGGAAAGGGAAAGGAGAGGCCATGGAGTGCCTATTTAACTAAAATTATTTGTTTAACTGGGTCTTTTCCAGCAGGGATAGGTGGTAACCTGCATACGTGATGGACAGGCACTTCTGGCTCTTCAAGCCGTAAGGACCTATTTAGGAGACTAAATGCGCCGGGGGGAAAACCAACAGACAATAACCACAGCACAGGAAGTGCGGCATGTTAATGCAGCTGCTGCCAGGAATGGTGCAGAAACCACTTCAAGAGGAGATACTGATTGAGCCCGAGCTTAAAAGGACCCTAGCAACAGTAATGGAGGGAGTGACATAAATCCACAGCCGTGAACAGCGACTTAACCACTGAAGTTAGCCCTTCTTCCCACATGATCACTTCACCCCTCTTACCGAGGTACGCAGTTGGCTCTTCCCCTCTCTGGGCCAAGTTCAACACCATGAAGGAGAAAGAGGGGAATACAAACCTAAGGAGTGTTTGCAACAAGTCGCTGGCATAAAAAAGGGGGTAGTGTCTATTCTGGGTGACAAAAGACTTAAAAGCCTAAGAACCAATTCTAGTGCGGTATAACTGTAGCAGATCCTGACTTACACTAGCAACAAACACAAACACAAACTCTGGGAAAAGGTATTTTTGAGGAGATCAGGGAAATCAATGTTAATTCTCTGAGGCAAGACGACAATACTATAGTTATATGAGAAAATGTCCATATTTTTCAAAGACACGTATTGAAGTCTGTAGAGGGAAATACCGTGGTCACCAGGATTTGCTTCAAAGCAAAGAAAAAAAAGAAAAAAGGAATAAATATGAGCAAATGTGGCCAAATTGTTAAGTTCGGGGGCCAGGAGCAGAGAGGTTCACTGTACTGTTGTTAGTCTACTGTTCTGCTTTAGTGAAAATTCCACGGTGGATCATTTTAATACAGATTCAAACAGTACTCGGCTGATTGATGAACAACAGATCCCTGCTTTAGCCTGCCCGGGCCCACGGACGGCGGACTGACTGCCATGACCCCAAACCATTCACGTGACAGCTGCTGCCAATTTCAAAGCCTATGTCTTTGCCCATAGAATGGGGATGCTAACAGCTCCTGCCTTGTGGGACTGTCTCGCGGATGCGATGAATTAGAACGTGTGACACACTTGGGACACACCTGGCACTCTGACAGCAAGGATTCAAACGAGATCGGTTGTCATTCTATCACTCAGCTCACTGGGCAGGTCAGAGGAGGCCATTCAGGTGAGGTGTCTGGCCGGTGCCCGGCACATGGAACACTCAGCAAGTGTTAGCTACGGAGCACCAAGAAAGCCAGCTGCAGAGACGGAAAGAGAGTTTGTTGGCAATACTCTATCAATTCACATGATTCTGAAAACTACCCTGCAAGATAAGTACTATTCCTGTTTCACACATGTGGATTCAGGAAGACCTGTCTAAATCTTGAACCCAGAGCTGAATGGCTGTGAAACCTGGTGCCATCCCGTAACCTCTCTGAGCTTCCTCATTTTCACCTGTGATAAACACTACTCCCCCCATGCCCCCACCCAACCTACGTGACACAACTTAGACACTGTACATAGCAAAGGAGCTGTGCAGCCCGTTCTGCAGGGCCCCTGGTGCAGACATCTTCCCCAGGGAAGCTGGCCACAGGGCCCAGGAAAGCCACGGCCTCTCCGCATGCACAACAGAGGGGGCAGTCTCTGCTCCCTCCTCATCTCAGAGGTTACCGTGAGGTAACAGCGAGAATTTCTGCGAAGATGAGACCGCGAGGTAAAGAAACAGACCTTCAGCGATACACAGAGTAGGTGCAGGGAAGTGTGGGATGACGCGGCGGTGGTATGGAGGTGGCAGTGGCCGAGGCAGAGGACACGGTGGTAGTGACGGGGGTGACGGCCCAGGTGATGATGGTGGTGGTGGCAGAACCCAAGTGGTAACAGCATCTATCTCCAGAGCCTGTGATTAACCCCTCCTCTCACCCTATGGTGGAAAACTGTAAGACTAACGGACAAGTGTTGCAAGGAAGCCAAGTCCTACTGCTACCACTACTAGCTGGGTGTACTACTAATTACCTACGGGATCTCTGGGGAGTGATGGGAACAACGGCAGTTATATTATTAGATCTGGCTGGTCAACAGTAATGGCAGGTACCACTTATAGTATGATATATTACAATGGACTAGCTTCTCTGTCACGTCTTTATTAACTTGAAAAATGTAATTACTACTGTCCCCATTGTAAAGATGAAGACTCCCAAGGCTCAAGGGCTTAAGTGACTTGATCACGCCTATAAAGCCAGTAGGTGGTGAAGTTGTAATTCAAACCAGGTCCCTCTAGATCTAAAAACCCAGTGCTTACAGCCAGAGCAAGTGATTCTCAAACCACTTGGTTGCCTTGGGGCCCTTTTCTTATCTGTGAAAATAATTGGAGTGGATCAATGGTTCTCAGTTTCTTTGTTTCCTCATCAGAGGACCCGGTGCCACCAGCACAGGTATAAAAAGCCCATTCTTGCTAAGAAAGGCCGTCCTAAATCTCTAGGCAATACAGTCTTCCAGTTCTCACTTCCAGCAGTGTCGAGAACACACAAAATGGCCATTTTTATGCCGGTCCCATTACCAAAAAGTGGCGCTAGGTGGGTAACAGGCGTGCGGGTATCTTTTAGTCACCCGGGGAAGAACTTCTGGACTCAACAATCTTCAAAAGTCCTTTGGGCCCAGAGCAGTCAGCTCAGTAGGCAAAGGGCTGCTCCCCACAATGATCAGGGGGGTGGGCTCCTTCCCCACATGGGCCAATTTCTGGCTGCATTGTTTTCAGGTCACTGTTACCTGTTCCCTCCTCCAAATCCCCAATGTTCTGGCAGCTTCTCTCGGCATGCACGTCACACTTGCCATGCCTCGGTCTTGCGTCCTCAGTGGTGAGCCCCTCTCTGTCTGACTCTCTGGTACTGAGGTAGAGCCCGACACCAAGCAAGCCTCCCCACATTCGGGAGAAAAGCCTTCTGGTTACTCAGAGCACTTGGCGGTCAACAGTTCTTCCAACAAGACATACTGCTCACTCACCATGCGACCGGAAGTCACTCCACCCCAGAGCCACAGGGCGACTCCTCCCAGAACAGGGAGTGAAGGCGGCCCTTCCCACCACACACCCTCCAACCACCTCTGGGACCTGGCTTCCGCTGCACCCCTCAGGGACGTGTTATGAGTTCTCCTCCTCCCAGAAATATGATGGAGTCACTCACTCTTAAACCACCGCATTCACTGTGGCCCCACTCCACACGTAACCCAGCTTCAGTTTCCACGGCGATACTGGAAAAGTGCATTCAACATAACTCAGGTGTTCTTCACACCACAATTGGAGGGCTCTCCTCCAGTCCTTCCTGGCCTGCAGCATTTGGCACCGTTGACCACACACACTCTCTCGAACTTTTCTTCCGAGCTGATCTGAGAGGCAGCATGGCGTGGGGGAAAAGCAGAGACTTCAGAGCTCTGACTTCATCCATCAGCTACATGGCTTCTGGCAGCTCATTTAACCTGATTCCCAGTTTCTTCATTTATAAAATGTATAATATAATCTACCTTGCAGGATTGCTGCAAGGATTAGTGATAATTTATGTAAAAGAGCCTGGCACATAGCAGATGCTCATGACATCGTGGTGGCTGTCATCTTGTGGGACACAGAACTCCATGTCTGACACTTTCAATCATCTGCTGGCCATCTCCACTTCATATGTGCAGGTCTAGAATTAAACTCACGACCTTCCCCAAGTGTCGTGGCTCACTTGAATTTTTTCTGTCTCTTAATGGCACCGTTACTCTTCCGGACATTCAAGCTCAAATCTTTCTCCAGCTGACAGCCCTTCAAGAACTCCCAATGTTATCCTAATGGAAGGCCACACTGTGAGCCAGTCATCCGGGGTCCTTCATGGTGTGACCCCAACCTATTTTTACAGCCCTCCCCCCCACTGGCCACAGTCACGTGGAGGTCTCCGTCCAGAAGCCCCACCTCTTCATGTCCCATCCCGTGGGCTGCCCACTCCATCCTGCTCATGCTCCAAACACAGCTTTCACCAAGAGGCCTATCCCGGAACCCCCGCTGCGTCACTGTTTCCTGCCTGCTCATACACACTTTCCTTTCTTTATTCTTGCAAACATCTATTGGGCACCTATTCTATGCCAAACACTGCATCCCCAGCCCTGGGTGATGAATCACCCCTGATGAATCAGACCAGTGAGGACTCTGCTTCCAGACCTTCACAGTCTGGAAGTGGAAACAGTCACAGATGCCAACAGCCACAAGACAGCGTGGCAAGTGCTAGAACACATGCAGGGCGCAGGGCCTAGGAACATGCAGAGAGGGAGTGGCAGGTGACACCGCTGGTGCCTACAGGTAGGCCTGCCTTCCTCCGCTGCATCGGACTTTGTGTTAAATAGAACATACTAACAGAAAAATGCAAAACCTCCCAACACAGCTTGATGAATTCGCACAGTCGAACCCACCTGCGTAACCAGCACCCACATCAAGAAAGGGAACTCTGCCCCACTCTACGAGCCCCCTACACATTCTCTTCCACGTTACTCCCCCCAAAGGTAACCGTTATCCCACTTTCTAGCGTCACAGATTAGTTCCGTCGGATTTAAAAGTCAAGTAACAGATCCATCCGACGTACACGTATGCTTCCGTGTGGCCCTTCTGCTTACCGTTCTGCGGCTGACATTCACCAGCACCCCTGCTGATGGCCACGACTTGTTCATCCGCATGCCCATCTGGGCTTCCACTCTGACGGCCACCATGACGGATCCGTCCCCCTGTTGACAGCAATTGTGAATGATTCTGCAATGAACGTTCTACAGTCTTTGGTTTTTTGGTGAACCAATGGACACATTTCTGTTGGGCACCGAACTGCCGGGTTGTAGGGTACACCTATGTTCAGCTTTAACAGACAACGGGTGATAGCTTTCCAAAGTGGCCTTGCCAATTTACAGCGCTGCCAGTGGCGTGAGGGCCTGAGTTAACCACACACAGCCTGGCCAGCACTCGCTGGTACCCATCGCTCCCATGTCAGCCACTCTGAGCATGGAACGGTATTGCCTCATGGTTGTAACTGCATTTCCTCAACATGTGTGAGGCTGGGCCTTTTCACGTGCTCCCGACCAGGGGCCCACCTTCTCATGTAAAGCAGAATTCTCCTCTTCCTCTGTGCCCTAGAGCGGCTCCTGTTTTCCTGAACAGACTCCGACTGACACCCCCAGGGACATCAGGCAGGGGGCTGTTTAGTGCTGTCACTGAGAAAGCTGCAGGCTTGGCAGGATCACATGACAGTTGTTCCTTAAAAAAAGAAAGCCGGAGTAGAAGCAAAGAGGGAAAAACAGGAAAAGGGCTGACTGTTCACATATCGATGCTGGGGTGGTGTGTGTGCCCAAGGGGAGGAGGAACAGAGATTTACATTGTGGGGAAAGAGCCCGAGATCCAGGAAGAATACACATATTTTTCAGGTTCTCCCCTTTTCCCTACCTCCAGCTGTGAAGCTTGACCCCCCAGATGCTCCCCCCACTTTGCAGTTGCTGAGTTTGGAAAAAGCAAGACCATTTTTACAGGGCTGGCAGGTCTGGTCACGGGAAGTTGGCTCTCTGGCATCCTCCCATGTGCGGCCCTCTTCCTCAACATCTCCCTCCCCTCCCAAACTGTGCTGTGAATTTCATGAGGTAGGAATGACAGGTGTCGGGACTGTCTCTGGGCATCTAGCAGAATTAAACAAATATGGAATTAACGAATGGCTACGCATTTATTACATGAGGAGAAAAAGGATGGAAATGACATGAAAGAGAATAGGACACTTCGACGTCAGATACTTGTATACAAATGACCACTCCGCCCCCAAACAACTGGCAGGTTGGTCTTAACATTTCCGTGTCAAAGGTAAGAAAGTTGAGGCTGTAGAATTTAAATAGCTTGCTCAGAGTCAGAAGGCTGGTCAATTCCTGAGGCCAAACTAGGACTCCATCACGCACCCCAACACCTTGCTCCCCACGCACCTGCGCTCGGCCCCGTGGCAGAAGGCAGGAGATGCACCCTTGGCCAGCCAGAGGTGTCAGCTCGATGGCCTTCAGGTCTCATTCAGAGCCACCCAGCACCCAGGGTTCCACCAGCAGACAGCAGATGCGCTAGTTCTGACGGGACACAAGTCACCCTTAGCCCTGAGATAACTGAATCCAGGTGGAGTGCAGGTGAAACCCACAACCAGGTCTTCTGTTTCCCACAGGAAAACACAAAGGGCAGCTGAGCAAAGGCTCTGGGAGGCCAGTTACGATGGCAGGAGGTGCAGCACTGCAACTCGGACAGTCGAGGCGGTGGACAGCGTCACCTTCCTGGACCCTACACCCGGCATACGGCAACGGAAAATGGCCCTGCTCTCTAACACTGTCAGGCCCGTGAGAAACACCCAGTTGTGAGCAGCGCGTGGTCTCCATAGTGCTTTGCACACGGCCCTCACCTACCCCTCTGCGTGGTGAAGGACAGACAGGTGTTGTGGCGGGCACCTGAGAAAAGCCCAGAGAAGCCTGGGGAGGAGATTTCTGCGTCCCAGAGAGCAGCCCACCGTTGATGACAAGATCCATCTCCACACGCATACGTGTGCACACATGCATCCGCTGAACCCAAACCGGAAGCGTCAGGACTTGAAGGAGAATCGCCAACACCGCTGTGCACCAGAGAGAGGCCCCCGGCACATGCCAACACCTGTCCAATGTTCCCTCCTCCAATGTTACCGTCAACACCCGGAGGGAGGCATCAATATCTCCATTTCATAGATGAAGAAACGGAGATGTGAGGAGGCGCAGTGTGGTTGCAGAGGGCAATGACACAGAGCCGTGTGGGGGCCCGGGTCCACTGTGAATGCGCTAGCCCTTGCTTCATGGCTGTGTGTGGACACCACGTCTAGGGTTTGCCTCCAGGTGCCATGAGACCCTCCCCAGGCCCCTGCAATCCCAGCAGCTCACCGCTCTCTGTGATGAAAGGAAAAAACACTCCTCACTTAGATCCTGCAGTGTGGGCGTGAGGAACAATTACTCAGAAAGATTATAAAGCACAGGAGCCCTACAAAATATGATTTCCACCCTCAAGAATAATCATCTAGGGAATAAATACTGCAGTACAAAGGGGTCAAGACGTCTCCTCCCCCTTGAAAATGAGTCTGGATTCTGTGCAGGATTTCCCTACCTGCCAATCACAAAGGGCCAGCACTAGAGAACAGTGTCCTATGGGCGAAAGGGCAGGAGGCTTCCAGCCAAGGGGCAGGTGGACCCAGCACGGCGCCCCCCACGAGCCCGGGCCTCTGGGTCCCCCATCCCAACCTCCTCTGGCCCCTGACCATACTCCCAACTTTTTTGGGTGGTCGCGGATGATTCAGCAGCTGCTCCAAGTTTCCCCCTGAATAGGTTTCCACCATCCATTTCCAAACTTAAGAGGAAATGGGAAAAGAAAAGAAAGGAGCCTGCTGATTGGAAGGCCCTTAAGCTGTGTGTACAGAAGCTGAAAATGTCAAGGTCTGAGAGTATTCAACAAATGAAAGCAGAATTATATAAAAGCAACAGCTAATAAAAAAGATTGTCGGAGGCCGAGTTCTTCATCTTCCCAGCCATTACAGGAATAAAATTATCCACAGAGGAGATGGGAAACCTTTCTCAAGACCGGTACAATTAAGCCTTAGGATCATGCGTCTTTGCTCCCCCTTTTGCAGCACCCCTTCCACCCCGCCCCCTCCCATCTCCCTCGCCAATCTCTAGTTCCCAGGACATGAGAGGGGCTTTCCTTTTGCACAGTGTCACCAGCAAAATGCTAGTATTTCAGAGTCAGACAGGTGACCATGTTTTTGCACCTCCTTCTGGAAGCATTTGATAACTTCACAATCATGTAGGAAACCCTCATTTTAGAAAAAGGGCACATGTGCCTATGTAGAGTCTGGACGTCCCTGTAGGATGAGCGGGGAAGAACAGATGAGAAGGAAGGGCCCATCCAGGAGAATTTACTTCCCTTTTGGAGAGGCAGAGAACAGGGCCCAAGGAGGAGAACCCCAGTGGGGATGGGAAAGGAGAGTGACAGGGGAAAACCGAGCTGAGACAAGAAAGAACACTGTAAGGCTACTGCCCTTCACCCCGAGCATACACACGCACACACACTTCCAGGAGCCAAACCCAGAGAGGGAAATGCAAGCGGAGCTCAGCAGGAGGCCGCAGAATTGCACACATAACAACACAAAAAAATCTGCGCTCGTGAACATATGGGCAACTGTGATAATTAGAGCTATGGCTGGTGGAATGTTTTTCCCCTTTTCCAGGATCTCAAATCACAATCCTTGTCATTGCAGCTACAGTCAAACCTGGGCAGGAGGCTGTTCCGGGGACACCTCTGCTGGTTAAGGGGCCACTTCTATAAGCAGCTGGAGGTGCCCTGCTGGCCTCCAGGACCACGCCACCACCACCACCGTCGGTGTTCACATCACAATTGGTGCCATCCCCTAAACACCCTGCAGGAGGCAGACAGGGGCGTCCCTGGAGCAAGGAGGAGCGTCCCTCCTGTCCCCGCTGCCTGGAAATCCAGAAATCCACATTTCTACCAGCCTGCAGAGTGCCATGCCACAGGAGAAAAGCCCACGGAAATCAAGCCCCTCAAGCAAACTGTCAATTTCAAAGCTCCAAACCGTGACAAACGATTCTCGAAGATTTGCCTGCAATAAGCTGATGGCTCGGATTGCCTGGCATGCCGTCTCAGGCAGGAGGAAGAACATTTTTTTTAAAAAACCTCCCAACCGTCTCCCATCCATGATTTAAGCCATTTGAAAAACCTGTCATGATCAACAAATTAAGCACCCCCCCCAAAGGTAAACAAGTTACCAAATGAATTTTCAAGAGTCGTTGTAGGCTTTATCAACAACAAAAAAAGAATGAGGATGTCTCTGAATCTCCTTCATTTCAAAGGCTTATCCCTAGGAAAGTGGGGAGCGAGTAGCCATGGTGCCCTTTGATCTCCCCGACTCCCGGGAGAAAATCAATAATACAACTTTAATATATTTGTACAGCATGACTTCACGTTATTATTATTTTTATCCATTGCAGCTTAACTAAGGTAGGCTAGGGCTCAGCACCGCCCTGTGGTGAAAATGAGTCTTTTCTGAGGCTGAACGACAGCATGGCCAGCCGCATTCACAAAACACGGGCCACTTAAACACTGTGATCTCTGTGACTACAACTTGGGGAAAGGCTGAGGGTGAGGGAGGGCGTGTCCGCAGGGTCACCGGCCACTGGGGCGACTGGACCCTGGGGCTTTCAGGGCCTGGCGCCCAAAGGCGGCCGCCGTGAGCCTTACCTTCCTCTCGAGACGTCCCAGCTGCTCCTTATAGAAGGTGTCACGACGGCTCAGCTCTGCCTCCCGGCTCTCCAGCTCCCTGGCCTGGCGGGAAGAGAACAAAGCCCACGTTAGGCGACGGCAGCTGGGCTGAGCTGGGGGAGACACCAAGGGGGTTCTGTTCAGAGACACTGACCATGCAAGCAGCAGCGATGGGGCGTTGAAAACCTGTGCTATGCTGGACCGCTTACATACCCTGTGTTGAGTTTCCACCTCAGGACTTCAGTGTGGCACGCTGCTAGAGCCATTTCAGAGGACAAGCACTAACATTTACCGAGTGCCTACTATGCGCCAGGTACTAGTCCAAGTGCTTCCCCCAGACCTTCTCACTGGACCCTCACAGCACCTCTAAACGGTAGGCAGGGTTGCTAGGAAGCCCCTGTAGGTGAATAAATGGAGGGGCTAAGTGACCGCCCCCGCCCACAGCTATGAGGGAGGAACTGGGGTTTGAGCCCCAGCACGTACAGGGCCTGACCACAGAGCTGCACCGCCTCAAGGCCACACAGCCTGGAAGGGCCAGAGCTGTTCCCCAGCCACGGAGTTCTCACGCCCAGCACCGAACCAGGCCACCAACTCACACGTGAGCTCTCAGAGGCAGGGTGCCAGAATGCCCTTCTTCTGGCAAGGCCAGCTCCCTCCTTCAGGGGTCAGGGATCTGAAAGGTGAGCAGTATCAGAACCCCAGAACCCTAGAGCTGGAGAGGACGGCTGCTCCCGCACCCACTGGATGCAGAACAAACAGAATTGCTGGCACATATGGCCGAGGACCCTCCCTGAAGGTGACAGCGAGGCTGAGGGGCTTGGCTGGCCAGGACCAGCAACCTGGAGCCAGCAGACCGGGGGGTGAACCTGCCTCACTCTTAACTATCTGGGTGATCAAGCTCCAGCTTCCTCAGGTATAAGACATAAGCCCGCACCAGAATTGCCTGCCCCACAGGACTGTGTGGGAGGTTAAAGAAAACGGGCAGGGCCACAACAGGCCTCCATCAAGGGACACCTGCATCACGGCAGTCTTCTCCTGCCTGGGACATCCATGGCCCTGCAGCCTCTCAGGACCTCTGTGGGACAAGGCCCCAAGGCCTGCCCCCACCCGGGGTCTGAGCACCCCAGAGGGCCGGCTCACCGCTCGTGCAGACAAGTAATACCATCTGATCGCTATGTGCCCTGTGTAAGGGTTCAGTGCACTCCAGCACCATTTCAGGCTCCTGTATCATTTAATTATCATGACCCCAAGAGCATAAAGCTAGCCAATGACAGAGGGAAACCATGAACCTCTGTCAGCGGTGACTCCAGGTCCTGAGCTGCCTCCTTCAGACCACACTGTGGTGTCAGCACATGGGTCTGAACTGGGCAAAAATACCACCCAGGACAAGAACTGATGTTTCTGAAAGCCCATTCCCTCGGCAATGCTACGCCCAGACGTGAAAATGTGCTAAAGCCCAGCAGGGGATCAGCAACGAGGAGCTGACCACAGGACAGCGACAGCAGCTGAGGAAGGACCTGGGTTTGAAGGACTTGGCTGCACCCGGGGAACGTGGGCTGGCTGGGCTTGGCGACACGCTGTCAACCTGGGAGTCGCACTCTAACGCGGGCTCCACCACTGAGTGGCCTGCGAGCTGGAGCAATTTGCTCTCCTTTTCTTGGGTATGTCCTCCTTACCTGTAGAATGGAGAACAGAGGGGAGACTTGGCTCCTGAGGCTGCTGCAGAATATCTAAAAATGCCAAGAAGGCTTCTGGAATGCCTATGGAATGCCAACACTTCAGAAAAGCTAAATACAAACAGTGAAACTGAATGCTGGGGGATTTCTCGCAGGATTTTTCAAAGCACGACGCTGAGGCAGGGTCCCAGGAATGGGAGTGTGGTGAATCTGTGCTGGGCCCTCCGCAGCCACCTGGGCCCTCACCCTCAGCCATCCCTGGGACAATCAGAGAAGCCCGCGTGACACAATGAAGCAGCCAGGACAGGGATGTCTCCTGGGGCTCTGGACTTGCTGTTTTCTGGCCGACGATCCCAGCCAACCGGGAAGATGATACCAGAAAGCAAAACTGCCATGAGGCTCTTCTTCTGCCATTCCCTGAAGGCCAGCGGGACGGTACATGAGGAGGCCTTCCGGGCATCTGTCCACCCTCCCTCCAGCCTACACATCAGGATGCCTCCTCTGGGCAGAGGCTCCAGGAACACTCAGCTCATGGCTCCCGGGCCTGTGCTGGCATGGGTATCTACCTCAGAAATGGGATAAGGCTCCAGGCAAAGCTCCCCAACCATCGAGGCTTCCTCAGGCCACAGAGAGACAGTTCACACACAAGAAGAGATATTGAGGACACAGGGGTCTCCTTTTATAGCCATGTCAATCTGCAACACCACGAAGCCGATGCCAAGTAAGGAAGTGATTAACTGCTCAGAGAACAAGGAGTCTGTCATACCCACTGGAATGGAAGCTCTGTGACAGGAAGGGCCTTCCCGCTCTCGGCCTATCCCCAAAGCCTTGGCCTCCAGCACCCTGAGCCAGCAAGGTGGCTAGCTCACTTCCTCCACCCCATCCTGAGATTTATAATGACAACGGACAGGAGGAAGTGACATGTGAAAAGGGCTGCGGAAAATGCATGCGGTACAAACGTCTGGCTGTCAGTGCCTGGCCCGGAGCTGACTTGGCTTTGATGAATGAAGGCGGGCATGAGACAACACTGGTCACTCTACATAGCTGCTACAGTCCAACACGCGCCTCCCAGCACTCACGAGAGGCCATGCGGCAGGCACCTCGCAGCATGACCGTGGAATTAAGGAGGCACAGGCAGGTTTCAGTGACTGATTCAGTAATTTATCAGAACATTATTGAGTGCCTACCACGTGATAGACACTATCGCAAAGGGGTTGTGGATACAAAAGGGAAATGAGAAAGAGTTTCTGTTCTCGTGGAGCTTAGATCCCAGTGGGAGAGACAAATGTGTGTGCAGAGAAATAAGATAATTTTGGAGAGGGATATGTGCTGGGGAGGCCACAGGCAGAATAACTTGTGGGGTAGCAGGTTGTTATTTTCTCTAAGGAGATTTCCAAGCCAGTCTTCTAGGAAAAAATACTGAGTAAAGTATGCTGTCTCCAATACAAAGGCAAAATATCACCATTATGAAGATCTACTTGGTGGATTACAGTCTTTGAATGGGGAACTGAAAAGAATCTTCAGTGATTTAGTCAAGGACTTCCTCCAGTCAAGAGAGTACAGTAAGTTCACACTTTGATGCATCTTCCCTGCTCTAAACACATAGCAAGAACAGACAAAATATGAGAACAGGACACCAAAAAGACATGGCCACGTTCAAAAACAAGATTAAAACGTCTAACAGAACAGGAATGCAAAGCAGTGGGTAAGGCCAGAGCCACAGGCTTGCTGGGCTCTGGGTCTGGAGTCGGCAGAGGCAGCCAGAACAAAGCCTGCTCCACAGAGTGGGGCACTGGTGCCAGCCTTGCCACCCGCAATCCAGGGCTCTCTCAGAACAAGGAGCTGATGCAAAAAATTCCTGAAGACCCCGTGTAGGGCTGCAGTTCAGCCCACAGGCCATAGCTCCGATCCATTCAACCCTTGGCCACAAATGACTCAACCCCACCCCACCCCCCCCGCCACCACCCCCAGCTCAGGTCCCAGCTCCGCAGCACCACTAATGCCACCACAGAGATGGGCCTCAGGAGGGCCACAATCACCTGTCCCTGCATCTGGGCGCAGCTGCAGACTGCTAGAAACGTACTAGGCGGGGAGAAACGAAAATGAGAGCAAAAACAAAGTAGAGTGAAACAAGACAAAAATCAAACTTTCTACTCAAAATGAGCCTGCAGGAGCGCCTGGGTGGCTCAGTCGGTTAAGCATCCGACATGGGCTCAGGTCATGGTCTCACAGTTGGTGAGTTCAAGCCCTGCATCCAGCTCTGTGCTGACAGCTCAGAGCCTAGAGCCCGGAGCCCGCTTTGGATTCTGTGTCTCCCTCTCTCTGTGCCCCTCCCCCTCTTGTGTGTGCACGCACGTTCTCTCTCTCTCTCAAAATAAACATTAAACAATTTTTTTTTTCTTAATGAGTCTGCAAACCAAATCCCAAATACGTGAAGCACTGTGACACTTAGCAAGGCTACCAATAAAATCAGCAATTGGAATATGAATCCACTCCAGATGAAATAAATTCTATGGGACATTATGACCAAGGATTTTTTACAACTTTTTATTATGCAAAAATTTAAACATGAGACAGAATAATTTAATAAAACCCCAGACAGCCATCACTAAGCTTCAAAATTTATAAACTTAAGGAAATCTTGTTTTACCTATAATCCCAACCCTCTCACTATCCCCAAATTTCTTACAGCAGATCATTTCATCTGTACATACTTCAAATACTTCTTTAAAAAATAAGGACTTTTCTTTTCCTAAACTAAACCATAGTACCATTGCATACCCTACAAATTAATTCCTTAACATCACCAAATATTCAGACAGTGTTCCAATTTTCAAATGATAAAGGATTTTAAAAGTGCATGTTTAAGGTACTCAAAAGATAAATGAACTTCTTGGGGCACCTGGGTGGCTTAGTCGGTTAAGCAGCCGACTTTGGCTCAAGTCATGATCTCATGCCTCATGAGTTCGAGCTCCATGTCAAGCTGCTGACAGCTCAGAGCCTGGTGCTTGCTTTGGATTCTCTGTCTCCTCTCTCTGCCCGCCCCCCCCCCAAAATAAACATTAAAAAACATTTTTTTAAAGATAAATGAACTTCTAATTGAAAAAGAAGAAATTATGAACTTGGAACAGGAAAACCCCCAAACAGGTAAATATTATAAACTTAAATTCCTTCAAAGTAAAAATGATATGGATAAGCTGAGGGCAGTAAGGTGGAAATAAGCAAACTGGAATGTAGTACAGTAATGGGATCCAGAACATTGCAACAGAAGACAAAGATAAACTGTATGAAAGAGGAGCTGAAAAACTTGGAAGACAGACTGAGAGGCTCCAATGTATGTCTAAGAACTATTTCAGAAGAAGAGCCCAAAAGGGATGGCAGAGAAAGAAGAGATGAAGGAGGAAGAGAAGGGAGGGAATGGAGAGGAAGGAGGAAGACGGATGCTAGAGCAGAGGCAAGGGAGGGTGGGAGAAAGGGAGCAAGATGTGGCCATAAGGAGAAAATGGGGGGCTGAAGGAAAACACGGGGAGGAGAAGAGGATGTAAACTGAAAATCCCAAATTAAATTCTAGAAATAAGTATGTCAGTTATCACAAAAATATATGCGCTCGACCGCTTCTTAGATGGTCCCCAAGGATCCCATGTCCTGATACTCGTCTTTGTGTGATGCCCTCTCCTTGAGTGTGGGCTGCACCTAATGACAAACTTTTCAAATGAACAGAATATGGCAAAAGTGATAGGATGTCACTTTCCAGCTGCCAAAAGCTAGTGATTTCTGTCTTGCTCCCCCACTCCCCCTCGCTCACACTGAAGAAGCAAGTTTCCATATTGTAAGCTGCCCTATGGAGACACCCACACAGTAAGGAACTGAGGGAGGCCTCCAGCCATCAGCCAGCGAGGAACTAAATCCTGCTAACAGTTGTACGAGGGAGCATGGAACCAGGGCTGCCCTAAGCTGAGCCCTCTGATGAAACTGCAGCCCTGAGACGGAGGCACCCAGCTAAGCTGTGTCCAGGACCCAGATCCACAGACTCTGTGAGACAGTAAATATTTCTTATTTTCAACCACTGAAGTTTGTAAGTTCTTATTTAGGAATAGACGACTAATACAAAACATGAACTGGTTAATCTCATCCTTAAAAAAATTCTTACTTTGGATAAAAGAAGAAAATCTAACTATATGCCATTATGAGACACTCAAGCCCCCATACTAATGATCTTATAGAACAGAAGAAAACCCTTCACTGGCATATATACCACAGTGTCTACTGTTTTATTTACACAAAAGGTTGAGCATTCAGTCAAAAGTGTAAACACAGTACACACACACACACACACACACACACACACGAAAATAATGATCTACCATAAAGAGAAAATACCCAATGCAATCAGATGCAACAATGGTTCACATGTGACAAGTAACACAGAGGAACTTCAAAATAACTATGATCAATATGTTAAAGAATCTAGCAGAGAAGGGTAGATACCTACCATATGTGAAGAAAGGGAGAATTTCCACAAGGATATGGGCACTATCTGGCCTCCATTATTTATGATAATAAATAAGCTATTAATATTATTGAGGATTCCTTGCATGTGACAAATTGATTCTATCCTGCTACTTTTAAGATTCTCTCTTTGGTGTTCAACAGTCTATGATGTGTCCAGGTGTGAATCTTTTTGAGATCTCCTGAGATCTCCCCTACACATTCATCTGGCCTTCTAGATTCCCAGGAATATGCTGAAGCTTTTCTAAGCCTTCTTTGAACATCTTGTTATCTAGTTTTTAAAAAAAAATACTGGTGGTATTTTGATGGGGATTGCATTAAATGTGTAGATTGCACTGGGTAGTATGGACACTTTAACAATGTCTCTTCTCCCAACCCGTGATCATGAAATATCTTTCCATTTCTTTGTGTCATCTTCAATTTCTTTCATAAATGTTTTAGGTGTTCAGAGTTCAGATTTTTTACCTCTTTGGTTAAGCTTATTCCTAGGTATTTTATTATTTTTGGTGTAACTGCAAACAGGACTGTTTTCTTAATTTCTCTTTCTGCTACTTCATTATTAGTTTATAGACATGCAACAGATTTCTGTATATTGATTTTGTATCCTATGACCTTACTGAATTCATCTATCAGTTCTAGTAGTTTTTTGGTGGAGTCTTTAGGGTTTTTGTTTTGTTTTATTTTCTTAAGGAATCTCTACACCCAATGTGGGGCTTGAACTTACAACCCAGAGATCAAGAGTGACATGCTCTGTGGATGAGCCAACCAGGAACCCCTAGGGTTTTCTATGTAGAGTATCATGTCATCTGCAAATAGTAAAAATTTTACTTCTTCCTTACCAATTTGGATGCCTTTTATGTCTTTTTTTTTTTTTTTTTTTTTTGTCTGACTACTACAGCTAGCACTTGTCTTGTTCCTCATCTTAAGGGAAAAGTCGTCAGATTTTCACTGCTGAGTATGATCCTAGCTATGGGTAGTTTTTCTTTTATTAAGCTTTTTTATCACCCTATTGTTTTCCCAAACTGTTATTCACCTCCTGGAGCAGCCATACTGTTCAACAATTGCCTCTGATTGTTTTTGAAAAATGCCTTCCAGGAAAAGGCTGTTTCCACTGAGCAACGTCTGAGTCAGATCAAGTGAAGACAGCCTTGCAGGTGGGGTCTTCCAGGAACCACCAGACAGGAAAAATAATGACAACTTTCTAGGCATGGGACTTTAAAGAACTCCGATCCTTCTCTGCCCTGTCCAGTGGTTGCCAGGCTGCTAGCTTTTACCATGACTGTGGCTGTTGGTTTTCAAACTTACTGCTTAATTGGGGGAAAGGAGGATGGGAATGAGACGATTTAAAATGCCATAAAACTCACTGTCCTTACTGAGATTCACCATTTTTCTTGAACAAATGCTCCCAGATTGCTGCAAGTCTTTGGTTAATTTTCAAAGTTCAGGGGGGAAAAATAGAGCATTTTCATTGCTTTTATGGAAGGGAGAATTTTCATCAGAGGCCCTTAATCCACCATGTTCACTGACACTACCCAATACTGTAAAAACAGAACCAAATGGAAACACTAAAAATGAATTTCTAGCATAGTATGGCATCAAATCACAGGTTTGTTAGAAGACTGGACAGAGCTTAGAAACAAGTCATTAGAAATTAACCAAACCAAAAGAGACAAAGCACGGAAGAAATAAAACTGAACAGAGGATGCGAGATCTATAGGACAATATCAAATGATATACCATACATGTAATTGGAGTCCTAGAAAGAGAAGAAAAAAATCGGTGCAAAAGAATGAAGACAGAAAAGCCAAGAACTTTCCAAAATTAATTAAAGACAACAAATAACAGATCTGAGAAGCTCAGAAAAACCCCAAGTAGGATGCTTTTATAAAGTTCATAAATAATTCCTTAAGTAATGGAATATTTTTTGAACATAGACTGTCGTAAGTTTAAAAAAAACAAATAATTTCTAGAGCGACCTCTAAAAAAGGAACAAAAAAAAGGTCACAAAAACTCAATTGCGAGGATAAAATGGAATTCTTAAAATATACTGATTCATCTCCACCCTCTCCCTCAAAAAAACCAACAAGAAAGTAGCAACAGAGGGGTGCCTGGGTGGCTCAGATGGTTAAGCGTTCAACTCTTGATCTCAGCTCAGGTCTTGATCTCAGGGTCGTGAGTTCAAGCCCCGCACTGGGCACCACACTGGGCGTGGAGCCTACTTAAAAAAAAAAAAAAAAAAAGTAGCAACAGAGGAACAAAGAACAGATAGAACAAATAGAAATTGAGTGTCAAGATGGTACATTTAAATCCAATTATACCAATAATCATGTTAAACAGATTTAAACCCCTACATTAATTTCTTTTTGCTGGTATAAGAAATTAACAAAAATTTAGTGGCTTAGTACAAATCTATTCTCTTACATTTCTAGAGATCAGAAATATCAAATGAGTCTTACTTGGCTAAAATCATGGTGTTGGCAGAGCTATATCTTTCTGGATGCTCTAGAAAAGAATCTATCCACTTGTCTTTTCCAGCTTCTAGAGGCTACCTGCATTTCTTGGCTCATGACCCCACATCACTCTGACCTCTGCTACCATCATCACACCTCCTTCTCTAACTTTCTATCCTACTTCCCTCTTTCCTTGATCAAGACCCTTGAGATTACACTGGATCCACTTGGATAATGCAGGATAATACCCCATCATATATCCTTAACTTAGTCACATCTGCAAAGTCCCTTTTACCATGTGAAGGAACATATTCACAGGTTCCGGAGATTAAGAAATGAACATCTTTGGGGAACCACTGTTCTGCCTATCATACTCGCCAGTGAAAGGCAAAACTCTAACTATATGTTATTGATTTAAAAAAAATACATGTTAAACATAAAAACACAAACAGGTTAAAAAAATATAGGGAAAAGATATACTACACAAACACTAAGTACAAACACTAAGCTGTTGTAGCTATATTATAATATAGAGGAGCAGTTCATAATCATAAAGGAGACAATTATTCAAGAAGAAATAACAATTATAAATGTGTACACACCTAATAACAAAACTCTCAAATACATAAAAAACTTTAAAGAATATAAGCAAATCTACACAGTTGAAGACTTTAACATCCCTCTCTCAAAATATTGATAAAACTAGACAAAAAAAAACAACAAAGATATGAAAGATAAGAACAATATTATCACCCAACATGACCTAATTGACATTTATAGAATATTCCATGTAACAACTGCAGATACACATTATTCCTAAGTGAACATGAAACAGATATGAACACAGACCTTATCCTGGACTACAAGAAATTTAAACAGATGAAATCAAAGTATCCATTATAACCACAAAATTATTAAATCAGAAATTAAGAACAGCAAGATGTCTAGAAAACCCTCGAATGCTTAGAAACAAAACATATTACTCAAGAAGAGACTTGGAAATGACAGAAATGATGGGATTGGCATATAAGGGCTTCAAAATAGCTATGATGAATACTTTCAAGGATTTAAAGGAAAATATGAACACAATGAGATAAGGGGAAACTAATAAAAAGAACCAAAGAGAATTTTGAAAGCTGAAATGTAAAACACTTGAAAGGAAAGGCTGAAAAAGTGAATGCTAACTCAGTGACCTATGGAACAATTTCAATATCAACTGGTAACATATATTGTAATTAAGACTCCTGGGGAAGGGAGAAGGGAAGAAGGTAGTAGGAAAATACCCGAATATTTGAAGAACAATGAATGAAAAATTTCTAGAGGTGTTAAAAAGTATAAACCTACAGATCCAAAAGTGGAACTACCAGAAGAACCAATACAATGTAATGAATGATTTAACAGAAATATACAAAGTGTACAGATGCCTGGGTGGCTCCGTCAGTTAAACGTCCAACTTCGGCTCAGGTCACGATCTCACAGTTCATAAGTTCGAGCCCCGTGTCAGGCTCTGTGCTGACAGCTCAGAGCCTGGAGCCTGCATCGGATTCTGTGCCTCCCTCTCTCTGTGTCTCTCCCCTGCTTGCACTCTGTCTCTCTCTCTCTCTCAAAAATAAATAAATGTTAAGAAAAAAATAAGAGAAAAAGAAATATACAAAGTGTATACCTATAAGTTTAAAATGCATAATTTTCCTCGATTTATAAAACAAAGCAAATTAAAAAAAAAAAAAAAAAAAAAAAACCTTACCTCAAAGAATTCTGCTGCCCAGATGACTTCGCTAATTAATTCTGTCAAATATTTAAGGAAGAACTCATACCATTTCTAAGCAGACTCTTTCAGCAAATAGAATAGGGGAGAACACTGTTCAACTCATTTTATGAGACTATTATAATTATCAAAGCAAAGCAAACAAGGGCATTACAAGAAAAGAAATTTACACACCAACATTACTTAAGAGATGTAAAAATCCTTAACCAAAAAAAAACTAGCAAGTCAATTCCATCAATATGTAAAAAAAAAAATAAAAAAAAATAACATCCCATGATCATCTGGGATGTATGCCAGGAGTTCAAGGTTGCTTTAACATATAAAAATCAATCAACCTACTCACCACATTAACAAATAAAAGGAAGAAGATCATGGGATCATATCAAATAGATTCAGGAAAAATATTTGACAAAATAAATAGCCATTTATGAAAAACTTCCAGTAAACCAGGAATAGAATGAAATTCCCTTAACTCGAAGAGCATGTACAGAAAACCTACAGACGATAATGCTTTTGGTGAAATACTGAATCCTTTTCCCCTAAGGTTGCAAAGAAAAAGTTAATAAGGATTTAGAAGATTTGAATAATAAAATTAACAAGGCTGACCTAATAAATATTTACATTGTTTTTAGAGTTGACTGGAACATTTGCAAAAATCAATCACTCTTTTCAGACACACCCACAAAAATAAATTAACAAATTTCAATGTATCAATAGCATACAGACCACTTCTCTGATGAAAATATAATTAAATTACAAATCAATAATAAAAAAGACAGTTAAAAATGGGTTTGGTAATATGTCTTCTTAAATATAACTCACAGACTAAGTGAAAATAGCAATAGAAATTTCAAAATTAAAAGAATGAAAGTTCTACATTAAAAAAAAAAAAAAAGTGTGACATTGCTAATAAAGTACCTGAGAGGTAAGTTAATGGCCTTAAGTGCTTTCTCTTAAAAAAAAGAAAAACTGAGACAAAAAAAATTCCTCATTTCGTGTACAAACAAAATGACTCAGATTAAGTGACTTGCTCCAGGCCACCCAGATGTAGGGTGACGAACACAAGTTTTCTAACTCCCAGTTCACCAACCTTAAAACATTTGGTGACCTCATCATCCCCTCCTGAACTGTGTGCTCTGATAATGTCAAATCACTGGTTGATCATCAAACTGGATACCTCTAAGACCATGTATTATAACAGTGTTTCTCAAACATTTAAAGCAAATTTGAATCACCTAGGATTTTTATAAATACAGATTGTGAATTATAGGTCTGAGATGAGCCCAAGATGACACATTTCTAACAAGCTCCCGAGTAATGTTACTTTGAGTAACAAGGCACTAGATCACACCTATAGAAAGATAAATGATGGTTATAGTGACATCTCAAAGACGCTGCAAGATCCACGATGGGTCTAAATTATGAATCACACAACCCTTCCTTTAAATTAATGATAATGTACTCTAATTTTAAAAGAAGATACAGAGTAGCAGTTTAAGAGAGCAGGCTTTGGAGATAGACAAAACTAGATTTGAATACCAGACCCATCACTTCCTACCTAGTGACCTTGGCCCAGTCAGAATTTGTCTAAAATGGAGCTTCCCAATCTGTACAATGGGGAGATTAATACCACCTATATTCCATGAGGTTGCTGTGAAGTCAAATGAGGGTACACACCATAAAGCATTAAATGCAGTATATGGTACACAATAGTTAAAAAAAAATAAATGTTTAACAACATTAAACATCCAACTAGAAAAGAAAACACACCTATCCACAACCATAACGGATAACAGGTCTTTAACATAAAAAGGTAAATCTCAAAGACAAATATAACTTTGAGATGATCTGTGATAATCCCTCTGCACCTGCATCGATACCAAGATGCTCTGGGATGTTTTATGTCAACTTCCCTCTCACGTACACCACGTATCAGTATTCATTTTCCCACATTAGACCCGTATGTCTTCCTTCTTAATATGTCTATCTACAGTAACTATCACAGATGTCTTCTTTTCTAAAAATGTTTTCGGGTTTTTCTATTCATACGTAGTTCACATATCATAAAACTCACCCTTCTGAAATCTACAATTCCACTGTTTTTAGTGTATTCACTAGGTTGTGCAAACATCACTGCTATCTAATTCCAGAACATTCTCATCTCCCCAGCAAGAAACTCTGTTCTATTAGCAGAAATGTTTCATTTCCCTCTATACTCAGCCCCTAAATGTCCATCAATCGATGAATGGATTTTTAAAATGTGGTATATCCACACAATAGAATATTATTCAGGCATAAAATGATCAAAGTGCTGATATACACACAACAATATGGATGAACCTTGAAAACATCAGGCCAAATGGAAAAGCCAGACGTAAAAGGCCACATATTAAAGGAGTCTGTTGATACGAAATGTCCACAACAGGCACATCTACAGACATAGAAAGCAGATTAGCAGTTTCCAAGGGCTGGGGCAGGGCCGGGGGGAGAATGTGGACTGACTACTGAGGGGCACAGGGTTTCCTCGAGGGGTGAGGAAAACATTCTCAGCTTAGCTTGTGGTGATGGCTGCACAGCTCAGTGGATATACTAAAAACCATTGAATGGTATACTTTACACGACTGATTTTATGGCATAGGAATTATATAGCAATAAAATGATGTTAAAAATACATAGGATTACAAAGAAAACCAATTATACTGGAATACAGTTATCAGAATATTAAGGAAAAAAATCCCCGAGGTCAGGAGGCCACTTTGAAGGCCGATGCAATAATCATGTGGTGAGGACCTGGATGGAGGCAGGTAAGGGTGGGAAAGAGGATCCAACAGGAGACTGACTCCACCACACCCCAAGGTCTCTGGCCTGAAAATGGGAGCTTCTACCTATATTGTTCGGATAGATGCAATAGTGCTCTCGTATTTGTATGTGTCACCTACATATAGCCACGCACACTCGCGCGGCTAATATGGTATTTAGCACACGAATATGCTTACATAAACTGCCAAGCCTCGCCAGATGCCAATGTGAGATGTGTATCTACCTGTGTGTATATGGAGATACATTCCAAGATGACAAATTACGTGTTTGCCTGTCTGCTCCCAGTCTGTACCATTCTAGACCGGAAGTTCCTAGAGGTCGAGGGCTATGTTGCGTTTACTGCTTTCTCCCCAGTGCCACGCCGTAAATATTTGCTCAAAGAATAAAATGAATACAGGGAAGTTGATCTGGGGAGGAGACAGATGCTAATCTTGAAGAAGATGGTACTCTGTGATGGTTAAGGGCATCGGGTTCAAATTCTAACTCCAACAATTATTTGCCAAGAGCCACCGGCTGGGATGCTTGACTTCTCTGAACCCAGGTGGCCTCACAGGGCTGCCAGAAGAGCTTGCTGCAGAGGTCCAGAAATGCCTGTGTGTGTCTGCTTGGGGTCTGAAGGAAAAACCATCCCCAAAGAACCCAGCCTTGCCTCCCATCCATAACCCAGCATAGACTGTTCCATGGAGGTGGGCTGTAGCTTACGCAGGAATAAGGAACTGCAGGCATCCCTTCATCAACTGTCACTCGGCTCCTGTCCAGGCCAGAGCCCGGGAGGACAGTGGGCAGGGCCAGAGCTGCCGACGCAGTGTTGACCCCACAATCAAGTCCCAGTTCCCTAGGGCCCATGGAGAGATTGAGAGAGGCCACTTCTCTGGGATTACCTTCCTCGCTTTCTAAAACCACCTATTATGCCAGAAAGAGAGGGCGCCACAGAGAGGGCATGCTCAAAGCCACATTTTTGTTCCTCGTTACTCAGTGCACATTCCCTAAGAGTCACTGATGCCTCGCAGAAAACTTTGAAAAAACATTCTATTACAAGACCATCTGCTGAAGCATCGTAGGCTCTCTCTGCAGCCCCCATTTCCTTTTATTACCAGGAAAAGCTGCATGAAAATGGTCTCATCCTGAAGGCTTGTGTCTGCTCATGCTGCTTCTCTCCCAATCTCCACCCACAGGCTGCAGAGCTGAGACCCCCGTCTCCCCATCTGTAGCGTGGACACGGTGCCCACATCCGGAGGATGAGAGAACAGAGGCTTCAGGTGCGAGGGACCACAGGACAGATGGCCTCCGAGGCAACAGAAGCCTGTTGTCCCCATGTAGCCCAAGTAAGAAAAGAACAAGACCACAGGGAAGGGGATGATGGAAAATGCTCGATGCCAGTTAACTGTGTATGTAGGACACGTCCGGTCCAATAGGTCACCACGCACTCTGCAGCCTTCTGTCCCCCCCAGCAACACCTATATGTTGCACAAAAAGCATAATCCCGGCTATAACAAAAAGAGGGATCAGAGAAGCCTCATGAAACAAGTCAACCCAAGCAGCAGCGACCGTTTATTAACAGTTAATGAATAATTACTTCAGTGCTCCTTTAATTCACGCAACAGCCAGTAAGGTAGAGAACTATTATTAAACCCACTTACAAGGCAAGGAAAATGAGGCACAGAGTAATTAGGTCGCCCATCAGTACATGAGAGAGCTAAAATTTTAAAGTAATGGGCCTCATCTCCCAAAGTAATAAAGTCCTACCTGGTATAATCTAAGCAAGAATGTCTTAAGAAGTCACATAACACCTCTGCAGTTTCTAATAGAGTCCTAGGGCACAGGAATGATAAGGGTTGGAAATTGAACATACCCACTCAGGTGCACAATTCCCTTTAGTGGTGAGATGGGCAGGAGGAGGTCCAGGTGTGCATTGAACAATGAACCACAGGGCATCTCCTGCCTGGTGAAAGCCCCAAGCGACTGCCCAATCTCCTCTGGAAGGGCGGGCTGGCCTAGGGGCCCTCTTCTGTCAGGGTCTTATCATTCAGCAGTGCCTGGGAGCACTCATTGGTCCCTCCCAGTGATCATGAACCCCCTGAGGACGGGGAACTTTCATCTCCATATCTGAAGCTTTAAACCCAGTGAGGGTCACTAAGCATTTGCTGAATGTATGGAAGAATGAGTCAAGAAAAAAGGAAAGTGAAGCTAGTGGCCCATGGACTGCATGATCCTATTTTGTGTGGTCCGTTAGGTGGTTTGAGTTCGGTTTGATTTGTAACCAAATCCATCACCAGCATTTACAAAACCGCAAACTTTACACAATAAACATTCTGACTTCCATAGGAAACACTGGAAAATGGGGCCTCGGCCAAACGTGTGGATGAAAACTTCTGCTGGGGACAGGACCACTGACTCCAGTGGCCACGCCTGTCATAGCCATCCTCAGTGAGAGAGGCTTCGCTGGAGCAGGGCCTGGAGCCCCGGTCTCAGCCGCGCGCCCAGTACAGTCAATGTCTCCCACCCGCAGATAACCCCTCCTTGCTCAGAAGCTCTGCACGATCCCTGCTACGTCCTTTGCCTCTCCCTGAAAATTTCCCTTCTGTCCATTCGGCCAGCCAGCTGCAAGAATGTCCCAGCTGCTCATGTGGCCAGATGGTCCTTGGAGTTAGGGATACCATCATGAAATGAGACACCCAACAGGAGGATGGCTAGATGAACACTAACACGTGAGCAAGATGCCGGGCGCTAATGAAGGGCTATGAGAACAGAGTGACGGCCCGGAGGTGGGGCGAGGACCAAGTGACAGCGGGTAGCCGCACAAACCCCTGTGAGGAGGTGACATCTGGGCTAAGAGCCAAAAGACGGGAAAGGAGGCCCACAAAGATCCTGAGGCAGTTCCTTCCCAAAAGAGAGGATACACACCTGAAGGCTCCTACTCGGGAATAAACGCGACACTCTCAAGGCCTAGGGAGAAGGGAACACACAGCAAGACACACAGGTGGGTGGGGCAGGAGGGCCAGGCTGAGGCCACCAGTGCGGGGCCCGGCAGGCCACGCCGAGGAGTCTACACTGTCTTCCAGGAACAGTGGGAGCCGCTGGAGAGTCTTAGGCAGCAGAGTGATATAATCTGATTTATTTATTTTTTAAAGCCAGTTCATAAAAGCCAAACTGGAAGGCTGCTGCCCAGGAGGATGGCCTGATTATCTCTCTTCCCGCGCCGTGCACTTGCGAGCACAGGCACACAAAATATCAACCGTGGTTATGACAGCTGTATGCCACACAAAGGCGGCAAGGAGAAACCTTTACAGAGGAAATAATATGCAATTTTCTAGCTGAACACCTTTTAAAAAGTAATGATGGAGAATAAAATGTGAGTGAGGCAGGCTGTCTTCTGGTGCAGGGTAACAAATGCCACCTGAAATAAGCAAGAGTGGGGCGAGGCGAGCTCACCCTTGTATCAGAATCTGCAGGCTGAAAAGACAGAGATGGGGGAGGGAGCAAGGGAGCCAGGATTCAGCTCACTGCCTGCGGCTTCTCACCATGCTGCAAATACTAAGACTTCAGAGACGCTGCTTGACCATGACGTGCAACTGAACTATGGCTACTTGCAGAGAACAGGGGCCGATCCACAACCCCGGTTGCGGGTCTGAGGGAAACACACATACTGAGCAGAGGCAGCGGACCATGAGTGCAGGACCCTCCCATGCCTAGAGGCTTCCAGAGCATTCCTTCCTCGCCCCGCTCTGATGTGAACTTCAGACCTGAGTACCAGGTGTGCAATGGCTTAGAAAGCAGTCTGCAGAGTGCCATGAGGTGAAGGAGTTCGACAAGCAGGGCCTTGCCTAACTGGGAGCAGGTGGCCTGTGGCTCGGCTCCTACCCTACACCTGTGACTGTGTCAGCAGACAGGTGGGCAGTGCTTCGGCCCTGCCAGAGAGATCATGGGCTCCCTGCGGCACCGTCCCACCTCCACCTCCGGCACTTAGACTGGGGCTAAAGGGACATCAAGAACACAGAAGAGCTGAGCCAGCATGGGGCTTGCCATGGCTCGCCAAGCTGCTTAAGGTGGCAGAAGTCACCCGATGACGTTACCGTCTTGGGGCCCTGGGAGCCATTCAGAAGTCTGCTCAAACTCTGCGGGCCCGTCTACAATCCCTGAGTGGGCCGTCTGCGGGGGATGATGATAAGAGAAACTGAGTAACACTCACTGCTCCCTGAGCTCATCCGACTACCAGGAAAACTTGTCCATTCCTCACAGCTGCACTGACTCTACTGCAGACACGCCAGAGTCTCCTCGCCATTCGCCCCTGGCTCCTACTGTTCTTTGCCAGAAAGGCCTCTTTTTCTCTATCCTGCCTGCCTGCCTGGCAGATTCTTCAAGGGTCCGCCCGCATGCTCCGTTGTCCTTCAACTGTCCAAGCCCCACCCAACCCTTTGTCTTAGGCACCCTCTAAAATCCTGCCTTGGCATCTTGGGGGCAGGGAAGATGCTGCCCTATTTCTAAGCGGGGCCAGAAATGCACACTCTCTGCCCCAGACTCATCAGGGGCAGGCACCTGGCTCGGGCTCCGAGAGTCGCCGTCCCATGACGGTGAACGCTGAGAAAATGACACAGACTGGAGGGACTGATGGAGGGCAGTGACAGCAGCAGGGACAGCGGTGGGCTGAGATCTGACCGGGAGGGCTTCAGAACCTCGGTCTGCCTAGAAGCTCTCTTGCTTCCAGGCTGTTCCCTACGCCTGCCCCCTCCACCCGCCTCATGCCCAACAGCAAGCCCCCAGCATCCCTCCCATGAATTCCCCCTTTGTTTACAACAGCCAGAGCTGGTTTCTATGGCTGCCATCAAGGTCCTGGCCGACTTCTTCCTCTCAACCAAACAGAACTGTTTCTCCACTGCACTTTGATGTATTTTACAATTACTCTAATTATTGTTGCGCTAAGTGATCTATAGCAATGGATCCCCCTGCAAATAGGAGCTTCACGAGGGAAGCCTCGATGCACCTCTGCTCGTCCGACATGGTACCTGGCAGAGACACACGGAACAATTGTATGCCGAATCAGATTTATCCTTTCGAGTCAACAAAAGCATAACCTAGGCTGCCTAAAACAAGGCTGTGATCTTCAGGAGTGTTCCTGGGAAGTTACATATTTACTCTCCAGCAAATACCTCATCACTGTTACTGCCACTATCTATTAAGTGGATGCAGGATGAGGGCCATGTCAGACTCACATAGCTATGAGATGGCAGTGCTAGGATTTGAATCCAGCCTCATAGGATTATGAAGCCCACATTCTTTCCATCTCCCCACACTGCTTCTCAGTAAGTCTTTATTATTATTTTTTTTTTGAGAGAGAGAAAGAGAGCATGAGCAGGGGAGAGGGGCAAAAGGGTGAGGGGGTGGGGGGAAGGGGGGGAGAGAGAGATGGGGAAGGGAGAAAGAGAGAGAGAGAGAGAGAGAATCTTAAGCAGACTCCACACTCAGCACAGAGCCCAATGCAAGGCTCTATCTCATGACCCTGGGATCACGATCTGAGCTAAAATCAAGAGTTGGATGCTCAACCGATTGAGCCACCCAGGCACCCCTCAATAGGCCTTTTTTTAATGTTTATTTATTTTTGAGAGAAAGAGAGAGAGAGAGAGTGTGAGCAGGGGAGATGCAGAGAGAGAGTGAGACACAGAATCTGAAGCAGGCTCTAGACTCCAAGCTGTCAGCACAGAGCCCGATGCAGGGTTCGAACCCACATACCGAGAAATCACGACCTGAGCCAAACTGGAAGTTTAACTGACTGAGCCACCCAGGTGCCCCTCTGGATAGGTCTTTATTAAAGAATACAATGGGCTGGGGTGCCTGGGTGGCGCAGTCGGTTAAGCGTCCGACTTCAGCCAGGTCACGATCTCGCGGTCCGTGAGTTCGAGCCCCCCATCGGGCTCTGGGCTGATGGCTCAGAGCCTGGAGCCTGTTTCCGACTCCGTGTCTCCCTCTCTCTCTGCCCCTCCCCCGTTCATGCTCTGTCTCTCTCTGTCCCAAAAATAAATAAAACGTTGAAAAAAAAAAAAGAAAAAAAAATACGATGGGCAATGTAAATTCTTCTAACAAAACTGCTGCTATTCAAAATATTGCTTAGAAACTCTTTTCAGAATTAACACATTCATACACATCTTTGATAGTGGCAAATCTTTGATCTTTAATGGAGGTTTTGACTTTCTGGAAAGAGCCAGAAGGTCTGTACCTGGGCCAAAGAAGAAGGCAAGGTGTCCTGATAGGGGCACAGATCCAGCCGCAGATGTGCAGAGTGCGCTCAACCTCACGTGGCTCCTTAACTTGCAAGTCCCAGGAGTGAGCATAGGATCTCAACTCTGCTGAGAGCCGGAAGGGATGTGTGTGAATGCGTGCACGCGTGTGAGCGTGTGCATGCACACATGTGCGGGACTGATTGCTGATTACTTCCCGTTACGCCCCCGGTTATACCCCTATGGGAACTATGTCACTGTGAGCTTTGTCTGTCCCACCGAGCACTGAAGCCACTGCAGGAGCACCCAGCACAACAGGAGGGCTGGATCTACAAACTGCCTGCCCCAAATGACGACTGGGAAGACAAAATGCTAACCTGAGGATCTTCCCCACCCTCCCCCAGATCAAGTAGACCTTGGCTGAGGTGGAGCCTCCCCTTGCATGGTCCCTCTTCCCTCTGAGAGGCGCCGTGGTGGCCAAACTCAACTGACTGTGATCATTTCCCACATCAGCCTCTCACCCCCGCCTCCTCATGGGGTCAGGCCACCAGAATGTCCTACTTGAGCCGGACATTCAAAGAGCAGAAAGAGCAAGTAAAGTGAGTTGAACTACGAGGATGGCAGCAACCAAAGGGCTCTCCAACCATCCCGTGGTCCTCCTCTTGGCAAAGGCAAGAAAGAACACCGCCCTTCCTTTGTAAAGATGCCCTGAGGATCTCCCAGTTCGGAGTCCTAAATGTTCATGCAGCAAGCGAGCGGCACACGTTTGCAGGAAGGATCCTGCCGGCTTTCCAGCATATCCCACAAGTACTCAGAAGCAGCTGCGAGATGACCAGCACTGAGCTCAGGGTGGACATGCCAGAGACGGAACTGAGGCCCTGCACCCAGGTACTCTGTAGCTCCCTGGACATGGACACGATCCCTCGTCTTCAAGTGTGGCCTCTCACTGCTGGTGTAAGAGACTAACACAGAATAAGAAATGGTGGCATGTGTTTGGAGAGCAGACAGGACACGGTTGCTCAAGTGCCTACAACAGGTCATCAGACACACTAGATGCATCATCTGATACTCTGAGCCAGAGACCTGTTTTGGAATCCCAGTGCTGAGCCTTACTGCGTGATGGGCCTTGAGAAAGTCACCTTGCCTCAGTGTCTCTATATGCACTGTGGGGAGGACTGACAAAATCACATGTGAAAAGCTCCAGGCATGTCCTCATCATCAATAATCCCAAGTCCCTGTGCTGTCTTCTTTAATCGACACCTGTTGGCCACATATTTTACACACCTTTGGAAAGCATTTATCATGCTTGTTATGCCTTTCTGACAGGAAGGGCCCAAATAACGAGAGCTCCAACACCCGCAAAGGGACTCCCTCACAGCCCACAGCAAGCCTGTCACATGCTCAGCTCTTAACAAACATCAGTAGCATTTTCCCATCCAGACATTAAACCAAACACAGTCTTCTTTCAGGTGGCAGGGGTGAGGCAGTAGAGACGTCCTAATTTTTGCCTCCTCAAGACTGGTAAGAGAGCGTCACCTTCCTTATGGAGATTTAGAATGAGTCTGAAGTCTATCCACTGAACACAAATCAGCTTCTCGGCCCAGTGGCCGCAGGCACACATGTGCCAACCCAACAGGAAATGTGCGTGTCTCCCACAGTACTAGATGCCAACCCAGGGCAGGCTGCCTCTGGCCCTACGACAGTTCTCTGTGGACTTCAACGTGTCCTGCTGGGCCTTGTTCTGTCCGAGGTGTCAGGGGCACGGGGATAAATCAGGAGAGGCCACTGGCCACCACGTAAGCTGGGGAGACAGACACACAACTAACTGCAGCAGAATACAAAGTATTGTCACAGAGGTATTCGAAGAGGAGAGCTCACCCGACTCTACCCCAGAAGAGTCAAGGAGGTTCAGAGAGGAACAACAGTCTAGCTGAAGACTGAGAGAGTCCACTAAGCAGAGAAGCGGGCCAAATACATGCCACACAGCAAGTGAACAGGAGCAGGTACATGAAAGAACTGTCCTATGAGCAACGGTGCCACTTGGCTGGAGCCCAGAGGGAGTGAGGAGGAGTGAGCAGGAATGCAGCCAGCAGAGGCAGGCAAGGCCAGAGCCCCAAGGGCCCCGGATGCTACGGAAAGGGTCTAGGTAATGGAGAGGTGCTGAGGAGTTTTAATGAGGGACATTCATAATCAAAATGGCCTCTTCCCAAGGTCAGTCTCATGGCAGTGCTAAGGTCAACTGTTAAAGGGGAGGGAGACGAGGGTCAAAAGACCATGCAACCAATTTATGGTTTAGACAAGAGATGATGGGGCCAGAAACCAAAGCCGTGGCCACGACTAGGCTTTCTTTTTAAGAGAGATGACAGAACGAGGAAGAATGTGTCTACATCAAAGGAAAGTGAGTGGGGACACAGGAAGAGCAGCGGGTGAGGAAGATGGAAAATTCCATCATGAACACACTGCGTGCACGGTGGTCTCCGACGAGAGGTATCCAGGAGACAGCTGGGTGTGTGGGCTGGCCAAGGCCTAAGCCAGCAGCAGGGATGAGGGGACCTTCAGCACACAGGCAGCAGCTGAAGCCACAGCACAGAAAGCCTGGCTAGATGGGCGTGCAGCCCTTGGCTGGGTCAGACTGTCAGAGGGACCAGAGGCTGTGAAGAGGTACAGCATCCATGGCCCCCCTTCCCATCCCCACTATCTAGTTGTAACTGGTGTCCAGCGACACAGGTGGTACAATGCTAACCAGCACAAATGAGGAGATCCACTTCCCATACAGCACAAGCCATACTGGGTCTCAGTAGGCCACCTGTCCTGAAGAAAACAAATGATGACTCCTGGACAAAATATAAAAAGTAACCCTCCAAAGGCCCTGGAGAACAACCAAACATGAGCAAGAGTTTGAGGAGAGGCACCACGTAGAAAGAGGAAATGGTACCGGGAGAGTGCTGTTTTTAATAGGTGTTACCTGAGAGCAGCTCCCATTTGGTCCCACACCGGGAGCCTAGAAACCCATGAGAAAAGCAGAAATCTGAGTTCCAGGGAGCGAGAGGGACACCCCAGAAAGGAGAGCCCCGATACAAACCTGCATATAAACTCTGCCCAATTCTCTAGCTAACCCCTGAACTACACACATGTAAGACAAAATTGGTAGAAGGCAGTGAAAACGGTCATCAAAAGACATTTGACAGCTTTAAACACCTTCATTAGAAAAGAAGGTATATCCACGATCTATAGTTCTACTTTAAGAAACTGAAAAAATAAACAACAACAACAAGAAAACCCCTGCTAATTAAACCCAAAGTAGAAGAAAGCAAATAATAAAATAAAAATAAAAATAGAAGAAAGCAAAAAATAAAAATAAGAAAAATAAAACACCTTCATTAGAAAAGAAGGTATATCCACGATCTACAGTTCTACTTTAAGAAACTGAAAAAATCAACAACAACAACAAAAACCCTGCTAATTAAACCAAAAGTAAGTAGAAGAAAGCAAATAATAAAAATAGAGTGCAAATCAATGAAATAGGAAGCAAAAAATAGAAGAAAATCAACAAAGTCAAAAATTGGTTTTTTGAAAAGATCAACAAAATTGATAAATCCTTAGCTAGCCTGAGCAAGAAACAAAGGAGAACACAAATGATCAATCTCTGGGATAAAAGAAGGGCTACTGCTCACTGGTACAAAGTGCACACTTGGGAACTCAGAGGACACAAAAGGTGACATCACCAGGGAAGGTTTTATGGGGAGCCTCTACTGACAGGAGGGCAGGGCCTGGACTGGAGGGGCTGGAACAGACATCTTCATAGTTCCGACTGCCCCCCTCTCCTTCCAGATAGAATTTCCCTCTTCTTGCCAAAGATCACCTGGGACTCTGGTGAGAACAATCCCGAGCAGAGGTACCCTTTGAGCAGAAGTTAAAATGGCTGGTGTCCTATCCCAACCAAGAGGACAGGTCCCTGCTTCCAGACCCCCGGAGGCCCTCACGCAGGCCTGATTCCCCAGCTGCCCACCAGTACCCTTCTATATTACACACGCTTTCACTGAAGTTAGGTGTATGGTTTCCAAACAAAGAATTTCAGTTGATAGCAGGGGCTCGGGCATCCCAAGTCGGGACAAAAGGCAGGGTCATGGAGGACAGCACTACACCCAGGGGAAAGGAGCAGCTTTTACAGAAGGAAAGACACCAGAGGCTGGCACCAAGGTGAGAGGCTGTGCCAGTGTGGTAAGAACCTATACCCGAATTTCAGACAGTCTCTTCCCCTCGGCCCAGCGGGGACCACGAGCTAAGGCATCCAGAGGTGGTCAGGCCCTGAGCTCTTGGTGCAGCTGAGAAATGACAAGGGGAGAGGCAACCACAATAAGGATTCTCTCGGGCAGAGAGTCACCAGGACGTTCTGGGAGGGAGAACCTTCCTGACGATGCAAGTGTGTCTCCACACGGGGCCTGTTGCCTGAAGCCTCTCCCTTGCCCTGGCTTCCCAGCCCTCCCTGGGAATGGGTGTGTCTGCACGCTGCCCAGCACACGGGGACTGCGCCACAGCTCCTGCCCAGCTCAACAGTTCAGGGGCTGTTGCTGCTGCCCACGGGGCGCAGGGCTGTGCGCTCAGCCCAGCACGCTAGACAAGAGGCCCCGAGTTCACACGCTGCTGTGCGGAGCATTCGGGAAGCTTTGCCAACTTACCTAATTAATTCGCATCCTATCCATGAGGGGCTGGAGGCAAAAGGTGTTCTCCCTCTTTAGCAGACTTGAGAAGGGAGGAAAAGAGGCAGTGTCTTAATGAGTGACTCACCGGGGCACAGGAAGGGGGAAGGCAGACTCAATTCCTAGTTCAGCATTCTCCTCACCTTTTCCAGCCATTCATTCCATCGCCATGTCTTAAGCGTGTACTCTGTGCCAGACCCTAAAGCATAAAACACACTCTCTGCTCTCAAGCTCACAGTTTAGCTAATAAGAATGGCAGATAAATAGCTAATTGCTCATTCATTCAGTCTCATTCATCAGATAGGCAGAGTGTAATGAGAAGTTCAGATCCAGCTTTGGGTACTGGCTGTAGAATCTCAGGCAAGTGACGTTACCTATCAGAGCTGCGATTTTCCTGGGTGGCACATGGGTGAGGAGTGGGGGGCTGCTGCCTGGGTTCAGTGAGACGATGATGACGGACACCGGGTGTACAGCAGGTGCTTGGTGTCATTCCCTTCCTCTATTCCCTTCTAGACCACAGCCTTAAACACTCTTTGCAGAGGCTCCATTTTCTTTCCTCCATCTTTGAGCCAAGGGACACCAAGTACAGTCAGCAGTACACAGAGGCCCTTCGATAGGTGAACTTGTTATTACCATCGACATTTACTGAGTCCACCTGAAGCGTCAGGCACTGGACTGCTCCTTGGAGTCACAGGATACAGCCATTCAACAAACATTTATTGGGTGTGCCAGGCAGTGCTGCTGATGCAAAGTTAGGGAAGAAGGGGCTTTGAGCGAGAACACAGATGTACGAATGGTGATGCTGCTACCTAAGCCCAGACAGTAAGGGAAGGACAAGCTTTCATTCCAGCAAGGTCACAGGGTAGGGCGTGGGGAAGGGGGTTACAGAGAATAAGGCAACTTCTGAATTTTTGGGACCCACGAGCATCTCAAAGGAGATGCAAGTGGAGCACCTGTTATCGCAGGCTGGAGCTGAAGGGACTTCTCAGCTTCTGGGGGACAAACAAGACCCAGGGAGGAGATGAGTTTCCAGGGAAACCACAAAGGCTGAAAACAGACTGAGGGTGTAAGACTGGGGCCCCAACCTTTAAGGTGGGGAGGAGACGAGCACCGTAGCAGAGGACACAGAAGGACCAGTGGCGAGAAGTGGTGGAGATCCCAGATGAGAGTGACATCTTAGAAGCCAGGGGAAGGGGAGGGGTCCTCACTGTCCATACCCAGCATCCAGGAGGATGAAGCCCCCCTACCCAAGGCACTGATTTAGGTTGGTGTTTTTCAAACCACGTTCCCTGAGAGGTACCCCAGGAGTTGCTGCAGCACAGGAGGGGCAGTCAGGTGGACCTCCCCCCACTCCTAGTCTCAACCAGAGCAACTCCAATTTCACTTGATATTCTTGTCTTTACCTTCCACTCTTCTCCTAAGCACTCACCAAATGCTATTGATTTTTCCCAGTAAATATTTCCTGAGCCATTCCTTATCTATTTCCCATCCATCGTTCTGGCTCAGGCCACATGAACGGTCTCCCGGATCCCTACAGCAGCCGGGAACTGCCCTTCCGTCCTCCAGCCTGCTTTCACTCTGGATCATTCCTCATACTGCAGCAAGAAATCATCTCAAAACACAAAGCTGATCAAGTTTTTTCCCTGCATAAAGGCCTTCAACTGATTCACAATGTCCGTAAAATAAAGACCAAATCTCCTTACAATGGCTTTCAGTGCTTGAATGATGTGGCCCTGCTCCCTGAGTCTCATCGGGTGCCTCTCATTCTCTCCCATCTCCTGAGACACAGTCTCCTCTTCCCCGTTGGTTCCTCCCTCCCAACCCCCTTTACCTGCTAACCCTTACTTATTCTCCAAGTCTCAAATCTCACTGCCTCTGGGAAACTTTCCCTAATCCCTCAAGTCAAGGGGTCCTTCCCATAAACCACCAAGAACTCTTAGCTTCCCCCACCGTTTCAGTCACTGGCCGGATCCTGTCCTACCTCTTCTGCCAAAAACTGGCCCTGGGAAGGGAGTGGAAGTTGTAGCTATCCCTGGAAGGGGC
The DNA here is from genome assembly GCF_018350155.1 of Leopardus geoffroyi. Lineage (NCBI taxonomy): Eukaryota > Metazoa > Chordata > Mammalia > Carnivora > Felidae > Leopardus > Leopardus geoffroyi. The sequence continues at coordinate 59,171,223 of NC_059331.1, forward strand.
CTTACTAGTAGACAGCCATTGTCAGGACAACATGGTGACAAACATCTGTTTAGTAGTCAGAAGACACAGTTCTGAGTCCCTACTTTTTATTTACTGCAAATAAGACCCGGGATAAATGACAAGCTATCTCTCTGGGTCTCAGTTTCCTTACCTAAACTCAAGTTATAAGGATGCCTTCTTCATATTACCATTATGAAGACACAATTTAAGCCATTTGCAACTACGTGGATGGAACTAGAGGGTATTATGCTAAGCGAAATTAGTCAGAGAAAGACAAATATCGTATGACTTCAATCCATATGAGGACTATAAGATGCAAAACAGATGAACATAAGGGAAGGGAAGTAAAAATAATATAAAAACAGGGAGGGGGACAAAACATAAGAGACTCTTAAATATGGAGAACAGACAGAGGGTTGCTGGAGGGGGGATGGGCTAAATGGGTAAGGGACTTAAAGAATCTACTCCTGGGGCGCCTGGGTGGCTCAGTTGAGCGACCAACTATGGCTCAGGTCATGATCTCACGGTTTGTGAGTTCGAGCCCCGCGTCAGGCTCTGTGCTGACAGCTCGGATCCTGTAGCCTGCTTTTGCTTCTGTGTCTCCCTCTCTCTGACCCTCCCCCACTCATTCTCTGTCTCTCTCTGTCTCAGAAATAAATAAACATTAAAAAAAAAATAAAAAAAAAAAAGAATCTACTCCTGAAATCATTGTTGCACCATGTGCTAACTTGGATATAAATTATAAAGCATAAATAAAATTATAGAAAAAAGACACAATTTATAATACACAGAGAACCTAATGAAATGGTATACATTTGCCAAAACCCACAGAATTGTATACAGTAAGGATAAATTTTACTGTATGTAAATTACACCTCAATAATCTTAACTTAAAAAAATTGATTAATGTTCACCACATTAAGGAATAAAGGGGAAAAAAAACACATGGTCATCAATAGACTCAGAAAAGTAACATAAAATTCAACAGACACTCATGATAAAAGCTCAGAAACTGAGGCAAAGAAATCTGACAAAGACTATCTATAAAAACCCTATAGTTAACATCATACTTAATAGCTAAATATTGATTACCTGCTCTCCAAGTGCACAATTAAGAGGATATCCGCTATAATAACTTCCATTCTTAATTACAGTGGAGGTCCAGCCAGTGTGACAAGGCAAGAAAATAAATGAAATTTGTAAAAACTCCAGTCTGTGGACTGGGTAGGAAAAAGTGAAATTGTCATGACAGTCAGACAAGACTGTGAAAGGAAACCACACAATATGTGAGCTAATAAGTGAATTTATCAAAGTTGCAGGATACAAAGTTTTTAAGTTATATAAAAATGAATTGTATTTCCATGTAATAACAACAAATTTAAAAATAAATGAAATGAAATGAAAAGCAATACCATGTCGATGAGCACTCAAAAATATAAAACATCTAGGGGCACCTGGGTGGTTCAGCTGGTTGAGCATCCAACTTCAGCTCAGGTTATGATCTTGCGGTTTGTGAGTTTGAGCCCCACGATGGGCTCTGTGCTGACAGCTCAGACCCTGGAGCGTGCTTCAGATTCTGTGTCCCCCTCTCTTTCTGCCCCACCCCTGCTTGTGCTCTGTCTCTGTCTTTCAAAAATGAATAAACATAAAAAATTTTTTTTTAATATCTAAAACATCTAGAAATAAATCTAACAAAAAACACCTAAGATCACTACAAAACAAAGAAATCTCTAAGACATTGCTGAGGCAGCCTGAACTAACAGATATACATGGGAAGGGCAGGGGGTGGAGAGGCCAGGTGGGAAGTAGGGGGAAAGGGGGATAGGAAGGTAAAGAGAGTATAAGACTCAAGAACGTTAAGATGTCAATTCTCTCCAAATTAATCTGTAGACATAAATCTGACAACCTGGTTCTAAAATTGATATGGAAACACAAAGGACCTAGAAAAACCAAGGCAACCTTGAAAACAACAAAACTGGAGGACTAATACATGAGGTAATCAGACATACTATAAAGCTACAATAATTAACAACGAGTATTATTGGCACAAGAAAAGAAACAGACCAATAGAACTGAATGGATCCAGAAACAGCCCTTGCATATATAGTCAACTGATTAATGACAATGGTCCTCCTGAAATCAATCCAGTGAGGAAAGAATGATCTTTTTAATAAATGGATATCCCTACCTGATACCTCATACAAAATTTAATTCATACTGGATCAGAGACCTAAATGAGAAAGATTTTGTTAAAAAATTGAAATATAGTACTAGTGTAATCCCTATCAAAATTTCAGCTGCCTTTTTCCTTTTGCAGAAATAGAAAAATACAACCTAAAATTAATATAGGATCTCAAGGGGCCCCGAATAGTGAAAATTGTCAGGAAAAAGAACAAAACTAGAAGATCCATATCTTTTGATGTCAAAACCTACTACAGAGCTCAGTAATCAAGACAGTATGGTGCTGACATAAAGACAGTCATATAAATTAATGGAATAGAATTCAGAGTCCAGAAATAAACCCTATTATTTGTAGTCAACTGATAATCAACAAGGGGGGGGTGAAGTCCACACAGTGGGAAAGGAAACAAGATGATGCCACTACAACTGGATGCAAAATGCAAAAGAGGTTGGACTCCTACCTCACACCACATACAAAAGGTAACTCAAAAGGGATCAAAGACCTAAATTTAAGAACTACAACTACAGGGGCACGTGGGTGGCTCAGTCGGTTAAGCCTCTGACTTCAGCTCAGGTCAGTATCTCATGACTTGTGAGTTCAAGCCCCGTATTGGGCTCTGTTCTGACAGGTCAGAGCCTGGAGCCTGCTTCCGATTCTGTGTCTCCCTCTCTCTTTCTGCTCCTTCCACACTCATGCTCTGTCTCTCTGTCTCTCAAAAATAAATAAACATTTAAAAAAAAATTTTTTAAAGAGCTAAAACTATAAAACTCTTAAAAGAAAACATCGGGATAAATCTTTATGACTTTGAACTTGGCAACGAATTCTTAGCTATGACACCAAAAGCCCAAGTAACCAAAGAAAAAATAAATAAATTGAACTTCATCAAAATTTAAAACTTTTGTATTTCTCATCAAGAAGGAGAAAAGACACCCATAGAACAGGTAAAAATATTTGCAAATTATTTCTCTCACAAGGGACTATATCCAAAATATATAAAGAACTCTTACAATCCCAAAATTAAGAAGGCCAATAACCTAACCTAAAAAGAACAAAGGATTCAAACAGACATTTCTTCAAAGAACATATATAATTGGCCAATCACCACATCAGAAGGGGTTCAGTATCACTAAGTAGAGAAATGCAAATCAAAACCACAAAGAGGTACCACTTTACACCCAGTAGAGGAGCTATAACCAAAAGGATAGACAGTAACAAGCATTGACAAGAATGTAGAGACACTGGAACCCTCATATGCTGCTGGTGGGAATGTAAAATGGAGCAGCCACTGTGGAAGAGTCTAGAAAAACAGTTCCTCCAAAGGTTAAAGTTAAGAGTTACCATATAAGTGAATTGAACAATACCTAACCAGAGAATTGAAAACATATGTCCAATAAGAACTCATTTGTGAATTTTTATAAGCATTATTCATAGTTAACTCGATAGTGGAAACAACCCAAATGCCACCACCTGACGAATGGATAAATACAATATGGTACAACGGAATATTATTCAGCCGTAAAAAGAAATGAAGCACTGACACATGCTACAGTATAGACGAACCTTGAAAATATTATGTTCAGAATAAGCCAGACACAAAGACCATAGATAAAGAAAATAGTCGTATGGTTTCCGGGGGCTGGAGGTTGGGAGGGAATAGGGAGTTACTGCTAATGGGTATGGGGTATCTGGGGATGGTGTGAAAATGTTCTGGAATTAGATAGTGGTGATGATTGCACAATTCTACGATTATACCAAAAACACTGAATTGTACACCTTAAAAGGGTGAATTTTATGGTATATGAATTCCATCTACATAAAGCTGTTATTTTCTAAAGTGCTTCTAGAAGAAAACAGCAGACAGTGGAAACTAGCTTCATGACCACAGTATAGGCAAAGATGTTCTTCTAAACATCTAAAGAAAAGGCTGACACATGGGACTTAACATAACAAAAGAGATTATTAAGGAAGTAAAGAGGCAGGCCCAGACTGGGAGAAGGTATTTGGATTATACAGTTTCAACAAAGGACTCGATTCAAAAGATATAAAGCATTCCTACAACTTTATAAAATAAATAAAATAAAATAAAATAAAATAAAATAAAATAAAATAAAATAAAATAAAATAAAATAAAATAAAATAAAATAAAATTCAAAACTTTTTTAATGAGCAAAAAAAATCTGAACTGGCATTTCACAAAAGAGGATATCTAAATGGCTAACAAACATTTGAAAAACATTTGGAAAACAATGAACTCAACCTCAACAATCATCAGGAAGTGCAAATTAAAACCACTGTATCTCTACCAGAATAGTTGAAATTCCAACAAATGACAAGAAGAAATACGGCAAAGATGTGGAGTAACCAGAACCTTCCTACATTATTGGAGGAAATACAAACGGATACAACGACTTGGGGAAAATGTTTGCCAATTCCATTTCCAGGTAAATGCTCAACAAACACAAATGCTTATGTCCACCAAAACACATGGACAAAAATACCCACAACAGCATTATTCACAAGAGTCCCAAACTGGAAACAACCTACATGTCCATCAATGTAGGCTGGCTCGATATGCTGTGGCATGTTCACAAATGAAATGCTACATGGAGACAGGACAGGTAAAACTATTGCTAAATAGAATATGAATAAATGTCACAGACATAATGTGCAGCCAAAGAAGCCACAAAGAAGGCCATACCGTACACCTGAATGAATACAGAGTTCTGGAACAGGCCAGCCGATCCACGACAGCAGAAGTCAAAACAGTGGTTATGTCTAGGGAGTCCTGATTAGGAGAGGGTCCAAGGGAACCTTCTGTGATACTAGAAATTGTCTACCTCTCAATCCCAGTTGTGCTTACACCTAGGTAAAGGTCTGTTAAGGCCTGTGCATTTATTTTTATATCTCAATAAAATACGTATTTAAAAAAAAAATACCATGGCTAGCCACTGCGGCCAAGGAGGCCAAAGAAAGAGGCTAGAGTGCCCATTAGACATGTGTCTCTGGGGTACCTGGGTGGCTCAGTTGGTTGAGTATCTGACTTCGGCTCAGGTCATGATCTCACAGTTTGTGAGTTCGAGCCCCACGTTGGGCTCTGTGCTGACAGCTCAGAGCCTGGAGCCCGCTTTGGATTCTGTGTCGCCCTCTCTCTCTACCCCTCCCCTGCTTACACTCTGCTCTCTCTCTCAAAAATAAATAAACATTTAAAAAAATTTTTTAGAAAGAAAAAAATATGTCTCTAACAGAGAGGATGGGCAGATCCTTGAAGAGGGGGGCAATGGGGGTGGGGACAGCACAGTTGTGGCCTCTGGGGGCATTACTGTGAGCTGGACAGTTCCCTCGAGGTATGCTCGTTACATCCAGAACACGCAGCTGGCAGGCAGCAGAGCCAGCATTTGAACCCAGGTCCGTCTCCCAAGCTGCCTCTTTCCACTAAGCTACGCTATCTCTTATGACAAAAGCGGCTCAGGCAGCTGTCCAAGCAAAGGCTCCTTCAGTTGGCTTTTCCTCAAATTTCCTCATTAGTGGAAAATTCTCCTTCAGAGCAAGGTCCAGCAAGGTCCCGCAAAACTCCCAGAATCTCAAGCTGAGGATGCTACTACCCTTTGGCGTTCGCTATGCCTAAATGACTCCAGGGCTGGGAAGTCCCATCTTCCCTATGTAGACATACTCGAAAGCCAAATGTTCCCTGACACACACACACAGGTGTCCGTGTTGACACCTGTCTGCCACAAGAGGCCTCAATTAGGTGTGGCCACTCGTGATCTCAGTCAACTCACAGGTGCCAAGGTCTCAGGAGAGAAGTTTTCTGGCAGGCTGGGAAGGTGTGGCCAGCTGGTTTCCATGCCTCGATGACAGTCAGTGCCTGGCTACAGGCCGTGGCCTGACACGGGCGGACAGGAGCAATCGGGCCTACCATAAAGCTCCCTCTATTTGGGAGGGACCCAAGGGGTCAACACGTCTTTTTCTTTCTCTTGCCAACTTCCACCAAAACTAGAACTGCCTTCATACGATGTCCACAAACCTGGCCTGGCCATGAGGCATGCTCTGCTTTGAGATGTCGGGCTACCAAGCTGCTCAGGAATAGGCATTGGCTGTCCACCACTGTGAGACTGAGGGGCTCAGAGGGCAAGACCACGGCCTCCTGGGCGACTGTCAGAATTCATCCCTATCATGCCTGCACCCGGGCTCAATGTATTCTTTCATAGAGAAGAAATTTTTTTGGAAAAAAGCCTGAACCCAGGAGCCCGTAGCCCCACCTTTCCATCATGATGCAGTGTGGCAGGGGCTCAGAGGATAGGATGGCTTTACCAAAGGGAGGCCAGAGTCTGCCCCCCACAGAATGCACTGGGTGGGGGCAGCCAGCAGAAATGGAGGCTGCTGAGAGCTGCCCACATCACATCACAGAAGCTTCAAGCTGATCGGCTAACCTGATCTCAAAAATCCATCCTCGCACCTCCCGGCCTCCCTGTGAGGGCTGGGAGGAGACAGCGTCGGTGTGCAGATCACAGCCCCACAGGCTGATATCTGCGTCAGCAGCTTACCTCAGGCTGCCTTAGACCCATTGGCGATGCCATGAGGACAGTCGCAGGAGAGACTGGGTTGCCACAGAGAATGGAATCAGACAAGAGGGAGACACGAGGGACACAAGGGGCCACAGCTGCTGTCTGTTGACCCCCCCACCGAGGAAAGGTTTCTGGTAATGAGGTCTGCTGCCTTTCAGGAAAAGACCTCTGCACGGAGCACTGGGTAGCAGTGGCCAATCTGCTCAGCATCTGTGGGCAGGAGAGTTCATCTTCTTAACTGGTGAGATGTGAAGGCCACCATGTTGCCATGGTGATTTGTATTAGAGAACACCGTGGCCCACACGGATAGGCCATCGCTTCATATGCCTTCATTTATTTCCCCTTAAAAACTACATTTTAATACAGAGTCAAAACCAGTGCACGTAATAAACATAAGGAAAGGCAGGCCTGCTGTCTCCGAGGGGATCCGGCTACCTCCGAGAGACCGATTTAGAACTTGCGAGCAGAATGCTCACACACTCAGCAAAGCATTTGTGGAGCACTGAGCCCTGGCGAGGGGCCGGGCCAGGCTTTGCGGGAGACAAGAGTCAAATCCGCAAAGCACCTGTTTATGGGAAAAGGAGAGAAGCTCGTCCATAATAAAGGTGCAACAGAGGTGGGAAGGTGGGAAGGGCTGAGTTCTGCCATCAGGGCTACCAAATGCACAAGAACACAGAGGAGGTAAAGATGCCTTACAGCAAGAGGATCACGAAGTGCTACATAAAAGGAAGGAGAGCACACACCAACACCTCCCACTGCCAGGCTTTGCTTCACAGGTCCATCTCACCCTAACGAGGCACCAGGCCAATCAGGCCACTCTCTACAGGGGGCGGGGGGGGGGGGGGGGGCGGCAACTGAGGAAGGAGGTGAACTGTCCTGGACAGAGCTGGACAGCAGCCAAGCCAGGATTCTAGCCCAGGCTTGTCTGACTCTCCTTACCACTTTTAACGGCCTCCCAGGGGCATCTAACCTAGACCCGGAGAGACTGAATGCATTTCAAAGAGGAAGTGGGGTGCGGGCACTCCAGGCTGACAGCAGAGGCCATGTCACCAGAGGCAGCACAGCACAGGGCATAGAGAGAGGGGTACAGGTGGCAGAGGCAGGAAGTTCAGGAAGGTTCAGACACAGCCAGATCTTAGGGCCTCCCGTGCGACCGATGGAGCTGGGAAGGGCAATGGGGTCGGCAGACAGAAAGACAGCAGGGCTATGAACAACTAAGCTGGACAGCAGCTGACCAGACCCTCGTGCTGTGTGCCCTGCAGAGCAGGTCATGTGCTGGGGGCCTCACTGAAACAGGCACTTGTAGGCGCTTGGCCTTCTCTGGATGACGGCACAGATGTGAAAACGCACAGTCAGCTGACGGGGAGAGGAAGCCAGGGCCTTTTTTTGGTAACTATCAATACCCTAGAAGTGGCTTTCCGACATCTGCCAGGAAAGCTTTTCATTTAAAAAGAAAAAAAAGAAGAAGAGGAAGAAGAAGAAGAGGAGGAGGAAAATCTATCTGGCAAAACCCCAAGGTACTCGATTGTAAAGAGAACACAACGAAACCACATTCCTTTCTATAGGGCTCTGCTGCCTTCTGGCTTTCAGTCATTAAAACAGACAGTCAAGAACATTTTGCAGAGGTACTGAGCCCTGAGCTCACACACCATATTCTGCCCAGAGAGAGTGGTAGGTGATTGTCTGAGCAGGAGAAGCCTCCTCACCCTTACAAAAGGATCCGCAGCAGAGCTCCTTGAAGTAACAAGTTCCCTGGTGCATTTATTTATTTATTTATTTATTTTTAGTTGTTTTTTTTTTTTTTAACATTCATTTATTATTGAAAGACAGAGAGACACAGAGCATGAGCAGGGGAGGGATAGAGAGAAGGGGAAACATAGAATCTGAAGTAGGTTCCAGGCTCTGAGCTGTCAGCACAGAGCCCGATGTGGGGCTCGAACTCACAAACTGAGAGATCATGAACTGAGCCGAAGTCGGTCGCTTAACCAACTGAGCCACCCAGGTGCCCCTCCCTGGTGCATTTAAAGCCAAGAGTCTATTCATGTTCCCACCACTGTAGCGAAGTCTGTTCGCAAAACAGAGCTCAAGAACAAGATAATTAAACTCGTCTTCCCAATCCCTCAGACCCACACCCAGCATCTTTAGGAGCCCCAAGATTCTAGAAGCCCAATCCTTCCTAAAGGGAGACAAGCTTCCCCTACCAATGAGAGCTGGCTGGCTGGAAAAGCCCATCAATGAGCACATCTGCCATAAGGAAAATGTGAGTTTTGAGACATCCAGGTGGTCGCACCAACAGAGCCAAGCAATGGCTCCCAGATCAGTACAACCACCTAGATATTGGCTATGTTTGGTCACATCCAACAGGACAAAAGCCTCCATGCGCCTGGCTCTGTACTGGGCTCTCATCATTCTCCTGGCAAATCTGCTGCGAGCACACAGTTTACAGTGCTGCCAGGAGAAATCATAGGAATTATAACAGTCCGTGAGTACCTCAAGGAACATCTGGCCTGCAGGTGGATGCGGACACACAGTGCTCCAAGGGAAGAGGGGACAGAGGCGGAGGACCAGGAGGAGGAGAAGCGGGGAAGGAATCAGAGGAGCCCACGGAGAGAAGAGGACACTTGAGCTTCATATCAACAGACACCTCTTACCTGGGCAGAGGACCGGGGAAAGCACCTGCAAAGCACAAGTTACATTCTAAGCAAAGCACAGAGGGTTAGAGCTGCAGTCTCCTGCAAACAGGTGAAGAGTTCTGTGCCTCCAGCGGGGGTGCGGGTCTCTAGCCTGGGGAAAAGCTGGGAGGAGGTCACCAGAGGCACAGCTAAGCACCTTGACTACTAGGCTATAGGGGTGGGACCTGATCACAGAAATGAAGGAGAGCCTGGCACAGCTGGGGTCAAAGAAGCAGCAGCCTCGGACATGTGTTTCTGATGGCTAATTCCACGGCAGGGTAGAGGATGAGTCCCAAGGGAACAAGGACACTGGACAGATTGGTTAGGGGTCAAGAGCCCACAGAGCAGCACCAAGAGCCAAGAGTACAAAAGTAGTCATGCGGAGAAAAGAGGATTGATCGAAGAGGCAAACTTCAAGGTTAAGTGGACACGAGTAGTAGCTGGAATGAGATGAGAGAGTGGGAGGAGTCAGGGATGCGAAGCGCGTTTCCAGTCTGCTGCTCGCCCACCTAAAGAACACCAGGAGAAGAGCAGACAGGGGAGAAGAGACAGAGAGATGTGACCCGGATGTATGGGAAAATTCGGAGCTGCCGGCATACACAGGACAGCTGAGACCACGGGAAGACAGGAAACACCCAGAGAGATGTTGGAATAAAAATGGGATATATCCCTGGGGAGCAGCAATATTTAAGGATCAGGTAGGAAATAAAACAAGGCTTTGCTGAAAACATAACCCTGCAACAAAAGGACTTACACCCTTATGTTTTCTCCAAAGCCTGTCATCACCAAGCTGCAGGTCTCCCCAGGTTTGGGTGGGACTTCTCCTCTCCTTCCCATCCGCACTTCAGCAAAGAGACAAATTCCCTTAAGGAGGCAGAGGGGGGGTGACAAAGAACTTTTAAAACAAACCGTCTTTCCCTCCTCTGTTCTCTCCATACAGAGATCATTCCTACCTATATTTCTTTCTGACCACCTATGATTTCAGGCCAATAACCTACCCTTGAGAAATGTACCTCAATCCAGAAATACAATGTCAAGAAAAGCCACACATCAATACTCTTGATGCAATAAGCCTAGGAAAGTTAGCTATGTCTAACGCTGGATTCAAAACAATCCCTTTGGGGAACCCCGTCCTATTCCAAACAAATGCAGAGTTGGATATGGATTCTTCTCTGCTTATTCTCCTGTCTGGATGAGACCTTACTAAGATCTAGAACGAACAGCTTCCTGGCAGCTCCTGTAACTAACAGACACTTTGAGGTTCAGTCTGGGTAGACAGCCACCTGGCCCAAACAGAACCGGCTCCGGGCCTCCAAGACGGGCTCAAGGGCCCAGAGCCACGACTATTAAGGAGGCAAGCAGACAAGGGTGGGCCCTGAATCCAGCACATATCAAGCCCATCAGCGTGGGTCCAGGCTCCCCTGTACAGTCAGGAGAGTGGCCTCGCTAGCCCGGCAGTCCTGGCAATATGCTCTCTCCTCCCTGTTTTCATTTGCAAAAATAAGGCTGAGGCCCTTCTCAAAGGGTATTTGTGATGATTCAAGGAGCTAATGTGGGTCACCTGTCGTTCAGTCCTTCCCGTCGCTAAGGATTACGGTGTAGAGGTAACTATGACTTTAGCGAAACTCACTGAAAAGGTGGCTGTCCACATCCTCATGTTTTATTCAAACAACAAACTTCTCTAGCATATTTTAAAATAACAGCATGTAGGGACGCCTGGGTGGCTCAGTCGGTTAAGCGTCTGACTTCGGCTCAGGTCATGATCTCACAGTTCGTAAGTTCGAGCCCTGCGTTGGGCTCCGTGCTGACAGCTTAGAGCCTGGAGCCTGCTTCGGATTCCTCTCTCCCTGACCCTCTGCCACTCATGCTCTGTCTGTCTCTCTCTCAAAAATAAATAAACACAAAAAATTTAAATAAATAAATAAAATAGCAGCATATATGTTATATATATATGTGTGTGTGTGTATATATATATATATATATATACCATTTTTTATTTATTTACTTTTGAGAGAGAGAGAGAGAGACAGAGAGAGAGACAGAGCATGAGCAGGGGAGGGGTAGAGAGAGAGAGGGAGACAGAATCTGAAGCAGGCTCCAGGCTCCGAGCTGTCCACACAGAGCCCGACGCAGGGCTTAAACTCACGAACTGCAAGATCACGACCAGAGCCGAAGTCGGGCGCTTAACCGACAGCGCCACCCAGGTGCCCCATGTGATATATTATTGACGTTAATTCTGAACTGCCTTTCCCACGACCTCATTTGATCCTTAATACTAATCCTGTATAGTCAACAAGTAGGGACAGCATCCTTATCAACAGCATAACAAAGCAAAGGCTCAGAAGTGGCCCAACTTGTCCAAGGTCACAGGGCCAGAAAAACCAAAATGTGGAATTCATAAGTTCTGAATTCAAAACTTAGTTTTAGGATGTATAGACCCGCTGCTTGCTACAGGTGAGAAATTTCACATAAAATACCTCATCGAATTTCTGACTCTATATCCTGTATCCTTCTATAGCACTATGCTAACTCCCTAGAAGGGGTTCATACTTACAAACTTCTATTTTTACAAACTCAACCATAGTACAGTGCAGAGGGCAAACATTACACACAGACAATCATGGTAGGTTCCCAAATGGCCTAGAATTCCTGGAGGAAGGTAAGCCACAAACACCAGCGCCCCCAGGATGAGGAGACAAAATATACTGGGACATTCGGAGGTACATTTAAACATCCCAGGGTGCCAATCAACAGGCCAAAGAAGAAACAGTCCTCCACAAAATGTAACCACATCAAGTCAAAGCAAGAAATGAAACACAACTCGAAAGGCACAAAATAAACAGGAAAACATTCTTTAGCTGTACTAGAAGCCAGAACAAGATGATCTTGCCAATTTTTAATATGAGGTTAATAAGTGATCATGTGAAAAATATGTGTAATGTTTTTTTCCTCCAAATTCAAAGTCACATGTGGACTACAGACTTCAATCAGGCCACACAGGGAAGGGGAGAGAGGGAAACTAGATCTGTGTCTCCAAATTTGCATGGGAGCCTCAGGAAAGTAGCCAAATCCATTCCAGGAAATCTGGTATTTCTAAGATTTCATGGAGGACTGAGAATATGCCTGAACAATCTGGAAAAGAGCCACTGTGATGTCTGTACGTACAAAAGAACTTCAAGGATACAAGACTGGAAAACTGCAGATGCATAAACTTCATTAGAGGGTTTGCGGTTTTCCCTTCTAATACTAAAAGCTACACTCCCCCCCAGATGCCACCGGCAGGGTGGGGCTGTAAATAAAACAAAAAACCCATTTGCAAATACCTAAGAGGAGAACGAGCCCTGCTCTGGCATGGCTGTGTGAAGAGTCAGTCTGCCAGGTTAGATTAATCTTCTAGGTTAGAGTAATAGGCTCATAGGTCATAGGGCCACATTGTCTGGCTTTGGCAGGAAATTAGAACCCGTCCTCTCTGACATGGTCATCTGTGAGAAGGGTCAACCATGAGGTAAAGTCCCTTTAAGCAAGAGGCTAAATGTCTGCAGACTGCATTCAGTTCACATCAGTAAGCCTTGTGGGTCACAAGGATTTCATAAACAGCACCGTGGAGGAATATATCCTCGGCCCAAATTTGTCAAGCAGCCTTATCCAACACCTCGTTGCCAGTCCGCTGGAGTGCTGTAGATTAAGTGCATAGATAAGAAAAAAGTTTGGGCCAGGGGAAAGAATGGAAAAGTTACCACACGCAGAAGAAAAAAATTGAATAGCAGTCCCAAACAAGTAAGCCCACAAAGCCACTTTTTGTCAACAGACACATTCTATTTGGTTAGCAAAAATTGAAACTAATTGCCAACACTTAAAACTTCAGAGGTTTCACGTAAAACTGTAGAAAAATCAGAGCATACGTCAAGAGTAAACCCGCATTCCTATCTGGCAGCAATCAGCTGGAGCTGGAGACCCCCTCCTCTGCGTAGACACTTCGGTTTGCCACAGTCTACACCATTCCCTATGGAAGGTCACACACCACATACAAGGTCAATTCCACCCGATTAATCCTGCATGGCTTCCAGGAGCTTTGGAGAGGAGATTGCTAGCTCTTGATTAGAAGGATAATATTATGTAGAAATTTGATCACTGGTCACACGAAAACAAGTGAATCAATACAAAGAACTACAATTAGGAGTGAAAATCAAACTACAGAAATAGCCCTTTTTCCCCAATGTTTTTGATACGCAGTAGAGCTCGGTACTGAGTCCTTTTCTCTTCTCTCTGTCGCTCTCTCATTCCATAGACACACACCATCTACTCCCCATCAATGACCGTGGGCTGTTGACTGGTGCTCTCGGATTCTAACCTGGAAGTCCTGCAGCAGGACACCTGATGCACCTGAACGCACAGGCTTCTCTGAAGTGTCTACACTGAGCCTGGGCCCTTCCCCTACCCTGCCCCACCCACGCAACCTGTTCCTCTTCTTATGTCTGCAGCTCAGGAAGTACCCACTCTCCACTCAGAAGCTTGAGGGCATCAACACTGAGCCGCCTTCTTCTTGCTTGCTTGCTTTCTTAAAAAATACACTTTTTAGTTTGGAATACCTATAGATTTACCCAAAAAAAGTTGCAAAGACAATAGAGTTCCTGCATTCTCCTCAGCCAGCTTCCCCTGATGTTAACAATTATCGTGGATCCTTTTTCCCAACTAAGAAGCTAACTTTATTATTACTACTAGTTAAACTCAAGACTATTTGGATTTAACACTTACCACCCTTGTCCTTTTTTTGTTCCAGAATCCAATCCGGAGTATGACACTGCATTTAGATCCCCTCTCTTTTTAAAGTGTGTTTCTATTGACATCGAATGGTACGTAAAGTCTATCGATGTTTGGCTCACCTCTCCCCATGTCCCCAGAGACAACCCAGATGAGTTTAGCAGCTTCAAGTATTTGCTGCTATGTTCCTAATTCTGCCATCTTCTGCCACCACTATGAAAGATGAGAATTTAGCTCCCTTACACACACCTCCAAAGGTATCTCCCCTCGTCCCATCATCCCAACCAGTGTGATCATAACATTTGTATAGCTCAGTGTTTACTGCTCACAACATGACTGCATAAATATTATCCCTCGTTGAACAGTTATGTTTCCTTCCTAGTATAACATTGTTCTCTCTGGAATTAAATGTTTATTCCTTTATGGAAGGGTATAGACACTGCCCCGTTGTCTTGTAGCTTCCAGTGTTGCTACTCTCTGGACACAGATTCTTAACTCTTTGTACATAACCTCTTTTCTTTTCATCTTGAGTTATTATTATGCAGGCTTTTAAGATGGCCCCCATGGTGCTCGGCCAGTTACCTTAGTTGGTTAGAGCATGGTGCTAATAATAAGATGGCCCCAGTGATCTCCATCTCCCAGCGTTCACACCCTTGTGGTGGCAATTCCCTCCCCGTGAACGTAGGCTGGACCTAGTGACTCGCTTCTAACAAAGAGAATTCAGTGAAAGTGATGCGGTGTTGCTTCCGAGACTGGGTTACAGAAGACTGTGACTTCTGTCTTGCTCATGCTCTCCCTTGCTCACTCGATGAATCAGGCTGCCATGCTGTGAGCTGACATCCAGACAGACCCAAGTGGCAGGAAACAGGCCCTTGATCGAACGGCCCACAAGGAACTGAACCCTGCCAACAGCCATGTGAATCAGTGTGAGACTGGATCCACTCCAATCGAGTCTGCTTGGACTGTAGCTCTAACCAATACTTCGGTCACAGCCTTGTGAGATACCCAGGGCCAAATGACCCTGCGAAGCCCACAGAGACCATGGGATACAGTGTGGCCATTCTAAGCCAGGGTCAGCAAACTAGAGCCCTGAAGTGGTGGCATGCTTCTGCAAATAAAGTTTTGTGGGAATACGGTCATAACTACTCATTCAGGTATAATCGATGGCTGCTTTTGCACTGCAGTAACAGAGCTGAGGGACTGCAACAGAGACCCCATATGGCCCGCCAGCCTAAAATACTGAAGAAAACACTTGCCACTCCCTGCTCTGAGCCACTAAGCTTTGGTGTAATTTGTTATGCAGCAATAGAAAATGTGTCCTTCTCCCTGGAAACTTTTAGGATCCATGTTGGTCCTTTATGGTCTAAAATTTCATGACGACGTACCCTGGTAGAGATCTATTTTCAAAAGCTAATGGGCTGGGAACTAATGGCCCTCTCTGGCATCTGGAGGCTCTCATTCCTCAGTTCTGGGAAACTTTCTGAAATTGATTCATTAATAACATCTTCCATTTTCTCTTTCTGGTACTGCCATAATTTGGGTGTCTGACCTCCAGAACGAAGCCTCTACTTTCCCTAATGTCTCTCTCATATTTTCCATCTCTGTCTTAGTTTTTAACCACTCCTGTAGCCATTTACGAATACAGTGTTTCCTCTTGTCTGATGGGATTTTTTTTTAAGCTGCAAAAAAGTTTTCCCCGGCTCCCCTCCACTGTTTGCTTCCTGGTGCATCTGATCTTGTTGTTTGTTTGAGACTACAGAGACTGAGTGTTTCCATCGGCTACCTTTATTGGTTTATATTCTGGTCACGTTACAGGAGGTTATCAAACGTCTGAGGATCTCTCGACAGGATCAGCCCCTCAGATTTAAGACTGAAGAAATAACAAAGTGCTACAGGGTCTGTCTCTGTGGGAGCAGTCTGCCGACTGGTTAGGTGATCTGGTCACATTTTACTGAAGAACTTCCAACTTCCAGGGTTTGTGGGACTTTTCACTTGGGGTCTTCAACTTCTCATAACGGAATCTCCTTTTTTTTTTTTTGACGTGTATTTATTTTGAGAGTCAGAGAGAGAACAGGGGAGGGGCAGAGAGAGGGGGGACAGAGGATCCAAAGGGGCTCTGCACTGACAGCACAGAGCCTGATGCAGGGCTCGAACGCACGATCTGCGAGATCATGACCTCAGCCAAAGTCAGACGCTTAACCGACTGAGCCACCCAGGGGCCCCTCATAATGGAATCTTTTAATCTTCTGTCTGGGAGGTTTGTGCCCGTGGTCCTGGAGTCAAGTAGGGAAAGAAGCTTCGGGCAGGGATGGAAGGTCTCACCTTGCCTTGTGTGTGATGCCCCATTCTCAGTATGGTGCCTGCCATCTCTGTACCCAAAGACCTTGCATGTTAATCTCACCGGGTGATAACCTGGAAGATTAACTGGGGGTTCCTCTGCAGGTACGAAGGGGGTACAAATGCCACACTACACACAGGTTTGGAGGTGACCTGGCTGCCTCCTGCATAGACTTCGGCCCATCCTTCCTTTCTCCACCCCAACTGCGTCCCACCTGCAAAGATGCCTGTCCCCCAGATTTCAGGGCTCCCCGGGGTTCCGTGCTGGGGCCCAGCTGCCTCTGTGTTTCTGTGCAGCAGGCCTGAGCTCCAGCCATCTCTATCTGCTCCGTCAACTACCCACTGATCACCTACCCCTTCCCAGTGTCACAATTTTGTTGCCACCGTCCTCCTCTCCTGGTGTATTTACTCTCATTTTAACCAGGTTAGGGGAAGGCACAAACATAGAGGGTTGCGTTTAATACGCCATTTATAACAGGCAGCCCAGATGCCCTCGATCCCCACAGCCCTACAAACACCAGGCTCTACAATTCTGTTTCCTTGCTCTCTTTCATCATCGGTTCCTCTGCAAGCCCAAGGTCATTTCTCTAGGCCAGGCCCTCAGTTCACTGATGTACAGCCAGTTTCCTCATTTCCTTGCCCTCTCCTCTCTCCCTCCAAGCCACCCTCGAGTGGTTGTTTAAAACGCAAGTCAGGGGCGCCTGGGTGGCTCAGTTGGTTAGGCGACTGACTTCGGCTCAGATCATGATCTCTCAGTTTGTGAGTTCGAGCCCCGCATCGGGCTCTGTGCTGACAGCTCAGAGCCTGTAACCTACTTCTGATTCTGTGTCTCCCCCTCTCTCCACCCTTCCCCTGCTCATGCTCTGTGTCTCTGTCTCTCAATAATAAATAAACGTTAAAAAAATAAATAAATAAATAAAATAAAATAAAATAAAATAAAATAAAATGCAAGTCAGATCATGTCACCCCCTGCCAACTGTTATGGGCTGAATTATGTTCCCTCCCCAAAATTTGTATGTGGGAGTCCTAACCCCCAGTACCTCAGAATGTGACCTTATTTAGGGACAGGGTCTTTACAGAGGTAATTAAGTTAAAATGAGGTCATTAGGGTGTGCCCCAACCCAAAATGACTGGTGTCCTTATAAAGAGGGGAAACTTGAGACAGGAGAC
Organism: Leopardus geoffroyi; assembly: GCF_018350155.1. NCBI lineage: Eukaryota > Metazoa > Chordata > Mammalia > Carnivora > Felidae > Leopardus > Leopardus geoffroyi. The sequence goes on from NC_059331.1 coordinate 59,188,910, forward strand.
AGAAACGCACACAGGGAGAACACCATATGAAAATGCACAGAGAGAAGAGAGCCATGTATAAGCCAAGAAATGGCCAAGGCTAGGAGGAGAGACGTGGAACTGACCCTTTCCTAGCACCTTCCCCATGCCAACCCATGAGACCTGGCCTCAAGAACCATGAGACAATACACTTCGGTTGCTCTAAGTCACCCAGGTTGTGATATTTCATTACAGCAGCCCCAGGAAACCAATATGCCAGTGTAAAGAATTTCATGATTTACCACTGCCCTCTGTAAAAGGCTCTCCCTCTGGCCTGAAATTCCTCTCTCTGCCCCCACTTTTATTTCCCCCAGTGTTTAGTATTTTTGAGAGAGAGAGAGTAATTATGTGAAGGGAGGGGCAGAGACAGGAGAAGGCACAGAATCCAAAGCAGGCTCCAGGCTCTCAGCTGTCAGCACAGAGCCCGACACGGGGCTTAATAAACCCACAAACTGTGAGATCATGACCTGAGCTCAAGTCGGATGCTCAACCAACTGAGCCACCCAGGCGCCCCCCGGCCCCACTTTTCCATCTCCACCAGGTTAACTGCTTCTCAAACTTAAGGTCTCTGTCCAAACTTCAATGAATTCTGGGTCTTTCCTGACAATTCCTCCTCTGTCTCCCCAATCTAACCCCAAGAAAAACCTGTGTCTGGGCTCTGTGTTCCTCCAGTGTATACTCTTCTTATTCACACGACAACAACACACTGCAATTGCCTGATCGCTTCTCATATTCGTCCCCCATGTGAAAGCCTCAGGAAGGCAAAGTCACGTCTGTCCTGTTGACAGCTTAACCCCAGCACACAGGAGGCACAGGAGGCTTTCGGTTGGTGAATGGATGAACAAATCAATAGGAGAAAGAGGTCTCCATGTAATTAGTTCTGTCAAAAAAATAGTTAATACATTCAAAGATGTCAATCTTACCCCAAATTAAGTTGTAATTAAACAGGCCCTTTTTTTTCAACTTGAGAAACGAATTCCAAAGTTTAGCATAGCAAATAAATGTATAAGAATGGTGACGAAAATTTAGAAAAGAATGGGGCAAGCTCTGTCTTGCCAGATATTAAAACATATTATAAAGCCATGGTAATTAAAAGAGTGCTAACTTAAAAAAAAAAAAAGAACAGAATAGTATGTGCAATATGCCAACACATGTATACAAAGGGCGAAAATAAATTTTTAAAAAATGTTTATTTCTGAGAGACACAGAGAGAGACAGAGAGAGAGAGAGAGAGCATGCACACGAGTGGAGGGGGGCAGGGAGTGAAGGACACAGAAGCTGGCTCTGCTAACAGTAGACAGCCCAACGTGGGGCACAAGATCATAACCTGAGCCGAAGTTGTACACTTAACCAACTGAGCCACCCAGGCGCCCCAATAAATTATAATTCTTGACTGAATGTGCATTTAAAAAAAAATCTCATGACTAGAAAACTAGTAATAGTGTTTACCTACAGAGGAGGGCAAGGACCGCATGGGTGGGTAAAAGGGTGGGAATAGACTTTTCACTGTCTATTTATACATTTTGAATTTGCAGCCATGTGACTGTTTAACTTACTTAAACAATAAGTTAAGGTTTTAAAAAGTGAAGCATCTTATGAATACATTAAAGGTACATGATAGGTCATGTGGATAAAAGAGCCAAGAAACAGGACCTCAACCACATGTGGGAATTCAATTTATGAAAAGAAAGTTATCTCAAATCAGTGGGCCAATGGATCAGGAATGCCTAAATCGGCAAAGGATATTGAGACAACCGCTAATCCATAGGAGGGAGGGGGGCAGGCGATTAGTCACCTAGTTTACACCATATGCTAAAATAAACTTCAAATAAACTGAAGAGTTACAGGTGAACAATAAAACCATAACATTATGAGAAAATTATAGACACACACAGTAAATATTTTTCTAGAGAGGTTTCTTAGAGAATAATCTGAAAATATATCACAACATTAACTGTGCATATGACTTTGACTAAGCAACACTATTTTTAAGAATTTAACCGAAAGGAAATATTAGTCAAAAGAAGCAAAGAATGCAGATATGTATTTTACACAGTGTGGTTTCAACATTGAAAAATGGGAAATAAGTTAAATGCATTATAATAATAGGAAATTGGTTAAATACGTTATGTATATCCAATTATGAAAGAGTATGGAACCTTTTAAAAAGCAGTGTAGAATTATATTTATCGACATCATGTTTATTGAATTATACTTATTTATTCATTGACATGATATTTTGCTCAATGAAAAACGGTTTACAAAATAGCATATAAAGCATGACTTAACACTTTGGTGCTAGCTTAGAAGGATGGGTACCAGGATGTTACTGGCATTCTTTCTCTCCAGATAGTGGAATTCTGGGTGTTTACTTCCACCTTTCTGCTGACCTATTGTCTGCCTTTCTCTCCCTAATCCCCAGCCCAGGAAAGGAACAGGTCACAAGGGACCAGACGGGGCACCCATCACTGGACTACAGCTGTCAACGGGGCACACAGGAGGCACCCGCCAGCTGTGTGAATCTCTGATTCAGGAGTCAGGGCGAGCTGGCTCATCTCCCAGCCCTGGTCTTGCCAGCAAGACCACTTTGGACAGTTGTTTCTCCACACTTTGCTTCTGTTTTCTAAAGCAGCACAGACCCACGTTTTATCACAGGAGTATGATGAAAATAAATATGACCAGACCACCTAGAAATGAACAGATTTTAGGACACAGATACTGAATAACAAATGCATCCTGCAGCCTGTCCAGGCATTCCCAGGCCCTATCGTATCAGTCTTGGATCGAGTAACCTCCCTCACAAACACAATTTTCCGGCTCATAGTACTCGGACCTATCTGCTAAGTGCAGCCAGAGACAGGATTCCTTCAATCATTCAATACCGCCTTTGTTTTTCTGAGTCTGCACCAAGTTCCTGGCTATAAAAGAGCTCCCGAGATGACTTAAACACAGGCTCCACCTTTGAGGAACCTGTGTTTTAGGGAACAGGAGAGAAGGCAGCAATAGAGACAAGGTGGGTAGTGTGGTACAGCACAACCAGGCCTGGGGGGTCAGGGACTCTTCCTAAGGAGTGTACATCCAGGCCCACCCTGAAACTTTTCCTGTTAACCTGTAGAGGGCAAAAACTGGGACATTCCAGGATATGGAAGAAACCACTCAAGGCATAAAGTCACTTGGAATGCTGGGAAATGCCACATCTTTTGATCCGGATCCGTCAGGCCTTGAGGCCCCCACTCTCAGTGCAGCCCAGCTTGAATTCCTGGGAAATTCAGCAAACACGTGCTCACTGAGGTTGGGGCAGCTTTTATCTGTGAATATCAGAGGTCCTCTCTGACCACAGGAGCCCAGGAGACCACATGCTGGACACCAAAGGACAGAAAGGTGATGCGGGCCCAGCCCCTGCCCTCAGGAGCACGCAGAGGCTGGCGTGAGGGGTCAGGAGCGGGGGTGAGCGGTCTGTCATGGAGCTCAGTGTCTTCAGGAGATGGAGACAGAGAACTCTGACTGCAACCTGCACTAAGGAAAAACTCGCTGGAGAAAGAGAAGAGGGCAGACATAAGAAAGGGCAAATTTGGTCTCCAGATCCGATCGTGACTGATCCTTGAAAGCAAGTGAAGCGACTGACAACACAGACCCCAGCAGAGCTCAAGCTCTTTACTGGCATCATTTGTTGTTGTTTTAAGAATAGCAAGGTTTGGGGGCACCTGGGTGGCTCAGTCAGTTAAGCGTCTGACTCGAATTCGGCTCAGGTCATGATCTCATGGTGTGTGGGTTCAAGCCCCCCATCAAGCTCTATCAAGCTGATCACGTGGAGCCTGCTGGGGGTTCTCTGCATCTGCCTCTCTCTGCCCTTCCCCCATTCGCATGCACACACTCTTTCTCTCTCTCAAAAATAAACATTAAAAAAAAAAAAAAAAGAATAGCAAAGTTTTACAGGCTCTTTCCTTTCCCCCCTTATCTCTAAATCAATGGTCAAAGAATAAAGGTTACGTGAGAACCAACACTCCGAAGCTCCATTTGTCATGAAGTGTCGGGGTCTCTCTGGCTTGGAGACCTTACAACTCACCCTTGGGGACAAAGTTCGGGCCTCACTGTTCAGCAGCCTCTCACGAGGGAGGCCAGGCGAACCCCTGCACCTTGTCATGCCGCTGAGCCGGTCTCCTTGTAGAGCTTCCAGCCCTCCTCCCAGCCCTCCATTATAATTCTGTGCTTCAAACTGTGAAGCAGAAATTATGGACATTTTTGTAAAAGAGAGAGAGAGAAACCTTATTAAGTACACATCGTGTATGTGCAGCACGCATCACACGGCACAAGGCTTGAGAAGGAAAGAAAGTGCAGTTGGGTGAAGATTATTCCACTCTTCCCAACATCCTCATTGACAAAGACGACAAAGCTGCCCTGTCGCTGGTGTCCCTCTTCCTTCCCAAGGCAGCGATACCACCCCGGAGAGCCCTTCCCACACCCAGCACCGAAGCTGGGGAGGGACAGCAGCCTGGCTAAGCTCAACCACCCTGAAACAGGTCTAGAGCCGCTGGTGTTTGAACAGGTGCTCAAAAGAAGTCCAGAATGATTCCCATCCATCCCTTATCCGTAGCCATCTAGGAGGTGGCATGGTGGGAGGAGGGGCCTTCAGTTTTTACTCTAAACACTTCTGGGGCTTCTTAGGACTTTTTAATGAACACGTTTTCCCTTTTCGAAGCATGTATCCCTTCTGTATTAAAAAACTTACATTTACATGGCTCACTTTGGCAGTACTTTCACTAAAAAAACACACTTACCAAAAAAGGTCCTAAGGTGGGCAATCGAAAGCCCCTGAATGTCCCACAGCACGCCACATCTTCTAGCCACAAGTAAGTGGGAACAATAAACTTTCTAGAAACGCACAAATTTGGGAGATGCCCTACCTCAACCCAGAGGCTCAAAGTTTTTTCAGTATCTTATAGAAACATCAACTTCCTGGGAAATTCAATGTCACATGCAGGAGAGCCATTTAGTCTCGTGTCCATCCATAATCCTTCCCTCCCTCACCAACCCCCACTCCTTCTCTTCCCCTACCTTCCGACCATCATCAGCTATGCTAAGGAGAGCAATAGGGAACACGCGGCCTTCCCAACAGCAGACTCCTTCCGCATGCCCAGGTGGGGGGCCAGTGCTCTGTCCATCCAGCTCGTCGGTCCCAGAGGCCTCCTCCCTCCTTGCACCCCGTGAAAACTCAGGGTACGGGCCAAGATGCTGACGACACCACTCCTTGCTCTCCCACCGCCACGCATAAGGGGCCAGATGCGGCTCATCTGCCTGAGCCTCAGCCCTGGGGACACACTGAGACTTGGGCAAGGGACAGGAAAGAGACAGGGGCAGAAGTCGTCTGGAGCGCAGCTTTCCCAGAGCTTCCCTGGGGCTCCAGGCACTCAGGCCAATGCCGTGGCCGCCTTCCCCCCGACTGCTCAGGACTGCTGGAAGGGCCGAGGGGAGGAGGAGAAGGGGCTTGGCGTGGATCCCAATCAAAGCCTCTGGTACGTGTGCAATACCGAGTGGGCCCTCACACGGAGGCCCTCCTGATGGCCGACCGAAGGCAGCAGGATCCGACGTGACCATTATTCAAACAAGACTCAGAATGCTAACCCCGGGAGCGGGCTCCTGACAGAGGCTTTCCCTGGAGTAGACTGCAGCCAGCTACCCTGCCCACAAGCCCACGTTACTACACATTCCGCGGCATGTCGGACGGTTGTGATTCTCAGAAGAGGAAGACGTCTCTGAAAACTCACGTAAGTCACCACAACGAAGGTTCTCTGAGAAAATGACAAAGCCCTGTGAGGAACACGTAGGCGATTTTGCCCCAAGAAGCGAGAGGGCAGGTAGGGGAGCTGTGAGCCGGTGATGGGACGGGGAGGAAGGGCATTCCCTCCAGGGACACGCGAGCGCACCACCTGCAGACCCACCTCTAGCACTCGCATCTACTCTGAGGCCTTTCCTCGCTCTCACCTCATCTCTGCTTCACACTCTTTCTACTCCACACACATACACGTTCTCTTAGCAAGAAAGCCTTCCTTGACATGAAACAGAAAGGCAATTAAACTATCTTGACTTCCCTAAAAGAAAGATCTCTCTGGACAAAGAGGAAAGGGACCCGCAGGTCAGGAGAGGACCAGTTAAGCCTAATGAACACCTGACCTGATTGTCAAACACTTCAGAGCCCTTATACTGGTTTTGCTACTTACCATAGAAGGCTAAGACCCATTATTTAACCTTCAAGGGACTCAAGTTACCTCACTAGATGATGCATGACACCAAACCAAAAAACCTAGAGCCTCTGCTGGAAAAAAATCTTTCCTTTCCAAAAAGCCAAACCAGAATTCACTTCTTAAAACACTCGACTCCCAGAATTGACTAGGATCTTTAAGGATTAACCATTATCCTCTGCCTCTGTGTTCTATTACTCGGGAAAACATTCTGAGGATATGGGCAAATTTGATATGCCCAATTCTTAAATTAGCCAGAAAGGAAACTTCTCCAGCTTCCTACAATTTGAGCTAAAAAGGAAAAAGAATGAAGATTCACTGAATGCCGAGTACTCGTCAAGGGCTTCCTTATTTAATGCTTTCACTACCAGTGAGATGGGAATTGCTAACCTCATTTTATGCAGCAGAAAGCAGTGGTTAAAAACAGAATACCCTGTTGTAGAGAATACATAACACGAGAGGCAGAAGTGGGATTCACATCCAGTTCCTCCTGTGCTTTAGTAATGCATGTTTTGACCGTGAGCCCCTGGCGGGCAGGAAACACGGCAGAAACTCACTGCGGCGGTCAGCCCCAGCAACAAGCTCAGACACGCTCCCACAGTCTACACTCCCACATTTGTAGCCCTGCAGCCCTCAGCCTCTCATGATGGGCACACCTCTCTACAGCTAAAAAGGACAAGAAAAATAGTTTCAGTAGAAAAATAGTATCAATAATAAGCAAAACCAGAGGACCAAACATATCAGCTTATGTGCTCCTGATATATGTTTTCCACATTCAATTTACTGTAACAAACACTTGCTGATATCCAATTCACTGGTTGTGGTATGGACTAGATTTATAAAGATCAACAGGACAACACCCCTGCCTTTAAGACAACATAGTGGGTAGAGTGGGAGAGAGCCAAAGCATAAGAGACTCTTAAAAACTGAGAACTGAGGGTTGATGGGGGGTGGGAGGGAGGGGAGGGTGGGTGATGGGTATTGAGGAGGGCACCTTTTGGGATGAGCACTGGGTGTTGTATGGAAACCAATTGGACAATAAATTTCATAAAAAAAAAAAAAAAAAAAAAAAGACAACATAGTGGAGAGACCAAACGTGAACACAACTAATCTAATACAGGGTTTGTTGTGGAAAGCACAATAGTAAAAAGAATAAAGAGCTGTAAGTTCTTACTGATAATACTAGGAGACAGTAGAGAAATAGTTTCAAAGTACTCAGTGAAAGTTATTTTTCCCTAGAAGCCATAGTTTTATAAACTAGCTGAGCAGTGAAAAGACGAGAAAGGATAAAGTTTATAATATCCAAACCTTTTCTGCAAGAATTACCTGAGGAAGCGCTCCAGCAAAATTAGTAATAAACCCAATAAAAAATAAGAAACAGGGATTAAAATTATAGTAATTCTTTAATCAATATAAATTTATATGAGCTTATCTATATAAATTATTATTTTTTTAATATGGTTTAGAAAAAAAAATTGGGGGAAAAACACATAAAAACGATCAGAATCCCAGACAGAAAGAAGAAAAAGTGTGATACAAAAAAATATGTATTTGCAGAAATAATGATTTAAATTTTCCCAAAGTTGGCGAAAGAAAACTCTACAGATTCAAGAAGTGGAGTGAAACTAAGCAAGATAAACCCAAGGAAAATCAGTCCCAGATAAATCATAATCAAATCTTGTTAAGACTAAAAACAAAAACAAAAAAATCCTGCAAGTAGCCAAACAGAACTGTTATATTACCTACAGGAGAAAGATTCAAATAACAGTAAATTTCTCAACAAACCATGGAGGCCAGAAGGCCATGGCACAATGTCTATCAAGTGCAAAAAAAAAAAACCCCTGTTAACCCAGAAGTCTATATCCAGTGAAAATATCTCTCAGGAATGAAGAACTGAAGACTTAACCAGTGAGGGAAAATGAAAAGAATATATCCCCAGAAGATGTGCTCTAATTGTTAAAGTTCTTCATACAGAAAGAAAATAATTTTACAAGAAAGAAAAGAAAGCATAAAAGAGGGAGGGAAGGAGGAAGTTGGAACATGAGGAATGAAGACAAAGTAATGAAAAGGGTAAGTATAATAGAAAATGCCTCCTGTCTTGAGCTTTATAAATTATGTTTGACATCTGAAAGCAAAAAAAAAATTGTAATGCTGTTCTGATGTGGTTCTCAGTATACACATATGTAGGACAAACCATATCATTAATGGGAGACATAAATGCTGGTAAGGTTTCTATATTCCACTTGAGTTGAAAATGTTGATATTAGGAAACAGTGGTAAGCTAAGTAGGTATATTATAATCCATAAAGCAACCACTAAAAAAGAGAGATTTAAAAATTCGTTAGCCCACTATATTTCAATTAAAAAACAAATAAAATTTCAAAAGTTTAAAAAGTTTAAAAAATTCTTTAGATAAATTAAAATGAAAGTATAAAAATTATTCAACTGGGATGCCTGGGTGGCTCAGTTGGTTGAGCATCTAACTCTTGACCTCAGCTCATGTCATGATCTCACAGTTCATGAGATTGAGCCCCAAGTTGGGCTCTGAGCTGACAGCATGGAGCCTACTTGGGATTCTCAGAGCCTACTTGGGATTCTCTCTCTCTCTCTCTCTCTCTCTCTGCCCCTCCCCTGCTCACGCATGTACATGCTCTCTCTCTCTCAAAAAAAAACACAACAAAACAAAATGGTTCAAGTAACCTACAGGATGCCAGGAAAGGAGAAACATAGGAACAAAAACAGTAGACACAAACAAGAAAACAAACAATAAAATGGTTACATTTTAATCACATTAAATATAAATGATCTAAACATACCAATGAAGACTGTCAGCATGGATTAAAAATGATCCAACTATATGTCACAAAGAATTTATGTAGGTAGATTATAAGTTAAAGCACAAGGAAAGACATACCATGCAAATACAAATAAAAATAAAACTGGTCGATACTATCCAAAGCAATCTACATATTCAATGCAATCCCTATCAAAATAACATCAGCGTTCTTCACAGAGCTAGAACAATCCTAAAATTTGTATGGAACCAGAAAAGACCCTGAATAGCCAAAGCAATCCTGAAAAAGAAAACCAAGGTGGGAGGCATCACAATCCCGGACTTCAAGATGTATTGCAAAGCTGTAATCATCAAGACAGTATGGTACTGGCACAAAAACAGATACTCAGATCAATGGAACAGAATAAAGAACTCAGAAATGGACCCACAAATGTATGGCCAACTAATCTTTGACAAAGCAGGAACGAATATCCAATGGAATAAAGACAGTCTCTTCAGCAAGTGGTGCTGGGAAAACTGGACAGCGACATGCAGAGAAAATGAACATGGACCACTTTCTTACACCATACATAAAACTAAACGCAAAATGGATGAAAGACCTAAACGTACAACAGGAAGTCATCAAAATCCTAGAGGAGAAAGCAGGCAAAAACCTCTTTGACTTCGGCTGCAGCAACTTCTTTTTTTTTTTTTTTTTTCCAACGTTTATTTATTTTTGGGACAGAGAGAGACAGAGCATGAACAGGGGAGGGGCAGAGAGAGAGGGAGACACAGAATCGGAAACAGGCTCCAGGCTCTGAGCCATCAGCCCAGAGCCTGACGCGGGGCTCAAACTCACGGACCGCGAGATCGTGACCTGGCTGAAGTCGGACGCTTAACCGACTGCGCCACCCAGGCGCCCCAACAGCAACTTCTTATTCAACATGTCTCCAGAAGCAAGGGAAACAAAAGCAATAATGAACTATTGGGACCTCTTCAAGAGGACTGAATATAGAAACAGGCAATTCTAGAAATATAGTTGGGGAATTCAACACAACTCTCTCAGAAACTGATACAGCCACTAGACAGAAAATGAGCAAGAATAAAGAAGAACAACACTAGAAACCAATGGCAGCTATTTAACATAGAACACTTCACCTAACAAAAAAATAAACATTACAGTTGACCCTTGAACAGGGGTTTGAACCACACAGGTCCACATACATGTGGATTTTTTTTTTGACAGACACAGTAAAGTACTGTAAATGTATTATCTCTTCCTTGTGATTTTCTTAACATTTTTTCTGTAGCATACTTTATTGTAAGAATACATTATATAATACATATACAAAATACATGTTAATCAACTATTTATGTTATCAGTAAGGGTCCAGTCAACAGTAGGCTATTAGTTAGGTTTTGGGGGAGTCAAAAGTTATGGAGATAGAGTTTCAACTGCTTGGAGGGTTGGTGCCCAACCCCCACATTGTTCAAGGATCAACTGTAGTTTCAAGCACACATGGAGCACGCACCAAGGCAGACCAACTCTTAGGTCATAAAATAAACCTTAACAAATTTACATTAATTGAAATCATAGAAAATATGTTCTGTGACCATAACATATTAAATTAGAAATCAATAATAGAATGATAACAGGAAAATCTTCAAAAACATGAAATTAAACACTACACTTGTAAATAAGCCATGGGACAAAGAGGAGGTCTCAAAGGAAATTTAAAAGATGCATTTTTTATACTGAACCAAATGAAAATAAAATAACACATTAAAATCTGAAGGGAGCATGAGATATTGGAAGACTTGTGCATTGTGGTAGGAATGTAAAATGGTACAATCACTATGGAAAATGGTTTGGCAGTTTCTCAAAAGTTAAGCCATAACACTACCATATGATCCAGCAAATCCATTTCTAGGCATATACCCCAAAGAAATGAAATCAGGGACTCAAATAGATACTTGTATACCCATGTTCATAACAACATTATTCACAATAGCCAAAAGGCAGAAATAACCAAATGTCCATCAACAACTGGACAGATAAGCAAAATGTGGTCTATACACACAACGGAATGTTATTCAACCTTAAAAAAAGAGTAAAATTCTGATACATACTACAACATGGATGAACCTTGAAAATGTTATGCCAAGTGAAATAAAAAACAGACACATAGACTAATGAAATAGAATAGAGAATCCAGAACTGGACCCACAAATGTATGGCCAACCAATCTTTGACAGAGCAGGAAAGAATATCCAGTGGAAAAAAGTCTCTTTAACAAATGGTGACAGGAGAACTGGACAGCAACATGCAGAAGAATGAAACTAGACCACTTTCTTACACCATACAAAGAAATAAACTCAAAATGGATGAAAGACCTAAATGTGAGACAGGAAACCATCAAAAAGTCAGATAAAAAGTACAAATACAGTATGACCCCACTTATATGAAGTACCGAGAATATATAAATTCATAGAGACAGAAAGCAGAACAGTGGTTCCCAGGGGCTGAAGGAGAAGGAAATAGATAGTGTCTCATGGGGACAGAGTTTCTGTTTGGGATAATGAAAAAGATCTAGAGATGAACAGTGGTGATGGTTTACAATATAATAAATGTATTTACTGTACTGAACTGATTTTAAAATAGTTTAAATGGTAAATTTATGTTATGTATATTTTACTACAATTTACATAAAATATGTGGGCTGCAGCCAAAATAGAGGTTAGAGGGAAATATATACCATTTGTGATAGGTAGCACCCAGTGATTCTGGTATGCATGCCATTGTACAAGGCCCTTCCCTTGCTAGACTGTGGACTGGACTGAATGACTTGCTTCTAATGAAGAGTAAACAAAAAAAGTGATGAAATGTTACTTTCTTGATTAAGTTATAAAAGATGGCGACTTGCATCTTGCTAGCATTCAGTCTCTGACTCTTCTCTCTTGCTTGCTGTAATGAAGCAAGCTGCCATGTTGTAAACTGTCCTGTTGGAAAAACCAACATGCCAAGAAACTGAGGGCAGACTCTGGCTAACAGCCACCAGGAACTGAATCCTACATGAGTGACTTGGAAGTAGATCCCCTCGAGTCCAGCCTTGAGATAGCCCTAGCCAACAGTGTGATTGCAGCCTTGTGAGAACCCTGAGGCACAGCATCAGAAACCCAGCTAGGTTGCACCAGGATTCCTGACCCACAAGAACTGTAAGATAATAGTGTTTTAATCCATTAAATTTGGGAATAATTTATAACTAACACAGCACTAAATGCTTATACTAAAATAAAAGGATGATCTCAAATTAATAATCTAGGCTTGCATTTCAAGAAACTAAAAAAAGAAGACAAAATAAGGTAAGCAGAAGGAAAGAAACAGATAAAAGCAAAAATCAGTGAAATTGAAAATAGAAAAACTATCGAGCCAAAAGCCAATTGTTTGAAAAGATTGATAAACCTCTAATAAAACTAACAAAGGAAAAAGAGAAGAACAAATTACCAATATAAGAATGAAAGAGTGGATATCACTACAGACCCCACAGACATTAAGAGAATACAGGCAATACCTTGGAGATATTGTGGGCTCAGTTCCAGATCACCACAATAAAGTGAACATCACAATAATTAGTCAAATGACTTTTTTTTATCCCAGTGCATATAAAAATTATTTTTACATTATATTGTAGTCTATTAAGTGTACAAACAATAGCAGTATGTGTAAAAAAACGTAAAAAATACTTATTACCAAAAAATGCTAACCATCATCTGAGCTTCCAGTGGGTTGTAATCTTTTAGATGGTGGAGTCTTGCCTCAATGTTGATGACCACTGACTGACCATGGTGAAGGTTGCTGAAGAGTGGGGTGGCTGTGGCAATTTCTTAAGATAATGAAGTTCCCTGTATGAATTGACTCTTCCCTTCTCAAACAATTTCTCTGTAGCATGTGATGCTGTTTGATAGCATTTTACCCGCAGAACTTCTCTCAAAATTGGAGTCAATCTTCTCATAGCCCACCACTGTTTTATCAACTAAGTGGATGTAATATTCTAAATCCTTGCTGTCATTCATTTCAACAATCTTTACAGCATCTTCACCAGGAGTAGATTCCATCTCGAAAACCACCTGACTCATCCATAAGAAGCAATTCCTCACCCATTCAGGTTTTATCACGAGATTGCAGCAATTCAGTCCCATCTTTAGGCTCCACTTCTAATTCTGGTTCTCTTGCTATTCCCACCACATCTGCAGTTACTTCCTCCACTGAAGTCTTGAACCCCTCAACGTCCTCCGTGAGGGTTGGACTCAGCTTTTTCCAAATTCCTGCTCCTATTGACACTTTGACCTCTTACTATAAATCACGAATGTTCTTCATGGTATCTAGAATGGTGAATCCTTTCCAGTACTTTCCATTCACTTTGCCCAGATCCATCAAAGGAATCATTATCAATGGTAGGTATAGCCTTACGAAATATATTTCTTAACAAGTAAGACTTGAAAGTCAAAATTACTCTGATTCATGGACTGTAGCATGGATAACACTGTGTTATGTTATGTTGTGTTGTATCAGCAGCATAAAAACATTAATCTCCTATATCTCCATCAGAGCACTTGGGTGACCAGGTTCACTGTCAATGAGCAGCAATATTTTGGAAGGAATCTTTTTTTCTGAGCAGTAGGTCTCAACAGTCGGCTTAAATTAAAACATTCAGTAAACCATGCTGTAAACATATGTGCTGCCATCCAGGCTTTGTTGTTCCATGTACAGAGCACAAGCAGAGTACGTTTAGCATAATTTTGAAGGGTCCTAGGATTTTGAGAATGGTAAATGAGCACTGACTTCATATTAAAGTCAACAGTTACATTGGCCCCTACCAAGAGACTCAGCCCATCCTTTGAAGCTTTGGAGCCAAGCATGGACTTCTCCTCTTTAGCTATGAAAGTATTAGATGGCATCTTCAATAGAAGGCTGTTTTATCTATGTTGAAAATCTGTGTTTAGTGAATCCACCTTCATTCATGATCTCAGCCTGACCTTCTGGATAACTTGCTCAGCTTCTACATCAGCACTTGCTGCTTCACCTTGTACTTTTATGTTAGGGAGACAGCTTCTTTCCTTAAACCTCATGAACCAATCTCCACTAGCTTCAGACTTTTCTTCTGCGGCTTCCTCACCTCTCTCAGCCTTCAGAGAATTGAAGAGAGTTCTTGACAGGCTTTGGCTTAAGGGAATATTGTGGTTGGTTTGATCTTCTATCCAGAACACTCACACCTGCTCCGGATCAATGAAGAGGTTGATGTGCTTTCTTACCATTTCTAATTTCCTTCAAGAACTCTTCCTTCTCATTCACAACTTGGCTGACTGTTTGGTTCACGAGGCCTAATTCTGGTCTATCTTGGCTTTCAACATGCTTTCCTCAGTAAGTTAAATGATATCTAGCTTTTGATTTAAAGTGAAAAACATGCAACTCCCCCTTTCACTCTGAGGCCACTGTAGGTTTATTCAATATTTTAAGATTGCTATATCTCAGGGAACAGGGAAGCCCAAGGAGAGGAAAAGAGAAGGGGACCAGCTTGTCAGTGAAGCAGTCAGAACATGCACAACACTTATCAAGTAAATTCACCAGCCTCTATGAGCATGGTTTGTGATACCCCAAAACAATTACAATAGTAACATCAAAAATCACTGACCACAGGGGAGCCTGGCTGGCTCAGTCAATTAAGCATCCAACTTCGGCCCAGGTCATGATCTCATGGTTCATGAGTTCAAGCCCCTCATCGGGCTCTGTGCTGTCAACTCAGAGCCTAGAGCCTGCTTCACATTCTGTGTCTCCCTCTCTCTGCCCCTCGCCCCCTGTCAAAAGTAAATAAACATTAAAAAAAAAATCACTGATCACAGATCACCATAACAAATATAGTAACAATGAAAGGTCTGAAATACTGTGATAATTACCAAAATGTGACACAGGGACATGAAGTAAGCAAATGGTAAGCAAATATGGCACCGATAGACTTGCTTGACAAAGAGTTGCCACAAACCTTCCATGTGTAAAAAAATGCAGTATCCATGGAGTGCAATAAAGTGAAGCAAAAGAAGTATGCCTGTAACACAAACAACTCTACACACAAACTCAGCAACTTAGATGAAAACTACAAACAACTGAAATTTACCCAAGATGAGACAGATAATCTGAAGAGTTCAGTAACTATTAAACAACTGAATTTACAGTTAACCTTTTGAAAAAGAAATCTCCAGGTCTCAATGGTTTCACTAGCAAATTCTTCCAAGCATTGAAAACCAGAAATATCACCAAAACCATAAATTCTCTTCCAGAAAACAGAAGCCACATTTCCTAACTCATTTTACGAGGTCAGGATTACCCTGATACTTAAAACCATATATAGACCCCCCCAAAAAAGAGAGAGAGATAAAGAGAACAACAGATGATTAATGACTTCATGAAAATAGATATAAAAATGCTCAACAAAATATTAGCATACAGAATTCAGCATATATGTGTGTACATATACATATATGTATGTGTACATATATGTGTGCATATATGTGTGTGTATATATTTATACACATGCATATATGTACACACACACACACACACACACACACACACACATCATGACCAAGTGCGATTTATTCTAGAATTGCAATGCTGGTTCAATAGTCACAAAAATCAGTGTGAACCACCATATTAAGTCTAAAGAGGAAAAACCATCAAAAGATGAAGAAAAAGCAGTTGACAAAATTCAACCCCCACTTATCATAAAAACTCTTACTAAATTAAGAATATAAGGGAACTTCCCTGACATAACAAAGAGCATCCACAAATATTTTCAACTGGCATAATAATATATGGTAAAAGACTAAATGCTTCCCCTCACAAAGATCAAGAACAAGGCAAAGATGTCCATCACTCTCACCACCCCTATTCACTGTAGTACTGGAAACCTTAACCAATGTAATAAGGCAAGAAAAAGAAAAATAGATTTAAAAAGAAAGAAATAAAAAACTGTCCCTATCTGCAGATGACACAACTATCTACACAGAAAAATCTAAGAAATCCAGGGGTACCTGGGTGGCTCAGTCAGCTAAGCATCCAATTTTGGCTCAGGTCATGATCTTGTGGTCCATGAGTTCGAACCACGCATCAGGCTCTGTGCTGACAGCTCAGAGCCTGGAGCCTGTTTCAGATTCTGTGTCTCCCTCTCTCTCTACCCCTCCCCTGCTCATGCTTTGTCTCTCTCTCTCTCAAAAATAAATAAACATTTAAAAAAACTTAACAGAAAAATCTAAGGAATCTACAAAACAACTCATAGGCTAGCAAGGTCACAGGTACAAAGCCATTACATAAAAATCAATCTTGTTTTTATATATTAGCAATGAACAACGGGAGACCAAAATTTAAAACACAATGCCATTTACAATACCCCCTACACAGACATACACACAAACCCCCACACCTGAAATACTTAACAGAATTCTAACAACCATGCATGGAATGTATATGCTGAAAACTTCAAAACACTGATAAAATACATCAAAGATTTATAGAGACATAACCACATTCGTGAGTTGGAACACCTAACATTGTAAAGATCTAAAACTCTCCTCAAAACCATCTATAAGCCTAATGTAATTCCTATCCAAATCTCAGTAGAATTTTTTGCGGACATAGACAAAGTAATTCTAAAATGTCTATGAAGGGGCGCCTGGGTGGCCCAGTCGATCAAGCGTCCGAAATTGGCTCAGGTCATGATCTCGCCGTTCGTGAGTTCAAGCCCCACATCGGGCTCTGTGGTGACAGCTCAGAGCCTGGAGCCTGCTTCGGATTCTGTGTCTCCCTCTCTCTCTGCCCTCTCACGCTCATTCTCTCTCTCTTTCTCTCTCTCTCTCTCTCTCTCTCTCTCTCAAAAATAAACAAACATTTTTTTAAAGTTTTAAAATATCTATAGAAAGGCAAAATAAACAAAAGGGCTAAAACAATTTTGAAAAAAAAGAATAAAGTTGAGGGAAATCACAGTATTCCATTTTAAGGCTCACTATATAGCTACTGTAATCAAGACGGTGTAGTATTGGCAGATAAATAAACACATAAATTAACAGAATAGAATAGAGTCCAGAAACAGATCCACGCGAACACAGTCAAACTGACTTCTGATTAAGGCTCAAAAGCAATTCAATGGAGCAAAGATCGTCTTTTCACCAGTTGGAACAAAGAAGGAGTACTCAAGCTCAACCTCACAGCTTATAAAAAAATAAACTCAAAACAGATTATAGATCTAAACGTAAAACATAAAACTATAAAACTTCTAAAAGAAAACATAGGAGCAAAATCTTTGCGACTTAGGGTTAGGCAAAAGAGTTCTTAAAGATGACATCAAAAGCACGATCCATAAAGGAAGAAAAACTGACACACTGGACTTCATCAGAATTAAAAATGTTTGTTCTAAAAAGACACTGGTGACAGAATGAAGAGATGCACAAACTTGCAAATCACCTATCTGATAAAATTTAAGAGACAATGCCATTGTATTGTATTTGTATTCAGTTGTATATAAAGAACTGTATTCAGTTGTATATAAAGACTTGTATTCGGTTATTTATAAAGAACTCTGTAAACTGAGCAGTAAGAAAACAAACAATCCCATCGGAAAATGGACAAAAGACTTGAACAGACACTTCACCGAAAAGGATATATGAATGTCAAACAAGCACATGAAAAAATACGCAACATCATTAGCTATTAGGAAGTGCCAATCAAAGCCACAATAAGATACGACCACACTGCTTTTAGAATGGCTAATTACTTTATATGCTGACATTCTTTTACTTTAAATACGTAAAGTATTTTAAATCCTGACAGTACCAAGTGTGGCAAGGATACGGAGAAACCGGATCATTCACATACTGCTGGTAGAAATGGAAATGGTACAATCACTCTGGAAGATGGTTTGGCAATATCTTAGAAACACACACCAAATGACCCAGCAAGCCCACCCCTGCAGTATTTATAGTAGAGAAATAAAAGTCAGGTTTAAACAAAAAACTGTCTGTGTATACACCGGTAGCAGATTTATTTGTTACAGCCAAAAACTTTAGAAACAACTCAACTGCCTTTCAAACATGTGAATGGATAAACAAACTGGTATACCTATACAATGGGATATTACTTGGCACTAAAAGGGACCAAGTTATTGAGGCACACAGTAACTTGTATAGAGCTCAAGGGCATTATATTGAGGTGGGGAGAAGGTCTATTCATTTATTTATTTATTCATTCTTGTAATCTCCATGACCAACACAGGGCTTGAACTCATGACCTGGAGATCAAGAGTCACACATTCCTCCAACCGAGCCAGTGAGGCACCCCTATATTGAGGAAAATAAAAGCCAATCTCAAAAAGTAACATACCACATGATTCCACTTACATAGCACTCTCAAAACGACAAAACTATGCTCACAGAGACAAAGCGCTGCTGGTTAGGGTTGAAGGGAGTTTCTCTGGGGTTGATGGAACATTTCTATTTTCTAGTGGTGATCGTTACATGAAAACATATATACCTATGCATATGTGTGTATGATAGCTGTATGACAACATCTGACAGAAATATATGCCAAATAACTTATTACTAGTAAAAAAACAACAACAACGAGTGCATGTGAAAACTGATGAAATCTGAGTAAGGTTTGAGGTTTAATTACTGCACTGTACTAATGTCAATTTCCCAGTTGTGATTACTGTACTATGACAGTGTGTGGCGGGCAGAATAATGGCCTGTCGAAGATGTGCACACCCTAATCTCCGGAAACTACGAATGAGATGAGATTATCCTGGATTATCCAGTGGGCCCAGTGTCACCACACGAGCCCTTAAAAGCAGAGAACTTTTTCCAGCTGGTGACAGAAAAAGGAATCAGAGATCCAAAACACAAAAAGGACTGGACGCCTGCTGCTGGCCTGAAGAAGGAAAGGCCACGTGGAAGGCATGGGAAGGAGCTGAATTCTGCCAACAACCAGAATCAGCCTAGAACAGAGTCTCTCCCCAAATCTCCAGGGAGAACTGCAGCCCCAGCTGACACTTTGATTTTAGCCCGGTAAGACTCTGGAGCAAAGAACTGAGCCATTCCATGTCAGACACCTGACCCACAGAGCTGTGGGAGGGTAAATTCATGTTGTTTTAAGCCAGGAAGTGAGTGGTAATTTGTTACAGCAGTATAAGGAAACTAATACAGAGTAGTTTTCAACCAGGGTGAATAGGGGACACTGGGTAACATCTGGAGACAATTTGTCACATCTAGAGGAGGGCTACCGACATCTAATAAGTAGAGGCCAGGGATGCTGCTAAGTATCATATAATGCACAAAACAGCCCCTCCTCCCCAACAGAGAAGTATCCAGCCCCAAATTTCAGTAGTGCTGAGGCTAAGAAACCCTGTACTATGGTTATAAAAGATGTCATCACCGGGGGAAGGGCACATGGGAATCTCCGCACTATTTTGCAATTTCTACATGAGCCTAAAATTGTTCCAAATGCAAAAATCTTTGAAATATAAGCACAATCACAAGGAAGGACAACATAAGGACACACAGCTTCTGACACCACTAGAAGTAGGTAAAATAAATAAATAGCACTCTGGGAATCTTGGGCAAATACATAAGCGGAGGGGAAGGAGTCAACAGGGAGGAAAAAGTGAAAAGCATAAGCCAGAAGGACAAGCAGATGAAAGTACCAGAAAAGACCTGTTTCTCAGAATGCAGTCAAGATCCCAGGTCCGAGAAAGAAATACTGAGTGAAGAGCCTGGGGGAAGTTCACATTAGATGCCCCCCCATTCCTTGGCAAGCTGCAACACAAAGGTATTTGCTGAAAAGGAGGGATGCCTGGGTGGGGAAAGGCTGTGCAAAAGCCTCTGCGGGCAAATACAACAGGCGTCCGTGCCAATCGGGCAGTGATGCTGCTGCCCGGGGCGACTGCACTGAAGCTGGGCGCCCACGTTCTGCACAGCAGCCCCTCGGTGTTCTCCAGCAGCGCTACACACTTTGGGGGCAGAGAGCACCTGCAAGGCGGTGGGCCGTAGGGGGGTCTCTAATGAATGCTAGGGAGAGGCGAGCTGAAGCATGCTGGGGGGCTGCCCTGGGTAGGCAAATGAAATCGGAAGAGGACTAGGAAAACAAGGAAGTTTCCAGAATGCAGTGAAAGCAAAGAGAAAGCTCCAGAAGAAAGAGAAATCAACAAGAGCAAGCCAGATGGTGAGTCTGCAGTCAGAGAGAACTCTGTCCAAGACCTTGAAGAGAAAGTAAGTCCAGGACAGGAGGTCCCAACTGAGCCAGCAGGTTTCTTACATCAAATGAAGATGGGTGTCACCGATGAGAAGAAAGCTGTGAGGCCAGGGGATGCACAATGGATTCTTGCTCATCCTCTTTGGGGCTAGCACATCCACTGGCCATCACAGAACCTGCAGGAAGCTTTCAAGAATTCTTTTTGTACAAGGCGTGGTGTCTTCCAAGGAGAGCAAGAAAAATGAGTCTCTCAGGAATCCGAAGAGAAGTCCCATTACACTCTCCCTTGTCTTAGCCCTTTCGGGCTACTATAACAAAAATACCATAGACGGAGTCGCTTATGAACAACAGAAATTTATTTCTGAAACAAATATCAAAGCCTCAGATCAAATAAATCTGGAGGCTTGGACATCCAATGTCAAAGTGCCAGCGGATTCAGTGTCTGATGAGGACCTGCTTCCTGGTTCAGAGACAGCTGTCTTCTTCCTGAGCCCTCAGGGGCAAGGGAGCTCTCTGGGCTCCCTTTCATCGGGGCACTAATGCCATCTGTAAGTCACTCTTGTGACTAGTCACCTCCCTAAAGACGTATCATCACACTGGCAATTAGGTGTCAACCTATAAGTTTTGAGGGACCCACACACAGTCTACAGCACTCCCCTACTCACGGGAGTGCCCTGTTACCCTCTCTGAAAAGCACTCAATTACTTTTCTCTTGTGATTCAATTCTAGAACGATGAGGTGAAGACTGTGGGTCTCATCCAGTGTGTCCCAGACAGCACCCCCGCCTAAACCTGCAGCCAGCATGAATGACTGTGGCCCCAGCCTGTGCCCCGCACACAGCCCGCTGATATGGACCTGTGACCCCTGGCACTACTGATCCTTCTTCTTTGTGGACTTTCTCCCCAGAGAAGCACTCTCCCTTCTGTGACGGCAGGAGAGACGACTATCCAGAGGTCGAGGACAGGGCTTTGGGGAAGGTCTCTGCTGCATCTGCCTGCCAACATCCATTTCGCTTCTGGTAAGAGCAGGGTGATTGGGGCTGGGGAGCACTGTTCCCCCTCCCAAAGTGGGCACTCTTGGCCAGACAGCCAATCAAAGTGGCCCACCCTCCACCACCAAGAGCGTGACTCCCTCAGGAAGTGAAATGATAGTCCAGGAACGCTGGAGTGGAGACCCTCCTGGGTCTTCCAGGGACCAACTACCTAAAAGCATCTCCACCCAGACCCGGGCTCTAGCTGTCTTCTTTCAAGGCCTGCTCCTTCCCAGCTTTCTCTTTGTCCCTGTGAGCTTCCCGACATCCTTCCAACATCCTTCCAGTAAAGTCATTCTTTTGCTTGAGTTAGCCAGAGCGAGCTTTTGTCGCTGGAAGAGAACTTAGTAAAAAGCAGCAGCAGACTGGAATCAAATGGCTGGTCTCCCTTTCTCTACAGCATGTGACATCAGCCTGGGCCTCACCCACCAGCAATGCAAAGTGATGCCAGACAGCCCGCCGTCAGAAGGCCAGAACAGGCACTAAAATCACCAGGGATGTGGGCATCATCCAAAGACTGGGAGAGACATAAGGGCCTGGCATCGTAGAAACTCAAGGGCAAGAACAGAGCACAACAAACAGGCAGCCCCTTCATTATTCAATTACTCACTTTGTAAATCGAGAATTAATGTTCACGGGTTCTGGTGAGTGACATAATTACAATTTAAAAAGGGCAATTAATCATCGGCTTGTTGTTCACTGCCTTGCTGGGAGCTGCTTGCTTCAGGAACACCAGTAAAGCCACAAAAGGATTAAACACACAAATGAGTATGACCACCAAATTCCAGCCTCCTCTGGCCCCCTCTCCTTGCAACTCAAGTCAGAGGACTTGGCTCAACCACACGGGATCTCTACATCTGGTTCTCATTTCTCCTGTGACATTCCTCCACCCTTCCCTAGTCTCCACCTTCTGAACGGTGCCCCCTCCCCTTCGCTGCTGGTGAGAACAATAGTGCTTCCTGACGCTGCGTGCTGCAAGGGAAGAAAGAGACCTGGGGCCTCCAGCACTCAGCATTAAGGGGCTAGAAAAGAGAGAGTGGGGGATATGGGCTGAGAGAGAGAAGGCGGGAAGGAAGGGGCAAGAGAAAGCCAGGAGGAAAGCGGATGGGGTGAGACGGCACGGGCACCAGAGCACTGACGTCTGGCTCTGAAAGCAGGACGGGCCAGCATCTTTTCAGGACCACATCTTCTGTTGACTCAAGTCATCCCCTCTCCAGTTCTGACCCTTTGGCTGATGCCCAGCTGCTCAGTCGGACTCCAGGAATCCAGTCATGAGCCAGAGGCATTTCTGGTTTCTTCTAACAGTTGGATTCGAACAAATAGTTCTTCCCAAAAGATGCACTTCCAGGGGAAGGACCTTTGAAGGAAAAAACTTCAGGGATCTAGTTCCACTGCATGCAACTTGGGGCAAGATGGGAGTATTTGCATCTCAATGCTACCACTGCTTCAGGCCAAATCAGAATGTTACTACTTGTAGTTCTTGAGCTCAGAAATGGCTGTGCTAACCTTAGACTTCTCAGAGTACAGGTATCTGCCTTGGCCTCTTCCAAGGGCACCCTTGTAAAAATCCTGCAGCAGAAACTGTGCATGGCCATCCCGTGGCCATTACCACAAGGCTGCGACCTTCCCAAGTTTTGTGGGAGGTGAAAGCCTCTGATCTCAGGAAAAGCAGGCCCCTCTGCCAGCCTCGGGAAAGTTGCAACCGACCTAAATCAACCATAGTAATCCCGTTCTGTCTTGCCAGTGATTGGTCTCAGATGGTCATATGTCCTAGTTCCCACCAAGGAGACATGTGTGTAAGTCATTGTGCAACTGTCCTGCCTAAAAGTAGACAGACCCGTGCCCCTGCCCCTTCGTGCTTGAGACACTGGTGTCATGACCACAGGGAGCACCAGTATGAGGACTCAATGTCCAGGTCAAGAATGACCAGACTAGCCCAGGTCAAGAACAACCCTCCAAGGTGAGGGGCAACCAGGCAAAGAGTAAGGAACCAACTGTGTTAAGCAGAGGCAAAAGATTATATAGGACCATTTTCTTGTATATGCATCAGAAACCTCTGAACAAATATATTAAAAGAATCACCAAGTCTTAGCCTAAGGCAGGGAGCCACGTAGCCAGAGGAAGAGAGTGAAGAGGACTTTTTACTGTATTATTTTTGTATTTTGTACATTTTTCCCTTTGAGTCATATCGAGGTATTACCTATTCAAAAATAAAGTGAAAAGTAAAAAAAACGAGGAACCCTCCCTTAGGTGTATCCCTAACTTTATTATTTGAGTGCCCCCTGGTGATTTTTGCAACATCTGTGCCTCACCTTATTTAATATTTTTCTAGCTCACTTTTTTGTCTTTCTCTCTCTTTTTTTTTTTTTAAAGTAGGCTCCACGATCAGCATGGAGCCCAACACAGGGCCTGAACTCACGACCCTGAGATCAAGACCTGAGCTGAGATCAAGAGTCGGACGCTCAACCAACTGAGCCACGCAGGCGCCCCAGCTCACTTTTTTACTTACATTGGTTTTAAAACTTTACATAACTAGCAAAAATGGAAAGTCATTATCACCTGCCATTAATAGAAGCTACATATAAAAATGGGTACAATGACAAGATGACCTTTTTAAATTCTAGATGGGTAAATCCCCAAGCCTGACATGTGCTGCACTCCATTTAAAAAAAAAAAAAAAAAAAAAAGATTAGTTTTACAAACATATAAGTATCATATTGAGACTTTGTTTTTTAAATAACAAGAAGTTAAGAGAAAATTGAAAAAAACCCTAATCCCTGTATGATTCACTTATTATAGAATTAGTGCTGTGAGCTCATTGGCAAAATCTAAGAGACACTGGAGACTCAATCAGGAGGAAGATTTTCTCATACTCCCATCGATCAGGTCTCTATTGCACACTCCGATTCACTCAGAAGTCCAGTATATATTAGACACTGAGCTGGATGCTGAAGGGAATTAAAGATAAATAAGACATGACTTTTCCTTGCCCTGAGGAGTCTATAACCTAGCAGGTCAGATAAGATAAATATACAGTAGAAGTGCTTCATACCTACATTTATCTATTATGAAACCAACTATCTAGCCCAGCAAAAAACTAAATACCTTTCTTTTCAACAAGATGCCAGAACATGGTGGTGGGACAACTAGACACCCAGACTTCCATCCAACGGGAATGGAGATTGACCCCTTCCTTATACCATACACAAAAATTAACTCCAAGCACATCACAGACCTAAATGTAAGAGCAAAAACTATAAAAATCTTAGTTGAAACAGAAGTGTCAATATTTGGGGCTGTGGGTTCGGCAAAGCCTTCAAAGATATGATAGCAAAAGCAAAAAGCAACAAAGAATAGATAAACTGGACTTCATCAAAATGTAAAACTTTTGTGCTTCAAGAGGCGCCATCAAGTGAAAAGATGCCCACAACAGGAGAGTAGATTTTGCAAGTAATCTATCACATAAGGCATTACAAGAACTCCTATAATTGAACAATAAAAAACAAATAACTCAATTAAAAATGGGTAAGGGATATGAATAGACATCCCCAAAGAAGATATATAAATGGCCAATAAGCACATAAAAAGATACTCAACATCATTAGCCACTAAGAAAATGCAAGTCAGGGGGCACCTGGGTGGCTCAGTCAGTTGAGTGTCCAACTCTTGGTTTCAGCTCAGGTCATGATCTCATGGTTCATAGGATTGAGCCCACATTGAGTTCTACCTGTTTGGGGTTCTCTGTCTCCCTCTCTGTCTCTGCCTCTCCCCTGCTAGAGCACACAGGGTTTCTCTATTTCTCTCTCCCTCTCAAAATAAATAAACTTAAAAAAAAAAAAAAAGAACACGCAAATCAGAACCACCATGAGATACCACCTCACACCCAATAGATGGCTCTACTCAAGACGATATAATAACAAGTACTGGCAAAGATATGGAGAAACTGGAACCCATACACTGCTGGTGTAATGTAAAATGATACAGGCTGCTAGTGTGGAAGACAAATCTGGCCATCCTTCAAAAGGCTAAACACAGAATTAGCATATGATCCAGCAATTCCAGTCCTAAGTATATACCCAAGAGAAATAAAAACTTATGTCCACAGAAGAACTTGTACACAAATGTTCATAGTATCATCACTCATAATAGCTAGAAAGTAGAAACAGGCCAAATGTCCATCAACTGATTGATAGATACCTAAAATGTGGTATAACCATACAGTACTGTCCAGCAATAAAATGAATGAAGTGCTGACACATGTCACAGCACAGATAAACCTGGAAAACATTACGCTCAGGAGAAGCCAGTCACAAAGACCACATGTTGTATGACTCCACTTAGGTGACATATCTGGAACAGACCAACCCATAGACAGAAAGCAGGTCGGTGGCTGCCCAGGGCTAGGAAAATGGGAGAGCAGCTGATACCAGACAGTTTCTTCTGGGGGGTAATGAAAATGTTCTAAGCTTAGATTGTGGGTGATGGTCACACAGCTCTAAAAACATACTAAAAATCATTGAATGGGACAACCTGAAAGAGAGAAATGTATAGCATGGGAATTATATCTCCGTGAAACTGATAAAATGAAGCCAAAAAAAGTCTGAAGTTTAAATTTAAAAATGGAGACCGTGCCATTCTTCTCAATGGACAAACGCCTGAGAAAAGAGCTCAGTGTACCTGCTGCAGGGCCGCCACGCCTGGCCATGCGAGCTGAGCCCGGCTATGGAAAGCGGGCTGTGTAGGGAGAGACATGCCTCCCACCATCCCCGTCCATTCCTGTGTGTCTCCTAGAGCAAGATCATCTCATTATACTCACGACTGAAATCTAGTGTGTGAGACCAGTATTTTTCCTGCAACACGGCCCCAAAACACAAGCCAACTATTTCATCTGGCGCTGAGCTATAGAGAAACAGTGATTCGCCTAACATGGCAGAAAAAAACTGAGTGCACTGGACTCCAAAACGTAACCCAGTCTTCCTTCCCAAAGGGTGTACATGGGTAAGAGTGACCATGTATGGTTTTTACCTTCCAAGCTGACTCAGAGTCTGGATACCCCGGAAAATGAAACCCCACTAAACAGAAGTCACAAATGACCAGCTGAGGTGGGTATCACAAGGAAATGCTATGGGGTTCAAAGGAGAAAAAAAGTGATGGCGGCTTGCCAGAGAGGTAGCATGGGAAAAGAAAAGCTGGCGTGGGAGGTGGAGTCTAAGCTACACTGGGAGGGTGGACGAAGCCCAGACAGGTGGGCACTTGAGGCCGCTTTCCACAGAGGCTCAGAGAGGAAAGGAGAAGGGGAGGGAGCCCAGGACCCCGAGACAGGAGACCAGGCTTCCCAGCCCAGATCTGCTGCTTTCTAGTGGGGCGGCCTAGGGCAGGATACTTAACCTCTTTGTGCCCCGGTTTCTGAATCTATAAAACGCAAATAACACTAAATTTAATCGAATCTAAAATACCATAAACTATAAGATGAACCATTATTCCATTACCACCAAAGGGGAAAAAAAATGAGTTATAAGACGTCACTGAATATAAAATGCATCCCTAATTCGGAGATGTTAAAGTGTGAAAAAATGTCCACCTCGGAACTGAAATACGGTAATGGTAACTACTTACAAGGCTGATGTGAGAAGTAAATGAGTAATTACATGTAGAAGAAATAATCTTGCTGCTGCTGTTATCAATATTAATTCAACAAAAATGTATTGAACAAGTACCCTCAGGCCCTGTAAATAAGACAATTATATTATCCAGTCCTTAAAAAATGTATCCAAATGGGGAAGAGTACACAGGGATGGGAGAAGAGGAGAGGAGATGTGCGTGCTTAGAAGTTCCAGCCACAGGGAGTCTCTGGTTTGACCAGAATATTCACAGAAGCCTCGTCTTGCTGGACCAAATGGCAAAGGGGAGACAAGTTCCAAAGCAAAGGGAGAAGCAGATGCAATTAAAATGACCCGTGAAACATGCTTACATCCCATGAGGCACAGCCACATTGTTCCATCCCATTCTGTATGACCGCACACACGTATGCACATAGCATACAGTGCAGTATACCTATGCAAAATACAGTTAGGGGCCACGTGGTACAAAGAACACATTTCAGTACTAAAACCACCCTGAGTGTAGCAAGATGTTCCAACTAGGAAAGGAACAGAAGAACCAAGACAAGTGGGGCACAGCAGATTCAGGCCTCGTGCCCCTGTACCCAGCACAAGCAACATCCAGAGGGAACAGCAGCCACGCTGATCACTGAGTCCTTATACCTCAGGTCACACTGGTCTCGGTGATGCCGGGCCTGGGACCTTGCAAATCCCATTTGGGCCTAGCCAGCCAGCTCCATAAGAGTCCTACAGTTGCCACTTCCATAATACCTCGGTGTTTGCCTCTTACCCTTCACTAACCTTGTTCATTTTATACGTCATTACTGACTCTTGATAACAAGTTCTCTCTGGTCAAACGATTGCCATGGTTTCTGTCTCCTGGCTGGACCATAACTACTACAGCAGCAGATTACCCCTCTCTTTCCATTTTCAATTCTCTCTCTTTCAGAGAAGAAGAGGTAATTCAAGAGAAAAAACAAAACAAAACTTAGGCCAATAAACATAAAAAATACTCAACCTCCTCTTGAAACCAAAGAAATGAAAATTAATTAGGAGACATCCATTTCTGTCTATCACATCAACAAAGATTACAAAGGCTGACACTCCCCAGTGCTGGCCACATGCACTCTCAGACACTGTTGGTAGGAATATAACACCTGGTATTATCATTTCATGGAGAGAAGTCCAACGGGATGTGTCAAAAGTCTTTAAAATCTAGGTCTTAAAAAAATAAGACACTGCAGGAGCAGACACACTTCCTTCTATTCCTTCTGGTGATATACCTAAAATCTCTGGACAGTACATGTAGAAAACAAACATAAGAAAATCTTGAAAGAGGGAGAAGGGTCTGGCTAGGGTCCCTGGGACCCAAAGAATGACATGGCAGAGACTTTCCTAAGGTTTCTTTTTGTCTCCTATATCCTGGACTAGGTACTCAAGGAAATGCTAACGGGAGCCTAAAGCCCCCAGAAAAGCTGGCTTTTTCTAGCCCAAGGACCAGGCAAGATAGAAACATTTAGATGATAACAGGCCTATCCAGCCTAACACCACAGAAAAAAACTGCAGCCCCAGCCCAGAGCCTGGACTGTTACCCTCATGTGTCTGTACCGGGATGCCCTGAGCTGTCCCTCCTGGGGTGGTGTCAGAGAAGAATCCCAAGCAGCAATAGTGAGGTCTCCCCTCCTTAATTCCTGCAGTGTCAGTGGAGACCACTCAACAGAGCACCCTAGCCACAGTGGAATCACCAGAGGCCTAGCGGAAAGCCTGATCTCCCTGTTCCAGGAATCTACACAAGACACAGAACTGTACGTCTGCAGCGTATTGTACTAACTTTTTGTAAGGTACCACCTTTATATTTTGATATTATATGACCTTTATATGCAAGATGTCACCTTTGGGGGAAATTCCATGAAGGGTACACAGGGCCAAACTCTACTATCTCTGCGACTTCCTGGGAATCTATAATTATTTCAAAATAAAATGTAAAAACAAAAAAGCCATTGCAAAGGAGCATGGGAAAACTTTCTGGGGAGGACATGTTCTATAACTTGATTGAGGTGACTGCTACAGGTCGTTACATGTTGCATTTGCCCAGATCATCAACGTGAATACTTCAAGTGTGCAGACTCTACGATATTTAAATTACACCTCACTGAAACGATTTAAAATAATAAGCTGCTCAAATATCTAAATCCGTATCAATACCAACTAAACAGAAAAGAGAGAAAATAAAGTTCTTTTTTTTAAACAGGAGAATACTGGGGTGCCTGGGTGGCTCAGTCGGTTGAGCGTCCGACTTCGGCTCAGGTATGATCTCGCAGTTCCTGAGTTCGAGCCCCGCGTCGGGCTCTGTGCTGACAGCTCAGAGCCTGGAGCTTGCTTCGGATTCTGTGTCTCTCCATCTCTCAGCCCCTCCCCTCCTCATCCTCTGTGTCTCTCAATAATAAAAAACGTTTAAAAAATTTTTTTCAATAGGAGAATACCAACTAATAAATGTAGAAGAAATTATAGAAATACAAAATGACCATTTTGCAACCACCAGCACATTGATTCAGAGAATCATCATCAACAGAAAGGAAAATGGCAATGTAGCTCCAACCTCTCATCTTCCCACAGAAACACTGAAAAACAAGCAGAAACTATCAGAACCAACTACGTCAGAACTCTGAAAAACAGCCAAAAGTTTACAGGAACCAAGAGAAGGCTGAATCAATAAAAGGGCAATTTGAAAACGGTAGAAAAGCTTTGCGGCATTCTTCCTTGTCCCACCCCTCCCGTGTGTCTAGGGTGGAACCCTGGTCCCTGGTTGCAGAGAGAGCAGGTCTTACTTGTGAATTACTATGTATGATTTTTCTCACCTGCCTGGGGGCTGCCTGAAGGACTGATGCAAGGCCCATGGCGGCTGTTTCACCTGACACAGAACTCAGGCTGAAAAGGGGGCAGGTGCTTCTGGGGAAAATGATAACAGTTCAGACAGACAATAGACCACCTGGGAAGAAGAGCTGGGGGAGATTCTTTGGGACATCAAGACATTTTTAAAAATCCATATATGTAGGGACACCTGGCTGGCTCAGTCAGTGGAGCATATGACTCTTGATCTAAGGATTGTAGGCATACACCCCATGTTGGGTGCAGAGACTACGTTTTTAAAAAATCCTTAAAACAATTCTTATACACAGGAAAATTTAGAAAGCTATACATAGGCCTAGGGCAAGACACGTGCTCAGTAAAGACTGGAGAAGACCCTACCTAGCCTTTCATCTTGGGCTGACCTCTAGGCTCAACATAAGCCTAACTGTTGAAAGGGTGCCCCAGCACAAGCCAATCTGTCAAGACTGGGAAAGTGTCTGGATTTTTGTTTTGCTTTCATTTTCTGGTGGGTTGTCGTTGTTGTTGTTATTATTTTAGCCTTTGGCATTGAAAGAAGTTTCTGCCAAAACAATAGCTGACACAAACTAAGGAAATAGAGATTTCAGTCATTATACACAACAAGGAATACAGTCTTTGCAAAAATAGTTTGGAAAGTCATTAAACAAGTGGATTGCTATGGCCTTTAAAAAATGTTTTTTGGGGGGCACCTGGGTGGCTCAGTCGGTTGCATGACTAACTTCAGCTCAGGTCATGATCTTGCAGTCTGTGAGTTCGAGCCCCATGTCAGGCTCTGTGCTGACAGCTCAGAGCCTGGGGCCTGCTTTGGATTCTGCTTTGGATTCTAACCTCTTTCTGCCCCTCCCCCACTCATGCTCTGTTTCTGTCTCTCAAAAATGAATAAATGTTACAAAAAAATTTTTTTTCGAAACTGCAAACTGTGGGATAAAGGAAGAATCTGATTTCCAGAGTTATAACAGAGTTATAACCCCAATGTCCAGTGTTCAACAACAACAATAAATCAAAAAGCATACAAGGACACAGGAAATTACAGCCCATTCAAAGGAGCAAAATAAATTGATAGAAATGATCCCCCAAAAAGCCCAGACATCAAACTTACTACATAAAAATCATGTAAGCATATTCAAAAAGATAAAAGAAAATATGGACATATAACAAAAGAAATCAGAAAAATGATACATAAACAAAATGAGAATGCCAATAAAGAGATATAAACCATAAAGAACCAACCAAAAACTCTGTAGCTCAAATGAAAATTCACAGAGGTCTGAGCATGCAGAAAGAATAATCAGCAAACGTTAAAATAGGACAACAGAAAGTACTGAGTCTAAGGAGCAGAAAGAAAAACAAAAGAAGGAAAGAGAAACAGAGGCTTCAGGAGCTTGTGGGACACTAACATTTGCATGATGGGAGCTTCCATGGGAGAAGAAAGAGGGAAATGGGCAGAAAGAATATCCAAAAAAATAATGGCTAAAACTCCCCAAATTTGATGCAAGACATAAATGTACACATCCAAAAAGCTCACCAAATTTCAAGAAGAATGAATTCAAAAATATCCACTTCGAGACACATTATAATCAAACTATTACAGAAAGAGACCTTTAAAGCAGCAAAAAAGAAGGGGCTTCTTATATATATATAAAATATATTATTATATTATGTAATATATTACATAATATATCATATATATGTAATATAATATATAATATATAATATGTACATTATATATTATATAAAAATATGTAGTATATATAATATATACATTATATAAATATAACATATATAGTAATTACATAATACATAATTATATATAATAATTATATAATGCATAATTATTATATACCATATATATTATACAATATATAATATATATATATAATGTAATCAAAACATTAACAGCTGCTTTCTTCTCAGAAACTGTGGAGGCTAGAAGACAATAGGAAGACACATTTAAAGTATTGAAAGAAAAAAAACTTTCAACCAAGAATTCCATATCCAGCAAAACTGTCCTTTGAAAAAGAAGGTGAAATTTAGTCATTCCTAGACAAATAAAATCTGAACCAGTTCATTATCACTAGACTCGCACCAAAAGAAATGCTGCAGAGAGTCCATCAGGCTGAAATGAAAAGACACCTAGAGAGTAAGTTGAAGCTGTACTGAGAAAGAAAGATTTCCAGTAAAGGCAATTACACAGGCAAATATAAAGCCAGTATTATTGTATTTTTAGTCTGTAATTCCATTTTTTTATTCCCTACATGATTTAAAAGACAAATGCATAAAAATAATGATAAGTTTGTTACTGGGCACACAATATATAAAAATATAATGTGGGAAAATAAGAACATAAAAGAGGGAGACAGAGTTGTATAGGAGCAGTGTTTTTAATTTTTTTCCATTGCAATAAAACACACATATACATAAAATTTACCATTTTACTAGTTTTAAGTGTACAGTTTCATTGGCATTAAGTACCTTTAAAATATTATGTAACTATTACCCTATCCATTTCCAGAACTTTTTCGTCATTCCAAAGAAAAGTTCTATATGGATTAAACAGTAACTCCTCCTCTTCCTGTCCCCCAGGCCTTGATAACCCTCTCTTCTACTTTCTGTCTCTATAAATTAGGAGCAGAGTTTTTTTTATGCTACTGCAGTTAAGTTGGTATCAATTCAATTCGATTGTTACAAATTTAGGATGTTAAATGTAATCTCCATGGTAACCACAAAGAAAAAAAAATCTAAAGAATATACACAAAAAGAAATGAGAAGGGAATCAAACTGGTTCACTACATAAAAAATCAAGTAAACACAAAAGAAGGCATTAATGGGAGAAATGGGGGTCAAAAACAACTATAAAGCCTATGGAAAACAAACAGCAAAATGGCAGGATTAGGTTCTTCCTTCTCGGCAATTACTTTAAATGTAAATGTACACTCCAATCAAAAGGCAGAGACTGGCAGAAGAGATGGAAACCATGATCCAACTATACGCTGTCTACAAGAGACTACTTTAAATCCAAGACACTTAGGTTGAAACCAAAAGAACAAAAAAACGATATTACGTGCAAAACAGCTAGATGGCTATAATAATGTCAGGAATAAAGACTTTAGGTCAAAAATAGCCACAAGAAACAAAGAAGGACATATTGATGAAAGAGTCAATTCATCAGGAAGAAACAGCAATTATAAACATATATACATCACACGGAGCCTCAAAGTGTATAAAGCAAACACTGACAGAATAAAAGAGAGAAATATACCATTCTACAATAAAAGTCAGAGACTTCAATGCTTCACTTTCAATAATGAATAAAACATTTAGACAGCAGATCAATAAGAAAACAGAGGACTTAAACAACACTCTAAACCAATTAGATCTAACAGACATACATAGAACACTCCACCACAGAACTAAGTTAAGGCCACAAAATAAGTCTCAACAAATTTAAAAACACTGAAATCACAGAAAGAATCTTCTCTGACCACAACGGAACGAAGCCAGGAAAGCCAGAAAAGTTTTGCTTATGAAAAGCAAAACTTAAAAATGTATAAATACGTGAAAAATAAACAGTACACTCAACCTACGGGTCAAAGAAGAAAACAGAAGTTACGAAATGCCTTCATCTAGATGAAAATGAAAACAATACACCAAAATGTATGGAATGCAGTGAAGGTAGTGCTTAGAGAGAAACATAACATAAATGCTTACATTAAAAAAAGAAGAAATATCACACATCAATAACCGAAGATTATACCTTGAAGAATGAGAAATAGGAGAGAAAACTAAATCCAAAGCTAGCAGAAGGAAGGAGATGGTGAAGATTAAAAGTGGAGGTAAGCAAAATTGAGAGTAGAAAATTAATAGATCATCATTTAAACCAAAAGCTGGTTCTTTGAAAAGATTTTTAAAATTGACAAAACCTTAGCTAGACTGACAAAGAAAAAAAAAGTGGACACAAATAGCTAAAAATGAGAAATGAAACTGGGAGATGACTCAACAAAAATAAAAAGGATTGTAAGAAAGTATGCTAAACAATTGTATGCCCACAAACTGGATAACCCAGAGGAACTGTACACATTTCTAGAAACACACATATTGCTTCAACTTACTCTAGAATAAACAGAAAAATCAAAAGAACTGTCATAAGTAGAGACTGACTCAGTAATGTCAGTAATCAAAAACCTCCCAACAAAGAAAAGCTCAGGACCAGATGGCTTCACTGGTGAATTCAATGAAACATTTAAAGAAGAGTTAATACCAATCCTTTTCAAACTCTTCCAAAAATTGCATAGGAAGAAATACTTCTTAACCCATTCTACGTGACCAGAACCCTGACACCAAAGCCAGATAATGACATCACAAGGAAAAAAAAAAAAAACAAAACAAAACTACAGGCCACTATCCCTTATGAATATAGAGGCAAAATCCTCAACAAAATAATAGCAAACCAAACCCAACATCATAGTATAAGGAATATAATACCATCATCTACTGGATTTATACCAGGAAGGCAAGACCAGTTCAACATGACAAAATCAATCAGTATAACATATCACATCAATAGAATGAAAAGGGGGGGAAAAACCCACAATCATCTCAATTAATGCAGAAAAGGCATGTGATGAAATCCAACAACTTTTCATAATAAAAACTTTCAAAAAAATAAGAATAAGATGAGACTTCCTCATTACGATAAAGGCCATGTGTAAAAAACCCACAGTCGGGGCGCCTGGGTGGCGCAGTCGGTTAAGCGTCCGACTTCAGCCAGGTCACGATCTCGCGGTCCGGGAGTTCGAGCCCCGCGTCAGGCTCTGGGCTGATGGCTCAGAGCCTGGAGCCTGTTTCCGATTCTGTGTCTCCCTCTCTCTCTGCCCCTACCCCGTTCATGCTCTGTCTCTCTCTGTCCCAAAAATAAATAAACATTGAAAAAAAAAATTTAAAAAAAAAAAAAAAAAAAAAAAACCCACAGTCAACATCACAGTCAATCAGTGAAAGATTGAAAGTTTTTGTCCTAGGATTAGAAACAAAATAAGAGTGCCCATTTTCACCACTGCTGTTCAAAACGGAACCGGAAGTTCTGGCCAGATCAAATAGGTAAAAAAGAGAAATAGGAGGAACCCAGACTGGAAAGGAAGAAAACTATCTCTATTTGCAAAAGACATAACTGTTTAGATAGAAAATCCCAAAGAATCCACAGGAAAGCTATTAGAACTCATAATTGAGCTCAGCAAAGTTGCAGGGCACAACATCAACACTCAAACATCAGTTGCGTTTCTACACACCAGCAATGAACACTCCAAAAGAAAATTAAGAAAGCAATTTCATTTACAACAGCATCTGAAAGAATAAAATAGCTAGGAATTAACGTAAGGATATGAAAGAGTTGCACATTGAAAACTATGAAACATTGCTGAGAGAAATTAACAACACCTCCATAAATGGAGAAGCATCTCATGTTCACTGATTGGAAGAATATTCTTGTCAGTTCTGTTAGGCACTGAGTTTAATGGCATCCTTTCAAAATTCATGTCCACCAAAACTTCAGAACTTGGACTTACTGGGAAATAGGACAGATTTGTAATTAGTTAAGGGAAAGTCATACTGGATAAGGGTGGGTCCTAATCCAATATTACTGGTGTCCTTATAAGAGGGAAACACGGACATAGAGACTGACACAGAGGGAAGAACGCCATGTGAAGACAGAGACAGAGGTTGAAGTTATGTAGCCGCAAGCCAAGGAGCACCCAGGATTTCCAGCAAACCCCAGAAAGTAAGACAAAGGTGAAGAATGGCTTCTTCCCTAGAGCCTTCGGACCAAGTATGGCCCTGACATACCTTGATTTCTGTTGTTGTTGTTTTTTTGTCTTTTTTTTGTTTTTGTTTTTGAGCCATCCCAGTTTGGGGTCATTTGTTACAGCACCCTTAGGAAACTAATAAAACACTCAAAGCAATCTACAGGTTCAACACAACCCTATCAAAATCCCAGCACCTTCTTTTCCTGCTAATGGAAAAACCAGTCCTCAAATTCCTATGGAATTGCAGAGGGCAAGACAAACAGCCAAACAACCTTGCAAGAGAAGAACATGGTGGGAAGATTCA
This sequence comes from Leopardus geoffroyi, assembly GCF_018350155.1. Taxonomy (NCBI): domain Eukaryota; kingdom Metazoa; phylum Chordata; class Mammalia; order Carnivora; family Felidae; genus Leopardus; species Leopardus geoffroyi. The sequence continues at coordinate 59,224,854 of NC_059331.1, forward strand.
TACATACTTCATGATTTGAAAACTTAACCACTTAGCTACAGTCATCAAAACAGTGTGGTATCGGCATAAGGATGGATATGGACTGACAGAATAAAACCGAGAGTCCAGAAATAAACCTGTATGTGTAAGGCCATCTGATTTTGGACAAAGGTACCAAGACCATTCAGTGGGGAAAGAACAGTCTCTTCAACAGATGGTGCTGGTACAGCGGGATGTCCACATGCAAAAGGATAGAGTTAAACTCCTACTTAGGCCATATAAAAAAATTAACTCAAAATTAATCAAGGATCTAAATATAAGAGCTAAAACCATAAAACTCCTAGAAGAAAACAGAGGTAAATCTTCATGACCTTTTAATTGGAAACAGATTTTTAGACACGACACTAAAAACACATGCAACAGAAGAAAAAATAGGTAAGCCGGACTTGGCTGAAATTAAAAACTTCTTGCATCAAAGGACACTGTCAAGGAAGTGAACAGATGACCTACCGAATGGAAGAAAACATCTGCAAATCATATATCTGATAAGGAACTTGTGTGCGGAACATATAAAGAACTCCTACAGCCAGTAATAAAAAGACAATCCAATTGAAAAATGGGCAAGGAATCTAAACTACATATTTCTCCAAGGAAGAAACAGAAAGTGCCCAAGAAGTGCATGTAGAGATACACAACATCACCAGTTACTACGGAAATGCAAATCCGAACGACAAGGAGACACCACTTCACACCTACTAGGATGGCTATGAAAACCACAACAACAAAAAAAGATGAAAAAGAATAAATGTTGGCAAGGAAGTGGAAAAACTGGAACCCTCAGACACTGCTGGTAAGAATGGAAAATGGTGCAGCTGCTTGGAAAACAGTACGGTAGTTCCTCAAAATACTAAAAACAGAATTACCATATGATCCAGCAATTCCACTTCTGAGTATACACCCAAAAGAACTGAAAGCAGGAACTTGAACAAGTATTTTCACACCCATGCTCATGGCAACATTATTCATAATAGCTAAGAGAAGCAACCCAAATGTCCATCAACAGATACATGGATAAACACAATGTCGCCTATACTTACAATGGAATATTATTTCGCCTTAAAAAATAAAGAAATTGTGACACATGCTACAGCATGGCTGGACCCTGAAGACATTGTGCTAAGTGAGACAAGTCGTCACAGAGAGACAAACACTGTGTAATCCCGTGTATAGGTAGTTCCCAGAGGAGCCAAGTTCACGGAAATGGAAAGCAGAATGGTAGTTAGTGTTTAGTGGATATAGAGCTTCTGTCTGGAAGGATACAAATACATAGCTGTGATGGCCGCAAAACATGGAGCATTATCTTTTTCTTTTTTTAATTTTTTTTTAATGTTTATTCTCAAGAGACAGACAGAGACAGAGTGTGAGTGGGGGAGGGTCAGAGACAGAGGGAGACACAGAATCTGAAGCAGGCTCCAGGCTCCGAGCTGTCAGCACAGAGCCCGACGCAGGGCTCAAACTCACAAACTGTGAGGTCATGACCTGAGCCGAAGTCCGACGCTTAACCGACTGAGCCACCCAGGCGCCCCAACATGGAGAATAATCTTAATGCCATTGAACTGTCCACTTAAAAATGGTTAAAATGGTAAACTTTATGCTATATATATTTTACCACAATAAAACAATGATGAAAAGCCATAAAGACTGTTAAGAATAGAATGAGTAGGAAATTACTAGATGATCGGGGTAACCTGGGTGACCCGGTCAGTTGAGTGTCCGACTTTGGCTCAGGTCATAATCTCACCGGTTGTGGGTTTGAGACTTGCATTGCATCGGGCTCTGCGCTGACAGTGCGGAGACTGCTTGGGATTCTCTCTCTCTGTACCTCCCCCACTCATGCTTTGTCTCTCTCTCAGAATAAATAAATAAACTTAAAAAAAAAAAAAAGAACCTGTTTTTAAAAAAATAAGAAAATTACTGGATGAAAGACTGTTTGGAAACAGAGTATTCCATTCCATCTGAAAGCATTACCTCGCAGATTGATTACTTATTAATTTCAAAGGGGAAAAGGTACTTTAAAACAGAGAAATCTGGCATACACAACCTTAACCAAGCAAACAAATTTAATGTTACCAGTGAGACAAGGTGACATCCTGTGTCTCCCGATGTGAAACACTGAGAAGAACACAAGCACTTATGTAATCATCTTGACCAAAACATTTAACCCGAGTCCCATTAAGGGGAAACGATCAGACGCATACAAGCTGAGGGGCATTTTACAAAACCACTGCCTTGGACCCTTCCACAATGTCAATGTTATAGAAGACTCTACAATGCCTGGGTGACCGTTCCACAAGGACACTGGAGGAATGCACAGTCCTTGATTAAACCCTGGATTTTTCAAAGCCAGCTATCCAGGACATAACTGAGCCCCAGGAAAACTGAATATGTCCCAAATACTGGACTTAGGCTCTGACTATTCTACTGTAGTTAGGGAGGAGATGCTCTCGTTGTTAGGAGACGAGACACATGCTAAAGTGCAGGGACGAGCACACGTTAAAGTCTCTGCGGGTAACTCAAGAGACTCGCTGGCAGTGACACTGGTCAGGTGAGACCCCGAGAACCCTCGGGTTTGGCAGGCAGGGGGAATTATTTGGCACCCAAGAGAGTCACTGGGGGAGAGTAGTAATGCTGACCACCAGCTCACGAAAACGCCACAAACAAGCAGGCAGGCAGAGATGGGAGCCCCTAGTAGAAGAAGGTTGAATTGGGAGACAGGGATGGTGGAAGGCCAGCAGGGCTGCCCTGGAGAGGTCAGGAAGGTCTAGCCACACTGGCAAGCTGTGAGAAAGAAACAGCAGAGAATGAACACTTCAACAGAGCACGGAGGGAGACGCGGGATCCAAGAGTGCTAAAGCGAAGACTGACTCAAGATGAGTGCCCACCACTCGCCCTTTATTGGCGATCAATCAAAAGGGAAGGAGCTTAACTAACAACGTAAGTACGCAGGTTAGACAGATGGAAGAACTTTCTAGAAGAACGCATTCAGTCACCTGATAGAGGGGAAGGTTTACAGGGCAGTTTCAAAGCAGTCCTTCCTACGGGGCACCTGCTAGAGCACAGTCCTGCTGGCCCCCCTCGTCCTCTTCCCGCACGTCGAGGACAGCACATACCTCCTTGCTCAAACACAAACTTGAGCAGTGGCTTGGGATTTAAAGCCAGGTGTTAAAAATGAGTCAGCAATGAGCCAGCTTAACAGAGACACAAATCCACATTTCGAGTTAAAAGAAAAAAAAAGTCATCTGCTTAGAGCAATCCCACATCCTTCCCATGGGATCCCTTTTACAGAGACCTCCATTCTCTCAAGTCATCTCCTCACAAGAGGCAAGCAATCGCCCTCTACTGTGCCCACTTGCAGACTGAACCGATGGTCAACAAGACATGCTCTGATTTGCTCTGAGAAATGAGATGTAGTTCAACACCACTGTGATTTGTAATGCCATTTACATAATTAAACATACAGACAAGTGGCACGAGGAGGTGGATATGGTTAATAGAGTTACAGAAGAGCTAAAAATAGCAGACAGCTACAGGCTGGAGGGGACACTGGGGGCGGCACCTGCTGATGGGCACTGATGGCCACGGAAAGATTGTCAATTCGCCAAGGGTGTCTTTTCTATTTAGCCTGGGCCTTTTAATCAAGATTTTAAAGCTCCCCGTGGACACGGAGCAGCTGGTGGTGGCCTGTTTTACAGATGACAAACTTAAGGTTATCAACAGGGCCACAGAGGGCTTGCAGAATTCCAGCTCCAAACTCACAGGCAACCTGCGTTCCCCTCAAAAGACCCAAGGGTAGGTTTATCCAAACTGGAGTTTGCAAACCCCATGGGCCTTTGGACTCTCTTGAGCCTTCAGGCTTGTTTTGCTCATACCACACAGTTTATGCTTTCTCCTCCAGCTCCTTCCTCCTCTTTTTAAAAATGTGAACAGTTGCTGGCATTTCAAACTTCTCATAAAGCCCCACATCTGCAGCCGAGCACCCCTGGGCCCACACGCTCAGCCAACAGCAGGCTGCCCCACGGAAGGGCCATACAAGCCCCACTGTGCCCTGGTCCTCACCACTCCCTGCCGTGTTCCGTGGCCAATTCTCACTTGCTTCTGGGGCCTGCTTGGCCGTGGAAGGCATTTGCCCGTGTAACTTTTGATCTAAATCTTTCTCAAGACTGGCTCAAGTTTCTAGCCTGTTCCACTGTGGCGTTTATCCCAAGATACCTGTGTGCTGTGCAAGAGCAGTGTTTCCTATTGGATCTCCAGCAAATATCTCCTGGCTCCAGTTTGAGTTTGGTGAAGGAATCCGTGTTCCCTCTCTCTGCTTTCCCAATGACCCGTGCATCATCAATAAAGCGGCCCTGGCCTTCCAACGTGCAGAAGCCTTCGTGTTTGAGGTTGTCCTTTCAGAGAAATACATTTCTCCTTCTTCATCGTCCCCTCCCCACTACCGCCTCATCCCTGTTTTACTAATTTTGAAGATCTTTCCCTGGGCCTTCTCCATTTTTCTTGAGGCGATGTCCCCGGGTACAACTTGGAATTTTGTGAAGGAAAACATACATATCTGTTTGACTTTTGAAAGGTGTTTTCTCCATGTGGAAGCACACAGGAAGAGTGAGAAATGTGTAAAGCCGCTGGTCAATGTACAGGGGTACCAGGACACAACCAAACACACATACATAACATGACCCTCGCCTTCGTTAGTTAACAAAAGACACGCAGATAACCAGACGAACACCAGACCAAGAAGTTATGATCTCTAGAGAACCCGGGAGGCACAGGGAAAGGATGCTGCACACGTAGTGAGCACCTGCTATATGCCCAATATGCCGCTGGGGTGCTCCAGCCCCTCCAACACTCCCCTTGGTCTACTGGAACACTGCGTGGCCTCCACAGGCCCACCCGACCCACCTCCTACAGCTCTCCCCCTCTCACGCAGCTCAGCCTTCCTGGCCTCCTCATTACTCCTCACATCTGCCGAAGAAGCCTGCCTCAAGGTCTCCCCGCTTGCTGTACCCCCCACCAGGAAAGCTCCCACCCTAGATGTTCTCATGGGTCACTTCCTTGCTTCTCTGCTCAAATATCACCTCCCTGTATGAAAAAAGTGTACCCAATGGGGCCCCTCTGGGGCTGATGAAAATGTTCTGGAACCAGGTAGAGGTGATGGTTGCACAATAACATGAACGTACAAAATGCCATTGGCTTAACACCTTAAAATGTTATGTTCTGTGAATTTCACCTCCGCCGAAAAGAAAAAAGCACAGCTACCCTTCACGTTCTGTCCCTCGGAAAACGTGACTTGCTTTTCTCTTGTGACACTTACCATGTGACCTATTATCTATTCGTTTACCGTGCGTCTCTCTGTACTTAGAGTCTATACAACTAAAATACAAGCACAGTGAGGACTTGTTCTGCCCACGCCGTATTCCAGGGCCTAGAATGGAGCATGGTGTACAGAGAGCACTCAACAGACCTTTGCTGACCGAACAGGCACACCCTATGAGGCTGCTGGGTATCACAGAGGAGGAAACCGAGGCCTCCCAGGCCCTCCAGCCCACAGCATGGGTGTCACCGGCGTGGAGGGAGACGGGTTTTCAGAGGGGACGCGATCCTGAAAAGAACTGCTATTTCCCCACTGACCCGCAGCCTGGAAGCCAGGGTGGAAAAACCTCCAAGGCCCCGGAGCAGAGAGGAAGAGGTTAAAGCGGATGCCGCCCTCACTGAGGATGCCGGGGGCTCCAACGGCCTGTGGCTCCCCCGGCAGTTCTTCTGGACACAAAGGAGAAGTGTTTTAATAATGTTCATCTCTCTCCTTTTACAAAAACTATCGATTCTCAATAGTGGGCGTATTTCACAGAATCACCCAAGAGGCTCCTGCAATCTCTATTTCCTCTCTCCACCTCCCTCCGCCCCAGATTCTAATGCACGGTGGGGGGCAGAGGGCGGTGGAGAATCCTGGCCACAGAGGGAGAGAAGCTGTGGCCTACAGCACAAGCCCGGGGGTCTGCCCTGTGTTCTGCAGCTACAATTTGCATCTGACTCTCCAGCAGCAATACCTAGAGACCAGCTGCTGTGATTGGGGCTCCCAGCCCAGCTCTGCTGCAGGGCTCTGAGCAAGGGACCGAACCTTCCCGAGACCCCAAGTCATCTGCAGAACAGGAGCTGAGACCCGTAGTAGGGGCATTGTAAGGGTCAACTGAGAAATTATCCGCAAAGCACCCAGCCCCAGGGCCAGGCATAAGGAGTGACTGTGTCTACACACACAGGCGTGGGTGTGCACACACACATTGACACACCAGCACCTTAAACACCTGAGCATTTCATGATAATAAGGTACAAGTAATACTTGTTCCCATTTCATGAATTTAACGACAACAAATTTTAATACATTGAGTTTCTGAATAAAAGGAACGACTATTTGAGTCTTTTTTTAGACTAATGGAATGTTCCATTTTTTTTTTCAAGCCACACAAATATATCTGCATTTAATGAGACAGTTGTGCCTACCTGTCAGGCCTAAATAATCGGGCTGCCAAAAAAAGAGCTACAGTGACTCAAATACAGATATATTACAGAATCCCTGAGGAGCTCAGTGAAACTACCAGATTTCAAGGAACGGTGTGAAAGACACTTCCTGATGCCATGCTGTGCAGCAGAGCCTCCAAGATGACCCTCCAGCCAATACTATCAGCCCAGAGCCCAAGACAGATGCCCGGGGACTTTCAGATACGGGCACTGGCCCTGGTCCTCAGACAGGCCAGCTAAGCTCATCCGAGCCCCAGGTCCCCTGTGCAGTGACAGGACCGAGCGAGACAGACTTGGAACCTGTTCTGTTCCCAGCTCTGATGAGCTATAATTGGGTACCTCCTTCCCTCCTGAAGACAGAGCTGCCGCACGCCAGCCAGGACAGACCCTGCGGAGAGCTGTAAGAAGCATTTTTACTCAGCTCTAGCTTCTTTTAACCCTCTCCCGCCTCACATTCTCTCCTGGTGCCATTTATGTGCCGCGCGCCTTCTTTGGCTCTCCCTGGAACCAGAGCAGCTGGCTTGCTCTTCTCCAGGCTATCATTCTCCATCTATTTGAGGAGCCCTGACTCTCCCTGCAGCCTCCCTTACCCCAGGATTTTAGAATGCGACCACTCATTACCTCGTTGGGAAGAAGCCAGACTCAGGAAGACTGACAGCAGCCTCATCTACTGGTCTGCCATCAGGCTTCTTAACCTGGGGACCCTTTCAGGGGACAGCCTCCAGGGCCAAAAGGCTGTAGGCACCTACTCCAGGACTCCTAAATGCATCCTTACAGAAAAGGTGGAGGATGGACTCTGTGGGGGCTAAAACCAAAATTCATCTGGAGGTACGTGATCCCTAAGGAGAGAGACATCAGGGTTCCTAGCAGCAGTTACACAGGCAAAAATCAATCTCTCCTGAAAACCAATTAGGGGGAACGCGCAGGATTTTCACTTTGGCAGCTGAGCTACTCGAAGCAGCCTGCTTTGGAGATGAAATGTCAGAAAGATTGTTCCTGGACAGGCCAGCCTCCTTTGCCCTGCTCCCTCCTCTGCCAAATCCAGCACCTTAAAAGCAGCTCAGCGGAGAGGGGTGCCACTGGGTGTCCTGGGAGATTGGAACACTGCCCACAGGCTGAGTACCTGGCCTCAGAGCCAAAGGAAAGGCCGTGCCGACCACAAGCCAGCTCACTGAGGCCCCTCTGCGTGTGAAGCGCTGCGCGAGGCACTTAGAGCTTGTTTACTTCCACTCTACCCTTGCAACAACCCTGTGAATTAGGTGTTACTGTCCCCATTTTACAGATGGAGAAACCAGTGCCCAGAGGCACTTAACCTAGGCCACGCAAGTTGTTTAAGTAACAAAAATGAGATTTTTTTTTTTAATTTTTCCACTAGTCACTATCTCCCTCTTAGGGCACTTCAGACTCCAATTCAAACTGGAGCGGTATCGACTGTGACTACTTTATGGGTTAACACGGAACAGGTTGCTTTCTTTATCCACCTGTAAAGCCAGACCAGGCTCACAGGGCCTTCTATGCTGCTATGAACTCTTTAAAGAAGCAGACAGACAATTCCAATAAGAACCCCCCCCTCCCCCCGCTGCGCGTGCGCGCACACACACACACACACACACACACACCCCAACTCCTCCTGGAATTTGTACACCACTTTCAAAGCAATACTTTCCTGATAAAGGCTCAAGACAGGCCATCCTGTCCTCCCCGCCCCCTTAGGGAAAGCAGCCCATATGAGCTCCTCCAGGTCGCTCCAATGCCAATCTCTCAGGTGGCACCCACTTCCAGTAGGGCTTGGCATGTGTGTGCCACAGCACCCACTGCCCACCGGCCCAGAGACGCCCGATGGAGAGCTGCGGCCCATAGAGCAGAAAGGACAAAGCCTACGGGCCTTCTCTTGACCCGCCACTGCAGAAAGGCCGCCCACAAGGGTCCACGGCAGTGTGCCTGTGTGCCAGAACAAAGCTGAGGGAGGAGGTGGGGGGGAGGTAAAGTGACCCGAAGGTGGAAAAGAGGAGCAGGAGCTCACGGATCTGGGAGGAAAACGCAAAGGGCCGGGTAAGGCTGAGACAACTAAGCAAGCTCTCCTAGAAGCCGTTTCCACCCAGGCCCGGTCCAGCGTTCACGCGGGACTCCACCCTGGTGCCAGAGCCGGAGCTACGGAAGGCAGGCGTGCGGGCTGCAGCACGCTCACTAGAATATCATCAGGATGATTTGCACCAGGCCAGGACTCCCTGCCTGCCCCTCCTCCGCCACCTTCAGGAAGGCAAAAGGACAGCACGGTTCCTGCTGTCAGGACCTTGGCTTCTCAGCAAAAAACGAGCAAGAAAGTCTGTCTAGATGCCAACTGGGGGTTCCTTAAACCCAACAAGCTATTTGCCAGGGGAAGTTCAAGTCACCACGAGGTTAGCTCATTTCTCTGTGTCCCTTCCCCTCCGGGCCTTGAAAAATCTCCTTGGCTGCCAAAACCGTGGCAGTCCATCCACCCACAGCAAAGTCAGAATCTGCTTGTTTTGCAAAAGGGAGCCAAGGAAAAGGCACATGAGGGTGCCACCAGCTCCCGCGGAAGCGCTTGCAGGAGTCCTACTGTCTCCCCGCCCATCTGCCAGCCAGGGAGGAAGACCACAGATGCGCCTCTTACTTTGGCCTTGGCCTCGGGTATTTGGCAAGGAAAGGCGATAGGGCTTACCAGCTCTGGGAACAAAGGAACCTCTGGTTGAGGAGTGAATGCCCAGGCCCAGGGTGGCCCAGCAGAAAACCCCAACATTTCTCCTTCCTCATCTATTTCCAACTGTGCCTCCCCTACATTTTTCTGGACCCAAGCCAAGCCATCAGCAACCTTCTGGATGAGGAGCAGAATACTGCGGGAGGAGAGGGGAGTCATCCCCCAGGCAGCCCCATCCAGGGATCTGCACCAGCCCCCAGGGCAGCCCCAACAAAAGGAAGCCTCAGGGGACCACAGAGGCAAAAACCTGGGTCTCCCAACAAAAGGTGAAGGGGGCAGTGGGAGATCAAACCCAAAATAACGGGCCTTTCCAGCCTTCTGGGGAAGGGGCCTGCCCTCCCCGCCTGTGGAGGCCTGCTCTCAGCCCTGGGTCCTCCAGGCAGACGAGTGGCCCAGGACTGCCACCTAGCGGCCCCAACACGCAGGACAGGAAGGGATTCCAGGACAACCCAGCCTCAACTTCATTCACAAAGCACAGCGGGATTCTGGCTGTGGTAACAACCAATATCATTCCCGCGGGACCTATGACAGGATCAACAGTAGGAAGGAGTCGGCTGGGCTCTTCTCAGAGCCTGGCCTCCTTCACATCCCTTCCTAAACCCCAGAGCCAGCCCCCAGGGAATGCAGAAAATGAGAGGCAGGGACACAGCAGGAGGCTGACCCCTGCCCCCAAACATTAGGACTCTGAGCTCTGGCCTTTACCCTAAGAGCCTGGTCCAAAACCCGATGTGAATGGCTTAGAACAGAAAATCCTTTATGTGGCCATCACATGAGTGAGTGTCACTGCACATCAGCAAGTGTCGCTGAGTGGGGCAGGCAAGGGGCTTTGAGGGGCAGGCCTGCTACACGGTATACAGCTGGGAGTGATCTGGGGGCAACAGAGCTGGGCTGACATATACTGGGTCCTGCTGCGTGCCAAGCCCCCGGTCTAAGCACTTTCCCTTCGTTATCTCAAGAAGCCTTCATGATAATCTGGCAAGCAGGCACAGCCATCATCCCCACTTCACAGAAGGGACAACAGAGAGATTAAATGACATTACCAAGGAGCACAGCTGGGAAGCAGGAATCGATCCCAGGTCACCCGGCTCCTCAATCCGTGCTATGCCACTGCCGCCAATGCAGCTGCCGGACACAACCAAAAACTGAGAAATTTTCACCCTAAATTCCTAAAAACCCAGGTCTGATCTGCCAGAGCCCAGCAGAGGAGCAAAATCCTACTGCTCTAGGGGAACGGAGGCAAGGATCAAGTTAGTGCAACACAGGCAAATTCTTCCTAAGGAGAAAAAGCAACTGTGTTCAAAGAAGCGCTATCAGAGGCCAGGAGGAAAACACCAGCCCCCAAGAGGCCCTGCAAGGCCAGACAAAAGATAAAACACACATTCCCTTCCTCCAGTCCTGGTGGTGACTCCACCAGGGAAAAACCAGAGGGCAAGAAAGATGAGAACGCCCTCCACTGCGATCTCATTCTCCCAGCCTTCAAGAGCCTTTGGAGGTCAAGAGGGTCGTGCTGGGGTCAGCACAGAGCACCAACCGCCCTCCGTCAGCTGCGTCTTCCCGCGAAGGAGGGCAAAGGCTGGACCTGTGACAGTGCCACGACGGAGTCCCTGGAGGAATTTCATAGATTCCTCATTAGCATGGGAGCGCTGCCTGCCCACCTGTTAGAAGAACTTTCCGTTTATGGTGACAGATGGGGCAGTGCTAATGGGCTGCTTTAACTGGGATGTAGTGAAGTTCAGGCTCATTGCAAAGGGAATTAGCATTAAAGGTGGGTGGGTCTGCTCACTCGGGGGAGGGTTCGGGAAGAAGGTAGGGGAACTTACCCAGGGGCCTCACGTTCCAGAGGTGACCGTGCTCAAGCAGGGCCAGACCCTCCAGGGAGCCTCGGGCACCAGGGGCCAGGCTGGTTTGGACTCAGCCTCAGTCTTCCAATTCCTCCTCTCAATCCAACTTCCAGAAGGGAGTCCCCAGCACCAGCCCCAAGGACTTCTCTCTGACTCCATCTGATATGCTGGAAAACACCGTCCCTCTGTGAGGTCTGGCCAGGGCCCAACTGTGGACAGATGGCCATGGAAGAGCCACATGCCCTGCCACATTCAGCTTCCTGATGGATAGTCTTCAAAACAGCAGAGACACATGTCTAAGTTCTCAGCGGAAGCCCCTCAGGCCAGCTGCCTGGAAGGCCAGCTGACCACCAGGAAGGAAAAGGCAGCGACAATTCAACTCGGACGCAGTATCTTCCCTTGCTCCTCAGAAATACCTCCCTTGAGTTTCCAGGCAGAGCTGACAGCGCCATACCTTCTCCACGGCCTTTCACTGCTACACGTGGACAACTGAGCAGTTATCCCAAGTACAAGATATTTCATTAAGTGACTGAATGCAGCACAGGTTTGGGAAATAGACACTTTCTGTTGTGGACATTCTCAGTTGGAGGTACCTGAAGGCGTCGAGAGAGATGTCCAGCCAGCACCCGGAAATGCAAAGCCCTAAACAGACACCAGGCCAAAGGCAGACATGGAGGGAGTCTCGGAAGAAGAATGATAACAGTGGCAGACCTCCAAATGCCCCCCAATACCCATTCTTCCCTCCCTCCAGGTGGTAGCATTTCAGCAGGGCTCCCAGCTGGACTACATTTCCTAGGCAACTGGTAGCCAGGTGCAGCCATGTCCAGAAACAGCATCAAGGTCTTGCCCTTAAATGACTGAGTGGGTGTGCGTCCTCGTGGCCCCTTCACTTTCCCACGAACTGGGAACCACGAGAACTAGAGCAACCATCCTGAACCCACAGGTGCTGAGGCTGACAGAGCCCCCCGCCAGCCCTGGACCACCCACGCACCTCTAGACTATCACAGGGAAGAGGAATATATGTATTTGGGAGCCTCTTTGTTACAGCAGCTCAGTCTCCGCCCTGACACTAGTAGGACCACCTGTGACAGCACACCCATTTGGGAAGGGGTAGAGGCAGGGAGTCCAGAGAGGACTCATTCCCCTTGGCATCCCCAAGTCAGCAAAGGGCACCTCAGGCCAGAATTCCCAGAAATCATGCCTGGCACTTCCTTCTCCCTCCGCCCACATACTCCAAACTGCCAACTCTTTCTCTGTGCAATTCTTGCCACCCACTTGGTCACTGTCTTTTGTCTGGGTCACCATGGCCTCTCACAGAACTCCTGGATAGCTTCCCATGGATCTCCTACCACTCTAGGCCACCCTGCACAGAACACTTGTGAGAACCTTCCACAGGCTCCCTCCTGCCTCTGCCCCAAACTTCCTACCGTGCCTACCAGACCCTGCGCCATCCACCCCCACCTCCTTGTGCTCCTCTGCCCTCACTGAGCTCCCTCACCCCAAGACCCTTGGCCATGGACCTCCCTCTGACCGCAGTGTCCTCCTCCCTGTTCTTATTTTAATTCCTCTCATCCTTCTAGACCTTGGCTCAAACGTCTGTTCCTCAGAGAAGCCTTTGCAGACCTCCATGTAAATCAGGTCCCTACTGTTTCTCTCTCTCCACACCTTGTTCTTTAAAGGGATCACACTTCTCTCCGTTTGTAATTTAATGAGTATTTCCTTGTTTTTCATGTCTTTCTCTCCAACTGGACTGCAGGCTCCAGCAGGGCTCAGACCCTGTCACGTCTGTGTACCCAAGCCAGTACTGGTAACAGTGCCCTTTGGTGAACGTGTGTTGAACAGATGGACAGAGCATGCAAAAAGGGAGGCACAAAGGTAAACAGAGGTCAGAGTTTAAAGGCAGGGAGGCTCTTTAGTGTGGGACAAACATGAACAAAGTCATCAGATTTCTTGGAAAAAAGACATAGTAATTTCTGAGAATGAACTATTAAGGAAAGTGAAGACCAAACTGTAATGAGGTAGAGAAGTGAGATTACAATTTTACTGATTTCAAAACAAGATGCTAAAGGAAAAGGAGAGCAAGGTGGCACCCAGGGGAGTTGCTGGAGGAGGGGGGGGCTGGTTTCAGATAGGGAGGAGCGGAGCAGGAGCAGGAAGGAACCAGAGTAAGCTCCATGGGGACAAGAGGGCCAGACCCAGGCTGCAGCAGGTAAGGCCCCTTGTAAGAGGACAGGGAAGAGAGGTTGGCAAGGCAGGGACAGGGAAAGCTGAGATGGGCTGCGCACGTGAGTATGGACAGAGCCCAGGACAGGTGAGGTGCAGAATGCCATGGTAGCCACCTGGAAAAGGCAAAAGGGATTAAGCCAGCAGCAGTGATGACCCTCAGGTCAGCATGTGACTTCCTGGGGCGGCCCTCAGGAGCCCAGGCCCAGGCTTAGAGAAGCAGGAGGACAGGTATACCCGCGACTGGAGTCTGGCAAAGAGGGCGTGGAGAACAGACCCAAGGACGAAGGGAAGGAAGGGCTAGCTGCGAGCAGCCGTGAGTACCAGTCTTGCAGGGCAGGGAGACGTCTGGGCCGGAAGATGGGGGTGAAGACAAGGGTCAGGAAAAGCCAAGAATGGGTTCGGGGGAAAGAGGGAGGGGAGAGTTAAGAAACAGCTGTGTGACGCAGGACAGGCCAAGAGAACAACAGCCGTGGTAGAAGGAAGAGTGAGACACATGATCCAGAAGCTGACGCAAGGAATGCTTTTCAGCCCTAGGCCATGAGAAAACGTTGAGGTCTGATTTTCACTGTGGACCTCTACAGCGCAGACATTTTCCTAGACGCCAAAACACGAGCTCCTCTAAACCCCACACCAAGCCTATGAGTTGCCACGTTGTTACGTCCACTTTACAGCCGGGGAAAGTCAAGTGTACAAAGCTATCCCACGTGGGAAGCAGTCCAGACACCACCATGACATGCCAGCCCCAGCCACCCCTGGCCACATCGAGACCCGGTCTTCTGAGCGAGTCATTCTTCTCCTGGACTTCAGATGCCAATCAGGAAAATCTAGGGCATCACTAGCAGCCCTTGAGAAAAAATAAGGAAAGGAGATAAAGGGAAAAAATGACTCCAAGTGCTTAGAGCAAGCATCTCAGAGGAGAAGTCGGTAGCCCCAATGGCCCCGTGCAGCCATAAGAGGCTTCCCCTTGAACTAGGACCAGAGGGGGAAACTCAGACCAAATAACCCGGCCTGCAGTGAAGCCTCCCCCACTACCACCTTCCACCCCCTGCACCACCAAGGCCGCTCCCATCAGTGCTGGAAGAGCCCTGCTCAAGCAGCAGTAGATTAAATAAGAAATCCTGAGGCGGCAAAGCCCACTCCTCTGGAGCAAAGATTAAGGAAGCACTGCAGAGAATCAAGAAGGGGAAAAGGAAAAAAAAAAAAAAAAAAAAGAAGAAAGCAAACCTGCCACATACCCAGCCGCCGAGAGTTAACAGTCTTACTCATTTCTCATCAAAAACCTCTTCGGAAGAGGTTAAGCACACAATAGGCTATCGAAGGCGCCAGCCCGGGCGGCTGCTTGAAATTCCACACGTGTGCCGTGGCGATGTATTTCTATTAATGTCCAGTGTGTGTCAGCGTGAAGATAAGGTGCCGACATCGTGTCCGACCAGTCAACTAGAGAATGGGCCCCGTGTTCAACATTGTCTGACACTTGGGAGCCCCAAGAACAGAGAGGCTCTGCGGCTGATCCTGCCCTGCTTGCTCTAGCACACCTCCTGCGGCAGCCGACAGGGTGCAGGTGCAGAGGCAGGAGAGGGGACCGGCGAGGTGGGGAAGAACGCTGGGGCGATGGGGAGCACTGGAGACAGGAATCCACGGAGGGCCATGTGTGTTGGGAAGGGCATGAGAGTGGACAGAGCCAGCAGGAGTAACAGGGGAATGGGTGCTGAGGGGGGCAGCCCTGCCTGCACCGTGCGAGCCTGCTGGGGAGCAGGGTGGCAAAGAGCACAAGCAGTCCCCTCTTTTGGAAAAGCAGTCAGCCCAGGGGCACCGGAGCCGCGCAGCTTGGCACACGTGGTACAAAGGTGTTACACACAGAGCCGCTCTGCTTGGCACTCCCCCTCAGCTGCTCCCCGACCACCCCGGCCCTAGCAGAGAGCAGGGCACGAGAATGCCCCCAGAGAAAGCCTGTGGGAACTCGGGAAGGCCGGAGGAGGTGCTGCTGAGAACGTAGGTGCATGTGAGCAAGCGGGCTCCTCCCCTCGGCCACACAAGAGCCCAAGGCACGTGAAAACACTCTAGTCTGGGCACCGGCAAGAACACCAACCAGGAGAGCACGGGCACCAAAAGCTCGAGCCAAACTTGGAGGCCTGCAGAGAAGGCCCAGCGGGATTTGGAAGGGCTGCTTTAGGCACGCGGGTAGGGAGGGGTGCTACGGGAGCCTCGGATAAACGATGTCCACTCCAGTGAGGGACAGCGGGAAAGCCAGCACCCGGCAACAGTCATCACGCCTGCCCTCGGGAGCATCCCTTCTCCACCATGGAGTCAGTCCCCACCACTACCCTTTACGCTCAGATTGGCTACCTGCTGGATTCTCCTGCACTTGGGGGAACTGGTGGCCACCTGCTGAATTCTCTGCTCCTGCTCTTGGGGGAGCTGGGCATGATGCAAAGACAGGAACGCACAGACTGCCTTCCACCTGCCAGCCAGCGTGCCGACTTCTTTCCTTACATCGTGACACTGAAGCACCCTCACGGCTCTGGGTGCTTGCCATTTGACACGCAAGGAAACTGAGGCTCATGGAGGTTATGGAAGGTGTCCAAGACCACAGAGAGGGTACTTGGCAAATCTGTGTCCAGGTCTAACCAGTCCAGAAGTAGGGCTCCTTCTACATTGCCACACTACAGAAGGTGCCACTTGCCACCTGACCAGCATTCAGCCCCTTCTTGAAAAACAAACCAGATTTCTGGGAGTGGTCAGGTGCCCAGCTAAAATTACTACCTCGGCTTCTCTTTTAGCCAGAGGTGGCCCTGTGACACAGTTGTGCTGGTGACAGTCCTCAGAGAGGGGTCCCTCCTATAGAAAATTAAACTTCACTAGGACAAGGCTTTGGGGCCTTCCCTCTCCCTGCCTGGAGAACTAATGTGATGTCTGGAGACACGGTAGCCATCCTGAGGCCATGAGGAGAGCTGCAGTGAGAATGGTAGATCAAAAGGAAAGGAAGTCAATGGCTCTCTCCTGAGGCACTGAGCTGCGGCACCTGCCTGGGCCATCTGCCCCCAGACTTCTCAGTCACGAAATAAACACACACACGCACCTCCACTGCTGACGCCACTGCCACCTGGGCTTCTGTTACAGCCCAAACTGCTCCTGACTGACACACATGTTGCTCCATCCAAGAGCACACATCTCACAGCCCAGACGCTTGAGACGGGGACCTCGCTCAGCCACTGAGTGGACACTGAGGTAAGGGGGAAATGTCTGAGACTTTTCTGCGGTCCCACTTGTTGACGTGTGTCAGCCAAACAACCCCTTTGCAATTCTTCACCTTGCCAGTGGCCAGCAGTGGTGTCTACCCGAGGGTGCAAATGCAATCTGCTTAATTGACAAAGCTAAAACCTTTTTTCAGAGAAAGGAAAAGGCAGAATGGTAGCTCCCCAAAGACTCTGTGAATAAACCACATAAAGAGACCTAAAATAACCATGACCCTCCCCTCTCCACAGCCCTGCTGGCATCCTAGAGGCATGCACAGAAGTGGGCAGGCGCCAGCCCGATTTCACTCGAGCAAGACAGAAAAGGAAACCACACTACTGCCAAGATCAGTTAGGGCTGTAGGGCCAGCCCCGCTCGGTCCACAGGCGGGAGCAAGTGGCGGGGGGGCGGCGCTGCTTCGAGAAGAGGAGGAGTGGCGTGGGTACAAGGCAGGCACCTGCGCCCTCTCGGAGGCCGGCACTGCCAGCATAGACTACCCAACTCCAGCCTGCATCCTCGACTCAGGATTCCCTGCAACTTCAGGCTTGCCCACGGTGCCCAAGACCTGCTCAAAACACCAAAGCCCTGAACTCTCAACCAGGTCCCGGGCTTCTCACAAGACACAAAGCAGGAGGGCAGCAAGGTACCACCTGCCGCTGCGATGCCTGTCAGGTGGCTCACGTCACTCCCCCCCCCCCCCCCCCCCCCCGCCCAACCAATGCTGGGTTTTTCCAAGGAAGTCTAGGGCCCAGATCCCCTGGGACCCATCGGGCACACAGAGGCCAAGGAGCCTGGCTGAGGTCGACGGCAGAGTCCCTCAAGAGGCTTAAGAGAAAAAGCTTCTTTCACAATTCTCTCCAGATCCCAGCCCCAGCTGTCAGCCTCTTTAGCTCATCCCTGGTGCTAAGAGACATTTTCGTAGACATGCGATCTGCTAATTAGAAGCAATGACACCAGGAATGGAACCGCAATCAGCCATTTGCCTAACAAAGTTAGCAGCTAATGAGGATTTCCAGCTTCTGTCAGCACACAGCAGAGGTCACCTGAGCCACGCACCAGAGCCAGGAAGGGAAAACTGAAGGCATCTGCAGATCCGTGACGCGGTGAAGGGGAGGAAGCTGCACAAAATCCTAATCAGCCCGGGGTGCAAAACCCACTTGGAATCCCAACTTCTGAAATAAGAGGACCGAATGCCCCTCCCTCACTATCCCAAAGGGCTGGGATCTCCCTTCCCGCAGGAGGGCCATTCCGGAACAGATTCTGAAATCCCTGCGTTCTAATCTGAGGAGTCCACAGAGCAATAGCTTTCTTTAAAGAGAAGGAGTCCACGCGTCTCCCACTTTCTATTAGGACTCAAACAGCTGGAGACTGCTAGTCATCATCTCCTTGCTCAGCTGGCATCACCCTGGTGACCATGTCCGGACAACCCCCCTGGTCCCTTGGGCCCCCTCAACCCCACCTCGTCACACGTGCCCTCACCCTGGCCTTCCTCCTTCTCACTGCCAGGATAACCACCACCTTCCCGGTGGTTAAAAATGTGTCCAACGGCTGAGGGAAAAACAGGGCTCTTCCGCCCCCAAGGACACCACCGCAATGCACCTAATGAGGTGGACAGTAAACAGGAGCCTCACGGACGTCTCAGGGGCAATGCCAGGAGCTCAACCCTCAGGTCCCCTGGGCTCACTGGGGGACCAGTGACTCAAGAAGCAACTAGACTGTAGTAGCCCTCCCAGGCACAAGCCGACTAGTGGGTCTACATGCCTTGAGAAGGTTTCTTCCTGTTCCTGCCACCTGCCTCAGATATCACATGGGTGGCTGCTGCAAGGAACTAAGAGTCGAGCTCTCGCACCAAGTCCATGTCATCGCCAGGAGTCTGACATCCCTCATGCCCTGAAGCTGTCACTGCCCGCTCTGGCAACAGTTTCTTATCACCTGTCCCCCAAAATACCAACCCCAGCTCACCTGACCCTTGCCGGGGCACAGTACCAGCAGAGAGCCAACTCGCTTTCCTAGCTATCCTCAGCAAAGAGCTCCTGCTGTCCTTTGAGGCCAGGAAGTCTGATAAAGGCATCCATGTAGGCAGCAAGCTGCATGGGGGACGGGAGCTATTAGTCACCTGCCGCACATTTCAACTAGCACAGCCCTGCCCTCGAGTACCGTGGGGAGCCACGGCACCAGTGGGAACACTGCCCATCACTCAGGGGCCCAAACAGCAAGAGGGGCACAACCTCCGTGGGGTACCCGGCTCCCAACATCAGTCCAGGAGCCGGCTCTGGGCCTACCCCCCCAGCATCAGGTGGAGGCTGTTAAAAATACAGATTCCAGGGCCACAGAAACAAAGAGTCTGATCCGGTTGTGTCTGGCCTGTGTATTTTTGCCAACTTCCCAGGTGATCCTGAGACACAGCCAGGTGGACAAAAAGTAGTGATGCTGAGCCGGAGGGCCCTCGTTCCATACCACGCAGGTGGGAAGCCCCAGGCAGCTGCCCATCACCAGGGTGTTTCTGTGAGCCCCCCACCTCCACACTACTCCAGCCTGTCTCTCCAGAAGCCTGCATGACTGGTTTGTTCTAGCAATCAGTTCACATCAACCCCATGTCGTAAGCCCACGGATGGAAACGGAGAAGAGAAGAAGGCTGAAGTGCCCCAACAATGCACAACCCTGTCTGCCCCACTTCTATCTCCGGAAGGAAACAGCACAGACGAGTGAAGGGACCCCAGGGATGGGCTCATCTGGGCACAGCTCTGTCCACTTTGCTAGTCTAGAGCAACACTCTACTTCCTGGAGCTCCTGGGTGCTGGGCATCTTCCATCAGTGGCTCCGCCAGTCGATCCTCACCAAACACACACGAGCACCGAGATCCGGTCCTGATGCACTGGGGGCCAGCCCTGAACTTACGCGCCAGGCTCGTAGTCCCCAACTGGTTTTTTATGCCCTCCCCCCTCCCCCCCCCCCCCCCCCCCCCCCCAGTTTGTAGAAAATACATGAGAAGTAAACCAAAGTTCCTTTTTTTGGTGTGTAACCAGCTAAAAATATGGTTGAACCGGTTTCCATACAAGCCTATCTGTAGTCTTCCTGTCTCTAAAAATCATCCTACCATATGGCCACGAGGCCAGGTAGTTTTCAGTTGGCCATTAATGAAGAAAGCAAGAACCCAAGAAGCCTCAGCTGCCCTTCCAATTATTCTGATTCTCTAACATTCTGAATACACCCATTCTTGCTCTTTGGGTGAATGTGGCTGCAAATGGGGCACGGTGGTGGTCGGCTCCGTGAACGTCCTTCGTACCTTGTGGACGGCCCGCCTGCCCAGTGGAAGGACTACATACAGCAGTAGCCATACGGGCTGGATATTGAGAGAGGAGGCAAAATCAGTCATGCTACTGTGCCCTTTTCATTTTCCTTGGGGTGTGAAGTGTGCTTCAAAGTGATGACAACCGGGGGCGCCCAGGGGGGCTCGGTCAGTGAAGCATCTGACTCTTGATTTCAGCTCAGGTCATGACCTCACAGTCACGAGATGGAGCCTGCTCAGGATTCTCTCTCTTTCTCCCTCCCTGCCCCTCCCCAGCTCATGCTCTTTCTCGCTCGCTCTCTCTCAAAAATAAACTTTTAAAAAATTAAAAAATAAAATGATGACAACCAAAGGGAAGAGTGAAATAAAGGTGGTATGAGTTATGAGCCTCTTCCTCCTTATGTATACTGTTTGAAAGTCCTGGGTACAGGGCAGGGAAAGTGACTGAAATACCCTCCATGGACCCCCGAGGCACAGGCGCACAGGGCCAGCAGAAGATGGAGAGAAGCCCATGGTGCTCCAGGCCCTACACCAAGCACTGCCCAGCAGCCACCAGCCACTGGAGAAGGTGCAAGGAAGCACCCTGGGGTGAGATAAGCGGGGCCTCTCAAAAGTCTGATGGGAAAACAGGACAGCACAGACAAACCCTGTGCTACCCAGATCCCAAGCCCTCCTAAACAGGTTTGGGTCCTACCCTCACAGAGTCTGAAGCCAAGCAACAACAGAGCCCATGCCCTGCTTAAATACAGACTGAATTTACCCAGCATCCCACGCTAATGGCCGGTCAAAAGAAGAAGAGTGGCCAGTTCTGGGCATAAAGCCTATTTTCCTCAGCCTCTACTGTTCTTCTCTGCATGATGCCCAGCATCAATAAAAAATTACAAGGCACATAAAGCTGTAGGAAAATGGGACCCATTATCAAGAGAGGAAATAATCAACTGAACCAAACCCAAAGATAACCCAGATGTCAGAATTACCAGAAACTTTAGACAATTATGATAAATACATTTAGAGGATCCACAGGAAATGGTGGACAACATGTGTAGATGACAGGGAATTTCAATAGAGAAATGGAAACTCTAAAAAAATGCCAAATGTGAAAAGAATCAGAAGTTAAAGTAAAAGTGCATGAGTCTTCCCAAAGAGCCCAACGCACTGTCTCCAGAAAAGTCCTCATTTCACCAATCAGAAGACTGAAACTATCAGGTACCGCCGTGTTGTGAAACTTTTCACAGGAACAGTAACCAGTGAGGAACCAGGATCAGCATCAGCACCACTGCCCCCCAGCTGCCTGCGGCATCTGATGACTCAGACAGACTCAAAAAATTACAATCTTTGGAGCTGCACTGTCAAGCCCGGGGGTCAGCAAACTACAGCTCACCAGACAAATCCAACCGATCACCTCTTTTGGCGTGGCCTCTGAGCTAAGAATGTTTTGTGGTTTTTGGTTTTTTCACATTTTTTAGAGCCGTAAAAACAACAATGACAAAAGAATATGTGACAGAGGCCATATGTGGCCTGCAAAAATCTAAAATATTTACTCTTTGGCTCTTTACAGAGAAAGTGTGTCAATCCCTGATCTAATCTAGAAAAAAACAGACCGCAAGATTTAGGGAAGCAAAGAAAGGGGCTGTGGATGACATGCCCATTTTTTTTTTCTCTTCAGATGATGGCTTTTACCAACCATCTAGGTGCTGACAAACAGATCTCCATGGGAATTCAGGATCTCTATCCGTAGCTCAAATTGGAGGAAGTGTCAGGACAAGGCCACTGGAGTCCCGAGCCACAAAGTTCTAAAACAAACAGCCATGCCAAGTCGCTGCCCCCAGGCGTCAGGCCTCCTCAGCTGCATTATCAGCTAGAGTGCGGCCTGACCCCGGGCCTGAGTCACCAGCCCACCCTCGGGCCTTTGTCCACACAAGTTAAACCCAAAGTCTATAAGTCTCTGGTTAGTAGTCACGTAAACTAGTCGACTCCAAAAGATCGTGACACTGAAAGGCTGCTAGGTTTTGTGAGCATCTGTTTTATTGTTTGAAAAGGAGAGACCTGTGAGCTGCTATCCGGGTACCTGCTTCCACCTATTTGCAGGGGGCACTGCCCTGCACCCCTCATCCACTTGAGCTCTGCCATTCCCTAACCATCCTTGTGCCTCTAAAATTCGCTGAGCACTACTAAGGAGACCAAAATGATCTTGCCACAGCCCCTATCTTCGAGGAGCTTGTAAGCTGAGGAACAAGACTGACGAAGATGTAGGAGGGGGAACTAGGAAGAAAGGGTGTAGCTATAATGAAACCAAAATAAATGGTCCACCTCACTCAGGAGTTCAGAAACCTGCAACTCAAAAACTTCCAAATCTGACATTTTCCTCAAATCCTGGCTACAGATTTCAGAGACCTAATGTGGCAGCTTCTTAGAGAGTCTGAACAATAAAAAGATCACCCCCCCCCCCCCCCCCGCCCACTGCCGCCGCAAACTGGAAAGCCGAGCAGGACAGCCATTCTTGGGCAAGTCCTCAGGTGAGGGGCCACATCCAGGCAGAGAAGCACTCACAGCTTCTGTCCAGCAGAAGAAGGATTTGGTCCCAACTTCTTCATCCGCTATTTCAGGCCTTTCCCCATATCCACCGTCCAGTGGAAGAAAAATTCTCTCCTTGTGCATCTCTTTTGAGGAGTAAGAAAACCCTCTCTGGAAGGTCACCATCAGACTTGCAGAACTGCATC
This sequence comes from Leopardus geoffroyi, assembly GCF_018350155.1. Taxonomy (NCBI): domain Eukaryota; kingdom Metazoa; phylum Chordata; class Mammalia; order Carnivora; family Felidae; genus Leopardus; species Leopardus geoffroyi. The sequence goes on from NC_059331.1 coordinate 59,247,432, forward strand.
CCAGGCGCACACCTGCCTGCCACACCCTACTCGCAGTGGCCAGGCGGGGTGTCCCCACCCACCCCCGGCTTCCGCTCTAGCTTCGTCCTTCATGAGCAACACTTTTTCTCAGCCTTCCCCACCAGGAGAGCCTCTCCTGAGTCTTCAAGAACCAGCCCATGGGTGACCTCCCCACAGAAGACTTTCTCGACCCGCCAGGAAGAGGCTGTTGTCACTGCCTCTTTCCTCCTCTAGTGTCCCCCTGTCCCTTTGGTCGGACACTATAACGCTGTCCAGTCACTTCCGAGAATACTTACATCCCCTAATGAACAGAGCTTCTCAAGATCAGAAGCTGTTTCTCATTTATTTCCATTTATCAAGAAATGAACCGAGGGCCTAACATAATAGGCACACAGAGAATATAGATAGAAAATAATGAAAGAATCATTCACCAAAAGTGAAATGAAATGAAATGAAAGTTTTTGCTTCCTGTTAGGTATACTGCAAGCCCAAACCTAATAATGTGTCAGGAATCCAACAGGCAAGGTCATAAATGTCATTCTCCCCTACAGTAGAGCTCTGGCCATCAGGAGACTCAGCCCAAGAAACTACTCTGTTCTGATTTCTCTCTAGAACATTTGGGACTCCAAACATCCTCCCCCAATTCAAAGGAAAGCATACGTCACTAACAGGGGCTCCGATGACCCTCCAGGGCCTTCACCCCAATGATATCTGGGACCCTACCAGTCTTCAAGTGACAGAAAACACGTACAAATATATTCCAAAACAGCCCCCTACTGCTAAATAGGAAATGGGAACACTTCTGTCATCAGAAGTAGGTTATAAAAATTATTATCTTTCCTCATCGTTAGTTTTATGAACTTTTCCTAATAATGAGCTGAATTATTCCCTCATGCAGAAGATTAAAAAATCAATATTGTAAAAGTCAGAGGCAAAAGAGAGGGCAGGAGAGCACATTAAATGTCAAACTGAACTCAGCACACTCGAAAGAAAGTCCTCCAGATAAGGCTACAGGTTCAAGGGTGCAGGGCTTGAGGACACTGGGCAGAGAAGGCACCAAGGAGAAAGAAGTAGGAGGCCAGCTCATATAGCCGGAGACCATACCACACCCGCCTCCGGGTCCAACCTGGCCCCGAGGCTAGGAGGATGTGCTGTGATCCAAACACTAGAACCTTAAGTGCTCTGACCACCAGGCTCCTTCAATCCGCACATGTGGAAGACTTGGATGAGGAAAAGAAAATTCTCTATGCTTCTGTTCAGGTTCTTCTTTCTCCTTTTATTTAAATATTCTAAAGCACAAGCCCAGTTTTGAAATTATCTCCACTCGAGGCGCCTGGGTGACTCAGTCAGTTAAGTGTCCGACTCTTGATTTCAGCTCAGGACATGATCTCGCGGTTTGTGAGCTCGAGCCCCACATCAGTCTCCACGGTGCCAGTGTGGAGCCTGCTTGGGATTCTCTCTCTCTCTGCCTCTCTGTCCCTCCCCCTACCCCACTCACACACGTGCTCACTCTCTCTCTCTCTCTTTCTCAGAATAAATAAATAAACTTTTAAAAAAAAAAAAAAGGAATTATCTGGGGCGCCTGGGTGGCTGTCAGTTAAGTGTCCGACTTCGGCTCAGGTCATGATCTCACGGTCCGTGAGTTCGAGCCCCGCTTCGGGCTCTGTGCTGACAGCACAGAGCCTGGAGCCTGTTTCAGAATCTGTGTCTCCCTCTCTCTCTGACCCTCCCCCGTTCATGCTCTGTCTCTGTCTCAAAAATAAGTAAGTGTTTAAAAAAAAATTTTTTTAAGGAATTATCTCCACTAAAAGTCCCTGACAACCACAACAACCCAAATGGAAGTGATGGCTGTGGCATCGCTCAGCATAAAGGTGAGTGCCTCACGCCCCTGCTGACATACAAAACAGGGCCCGGTCCTAACTTCCTTTCTCCTCTGTTCGCATTGAGCACTGACTGGTTGAAGCCTTCAAAACCACATTCGTGTGTCCCCTTGCATCTGCTACAGCACCAATCAACAGAAACCAACTCCAGCTAACTCAAGCAAAGGAGAGCTGACCGCAGGTAATCGGCAGGTGATTCGATCCTAAAGAAGGCAGGAGAGCCAGACAGAAACGAGTGGGCGTCGTGGAGGTACGGGAGACAGCAAGACAGCCTCACTAGATGAAGGTCTTCACGAGCAACCCTCAGCTACAGTGAGCAATCCTACCCCGACCTCCGCACTCACTCAAAACAAAAAGGCCTCAGAAAAAGGGTTCGACTGGCTGCCCTTGGGCCCTGGCTATCCCAAGGCCAGGGGAGAAAGGAGATCTAGCTTCCATCAAGGAAGCTGGGCACTGGAATTGCAATCCCACCGAAATAACACACAACAGGAGATGGGTAAATCCCAAAAGAAAACAGGGCACTAACTGCATGGACAGATGGATGCTGGACAGCCAAAAAATGGAACACCCACAAAAGTAGTGAACCAACATTTTCACAATGAAGGAAGTCACTTGCTTCGCTCTTCCTTAAGAACTCAGGTTCAGAAGAGCATTATCCATCCAGAAACTGGGGGGCGTAGAATGCATCTTATTTGAAAGTTTTCCTTTATTAAAAAAGAAAACCCACACACCTGTGGTGAAGGTCATTTAAGCCTCTTCCCGCTTGTAAAGGTTCTCCTCCAAGGACAGTCTCAAGGAGGCGGGGACCCAGCCTTCTCCTTTACAGGAGAAAGAAGGGAAGTTGTGAATTCCCTTTCATCATAATTAACACATTCCAGGTGAGAATGAAGAGACACCACATGTGTAGGCTGCAATTTTCCATGCTAGGTGACTGTCCCACGTGGCCAACTTGGTTTGCTCATGCCATATTGATTAACCCTTCATCTCCAGAACGAGGGTCCTTTCAACTTGGTTGTCAGCACCCTGCCAAGGGGTGACAACCTGCCTGCCCCTCAGAGACTCACTGCAAGATTCTCTAAAACCATGTCCTCACCCCAGTTTCTCTCTGCAGCAACTGATTCTTCACCAGGAAGCCACAGGGTTCTAAAGACACAAGTCAGATCACGTCATCGTCATCCTGATGAACTCCAGGGACTCCTGCGTGGTTTCAGAGCGATGGCGAGCTATTCTGTGGGTCAAGTTTGCGAGGTGTCTGAGGCCTTCTATGAGGTGGCTTCACACCTCACTCACCTCTCTCATTGTGTCCCATCACCTCCTCCACACCCACCTGTCTCCCCCATGATGCTCCCTCAGCCTGGGGGCCCCATATCGCTCAAGGCGAGTCAAAGTCATGTCTGCTACCAGCAGGTGCACCCCTGCCTTTGCATTCCCAAGCACATCAACCTTACCTCCATTTCACGCTTACTGTCACCAAGTTGCCCTTTTTCTAAGTTTTTGGTTTAAATCTGTCTTCCCCGCTAGACTGAAAATTTCCTAAGAGCAAGGACCCTACATTGTTCATATTTCCCAGAGGGCCTAGCTCAACCAGCATTCCTTCTGTACCTGCCGCAGCTTTCCATGTCTCTGCAGAGGCCTTCCTCCCCACCACAACCCAGGGCACAGTCCCGCGTGGTCTCATTGCATCCCCAACTTCCTTCTGTGGAGCCCAGGGTACATCAGGCAACCCACCTGAGACAGGTGCTCGCCTCACAGCCCATGGCCTCTGAGGCAGACGATATTAGATGCTGCTACAGCCACTCCTCCATCCCCTCTCCCCACCCTCCTTGCTGTGATTTCATGATTTAGAATAAGAACTAAATATTTAATCTTTATCTACTGTTACTGGCACAGAGCTCCTAAAACCCTTGGAATTTCCGAAGTGATGAGAGAGAGAAAGGAGTGTTTTTTTACATTAACGAGAGGACTTTTACACTGGACCTAAGGATGAGGACTGCTTATCAGTGGAGCCAACCAAATGACCAGAGGGTTGGAACTTTCAGCCGTACCCGAGCCCCTGGGAGGGGACGGGAGCCGGAGGTTGAGTTCCATCACCAATGGCCAACAATTTACTCAATCACACCTAGGTAATGAAGCCTCCCCCCCAGTTTCACCCCGAAACAACTGGGTTTAAAGCGCTTCTAGGTTGGTGAACATGCAGTGGTTCTGGGGGAGTGGTGCACTGGCACAGGACACGGAAGGAAGGTCAACATCCTCTCCCTAAACACCTGGTCCTATGGACCTCTCTCATGTGGCTGTTCCTGAGCTAAATCCTTTTATAATCCTTTTAGGAAGTTAAATGTTTCCCTGAGTTCCGTGAGCCACTCTAGCAAATCGGTCAAACAAGGGGGTCATGGGAACCTCTAATTAACAACCAGTCAGCCAGAGGCACAGGTGATAACCTGGACTTTGGTGTCTGAAGTGGGGGAAGGGGGCAGTCTTGTGCACTGAGCCCTTACCCTCTAGAGCCTGAGGACGGAGTTTAACTGTAGGACACCCAGCTGGTGTCAGAGAATTTCTTGGACGTGCGGGGGTTTTCCCACATGGAAACGGAACTGGAAGAATTATTACCGTCAGCCCTGATTCTATCTGGATACCCACCCGCTGCCCCATGTGACTAGAAAGGAGCCCTCGCTTCAATCAGTGGAGCCCCCCCTGTTCCTCTGCAGAGGACTGGGTTAGCCATGGGCGCCTGATATAATTCAGGCCAATGTGATGTCAGAGGCTTTCTGCTGGGGGCTTCCAGGAAAGTCTTCTCTTCTTCTGAGGGTGGCCCCATCTGCAGAAGACCTGGTAGGGAGCAGGGCAGCTATCTTTGAACTGTGGGGGTGTCTGGCCGGAGAGTGCACTGGCACACTGAGGCCGGCAGAGTGGAAGGAGGGCGGGGCTCCATGATGATGCCAGTGAGCCCCTGAATTAGTCAACCCTGGGACATTTCGAGACTTTTGGTATTGTGAAATAAAGCCTTCACTCACGGCAGTAAGAATCCTAACAGTCTCCAATCACTTAAATGTATTAATAACAATAACGGCAATAATGGGACGCTCTTATAATCTGCCAGGCACATGCTAAATCCTGGACAGTTATCATCTTCCCTAATCCCTTGGGCAATCCTGTGTGTATGCAAACGTCACGATCCTCCACCAAGGCTCACAGACACTGGAGGACGGGCCCAAGCTAGTAAGCAGGGAGCTGGGATTCATACCCAGGCTGCCTACCTTGAAAACTGTGTTCTCCGTCTCATTATCGCATGCCCCCAAGCCCCTAGTCCTCTCCCTTCATACCCTCCTGGCACATATACCCATTACGACTATGAAGTTTCAGAGTGGGACCAGACTGCTGAGCAATCCAGCCCTCACCATATAAACCTGAGCACCCCCGAGACTGAAAATACAGGCCAGAGGCAGCAAAGCAAGTCAGTAGCAGAGCCAGGGCTAGAAGAACTCAAGCCCCTGGTCCCAAAAAGATACCCTTTCTACAGAGATGAAGCCAGGACCCAGGGCCTCATACAGATCAGGCTCCAGGGCCTAACCTCCACCTCCCAGAGCCGCCGGAGCACAAAAGGCCAGCTCAGAAGACCTGCACTCACCAGCTGGGTTGACTTCCGCTTGTCCTGGTCAACGCTGCCCTCCCCCCGCTGCATGGACGCACTGCTGTGCTTGGTGGCTGCCTCTCGTTCCCTCGTCACCACCTGGAACAACTCGTCCTGGACCTTGGCCTGCTCCTGTTTATACCTGTGCCGGAAGAGAGATGCAGATGGCGTGACCGGCAGAAGGTAGCCAAGAAAAGGTCTGCGTCCACACCGCAGCTGGCAGGGGCCAGGGGATCTCTGAGGCCAACGGGAAAGAATCAGGAATCTGTGACAGTCCCCAAGGCAAGGGGATGCAGTGATACTTTCTCAGCCAGGACGGATTAGGAAAAGAAGGAGACCTGACCTCCAGGTGAGGAATCAGCCAGCCACGTGCCAAACCAGAGAATCTCAGGGCACAGGTTCAGATCCCTGGCTAGCCACTCCTACACAGTGGGCAGGCAGGGTGGGAAGCCCCACTTTCTTCTGCTTCCACTTGAAAGCTTGAACAGTTTAGATGACAGCAGTCTTTTGTTTGGAACATTGAACTCTCCCGTCCTGAATGTAATCCTACCCTTTGACCTATTTCTGGGCATTCTGCCTAGTAAAATAATCCTAAAGACAGAAAAAAGTTATTAGTACCAAGATGCTCTTACAAGAATTATTTACTATAGCGTAGAAAAATGCAAACAACTTAAGTGTCCAATATCAAGGTCAAGTTAAAGAATATATGGTACAATGGTATACTATATCATCATTAGACCAACATACACTTAGATTTGTCAATAGGCTGAATCTAAAAAGTGAGAAACAATAAACAATACTTTTAGAAATAAAATTGTTGGGGCACCTAGGTGGCTCAGCAGATTAGGCGTCCAACTCTTGGTTTCGGCTCAGGTCAGGATCTCACGGTTCCTGGGATCAAGCCCCACATTGGGTTCTGTGCCAACAGCAAGGAGCCTGCTGGGGAAATTCTCTCTCCCTCTCTCTCTGCCCCTCCCCTGGCACGTGTACATACATGCTCTTCTCTTTCTCTCTCTCTCTCTCAAAAATAAATGCATAAACTTAAAAAAATCAAATTGTTTACAAAGCAGGTGTAACAAATGGAAAACAATTATAAAGCTATGTAAAAAAACAACATAAAATTATATATAACTTTATTTAAAAAAACTATAAAAATATATATAACTTGAAAAAATAATCCTAAATTAGGGGAAAGAAGACATTTGAAAGAAACACTTCAAAATATTAAGAGGGGTTATTCTGAGATGATGAAATCTATAGGTGATTTTTTTCATTTCCAGACCCAGCTCAGGTGACCTCATTGAGATCGAGCCACCCGACTATGGCTGACACTGGGCCCCCCCAAGAAGCTACCTCGCTGGGTCCTCTGTTACAAAGGCCAATGTCCTAAAGGGTGTAAAGGAAGTCAATCAATAACAACCAGTTAACGTTCACTGAGAACTCCCAGGTGTTGGGCTTCAGTGCTTTATTAACATATTTAATCCTGACAATACCCCAGTCAAAGAGATCCTCCAGTTATGGCCTTCGCCAAGGCCTAGAGAAATGCAGTGATCTTCCCAGGTCACTAGTGCAGCACACAATCAGGATGCAGACCTGCACTCTGAGGGCTTCTGTGCCTCAGCCACCATTGTAGCCTCAGGGGAGGGCACGAAGGGCCCGGTTCAGAGGTGTAACCAGCTCTCCGTGGTTGTGGCCTATGTGGATGGAAAGTCACCAACAGCCTGGAGCGGTCCATCTAGGCAACTAGTAAGAATTGTGTGGGCTCTTTTTCTTTCTTCTTCTTACCTCTAAAAATATGCCAGCACGCATACACAGGCACAGAGGGTCCACCCACTCAGCTACTTAGTCCTAGTTCCCCCCCACCCCCACCCCTCCACCCCAACTATACTTCAAGTTGTCATGGCAGGGTACTGGGAAAAGTTTTCAATTAGCACCTCAGATAAACCTCATTGGCTACGATACTGCCACTGTGCAAAGCTAATCCTAACTTTTTATTTTTATTTATATATATATATATATATATATTTTTTTTTTTTTTTGATAGAAAGAGAGAGAGAGAGAGAGAGAGAGAGAGAGAAAACATGAGCAGGGGAGGGGCAGAGAGAGGGAAGGACAGAGGATCTGAAGCAGGCTCTGTGGTAAGAGCAGAGAGCCCAATGTGTGGCTCAAACCCACAAACCATGAGATCGTGACCCGAGCTGAAGTCAGACGCTCGCCAACTGAGCCACCCAGGCACCCCGCTAGTCCTAGCTTTTTAAAGTGTATTTTTAAGAACGTCAGCAATCAACACTCCCAGGCTACCTTTGGTGTTTCTTCACCTTAAACTAGGCCCAGCGCCCCCTGTCCGGTAGGGTTCTCGTGCAGTGTAGGTAAGACAAGCGCTCAGACCTTCGGGCAAGGGGAAGATACCCTGAGAGGAGAGAACGCTCCATCAGAGCGCAGGGCCAGGGATGAATGGACACCTGGGCTTACCTTTTGAGGAAATCCTCCTCCACCCCCGAGGGCTGACGGCCACCACCATACTCAGACCTGGGCGGTTTGGAGTCTGCGAAGGGATGAGAAGAAAAGGCCAGTCAGCAGCTCCTCGGGATCAACGAAGGCATCACAGTCACCTGGGAGAGGGCTCAGGAGGGCACCGCCCTGGATGGATACGCCTTACAGACACAGAACACACCCTTGACCCAGCCAGCCTGGAGAGGCACAGGCCGAAGGCCATCTGCTCCCTCATTCTTACCAGGACTGCTCACTGCCTGGGGCGAGCAGCAGGCACAGCCACTTGAGTGCCGTGTTCCCAACCCATCACTCCTCATTCTGCAATTACCTCGAATCTAGGTCATCTCCCAAACGCCGGCCCAGAAAGGCTGAGGGAACCCTCTCCTCTGCCTCATGCAGAAAGGCCAGCCACCCGCATCCTTTTGAGGGGAGTAGTGGGGCAGCTCCTTCAGTGTTTCCCTTAGTAGCCCATTCTAGAGATCTCTAGTCTTAAGAGTGGCAAACACCTCCACATTAATAACATTTTATCTATCACTCCACCTGCATCACCTCTAATATTGTTAGAGGGGAGCTACCTCTTGACAGCCATGACCTTGGCAATTTCCAAGAAACCCAATCCACTCCACAGTCGCCACCACTTGGTGACACTGAAGGTTTTGTCACCCTTCCCTCTCCCCACCGCCTTCACCCTTCCCAAACCATCTTTCAGCCAAAGCTCAACACTTTCTGTGGCCTTGGCCACATGTCCCTCCCCTCCAACACAGATTTCTAAAGCAGCAGAGTCTCAGGCTGCACAAGAAAACTGCGAAAGAACCAGGCTTTGGGAGAGAATCCGTGAGGACTTGCTATCCCACTGCAAAGACCTGTTAAAGCATGCTGGATTCAGAGGCTCCAGCACTCAACCCTTCGGGGAGGCACTTCCAAAAGTAATCACCCTATGCTTCACGCTTGAGACCACCGCTCACAGAAGGATGGGCATGGCTGTGCTCCGGCCAGTGCGGAGGGCACACCCAAGTGCCTTGTGGTAACATGCCAGGCTCTCAAATGGGAGTAAAAATTAGTAAACTGTTACCCAGTTTTTCCTTTGACATAAGGCTCCCTGTTGTTATTTGTTTACTTACAGCAGCTTTTATTGACATGTAATTGATCATATTTACTTTTGCTTTCCATACAGTTTTCTCTTGTCATAACTACAAAAATAACATATCTACCTGTGGCAGAGAATGCGACACTGACCCACACTCCCACCTTCCACGCAGGCGCCTGTCCACTTCCCTGCCCCCTTGGTGGCACTCACTATTTTACGTGTGTCTTTCACTATTAGCCAAGCGGAGAATCTCATCACATGTTTATGATGATTTGTGCACATTTTCTACTGAGTTGTCACAGAGCTTTAAGAACTCTCAATATTAGGACTATTAATACTCTGTCGTGTGACAATTCCCTAGTTTATCATTCATTCTTCATTTATTTTTTCTAAGTTGCCTAATTTCTTATAGTTACACTTCCCACTTTTTGTCTCAACTCAGGGTTTCTTCACTTGATGAAGTGCTTAGAAAATCTACTTATTGTGCTTGTATGTACTATTATTGTACTCTTATGGTTTCGATTCGTACATTTAAATCTTTTATTTCCTCTGACATTTATTCTGAGGTATGGTGTGACATAAGGATTTAATTTTAACTTCTTTCTCTAATCTTGTTCCATCGCTAAAATAAAAGCAAACACTGATTTTAAAAGTAAAAATATCTTAAAATTAGTCAACTTCAAGACAGCCCATTTATGCTGACTATTCTTCAGCACTCAGAAACTCAAACTCACAATCGTTTAAACAGTAAAATACTTTGTTACAACTAAAACCAAATGACAAATGAACCAACACTCTTGCTCCCTGAACTGCTAAAACCTACCAAACACTAAAACCAAGGCCTCTTTTAGCTTCCGAAGTCGAAACGGACGTGTGCATGATACATTTTGGCATTCTTGGCTTCTTTCATCACTTTTTCCCTCTCCCCAGTTAATTCAGTTTATGAAAGTGTACTAGGTGGGGCGCCTGGGTAGCTCAGTCGGTGAAGAGTCCGACTTCCACTCAGGTCATGATCTCATGGTTCACGAGTGCAAGCCCTGCGTCAGGCTCTGTGCTGACAGCTCAGAGCCTGGAGCCTACTTCTGATTCTGTCTCCCTCTCTCTCCGCCCCTCCCCCACTCATGCTCTGTTTCTGAAAAGTAAATAAATGTTAAAAAAAAATTTTGGGGGGCGCCTGGGTGGCGCAGTCAGTTAAGCGTCCAACTTCAGCCAGGTCACGATCTCGCGGTCCGTGAGTTCGAGCCCCGCGTCAGGCTCTGGGCTGATGGCTCAGAGCCTGGAGCCTGTTTCCGATTCTGTGTCTCCCTCTCTCTCTGCCCCTCCCCCGTTCATGCTCTGTCTCTCTCTGTCCCAAAAAAATAAATAAACGTTGAAAAAAAAAATTTTTTTTTTTAAATTTTTTTTAAGTGTACTGGGTTACAGCCCTCTTCACCCCCCTCTCTCACCAGCTGCTGTAGGTATCGGGGGAGCCACCCCTTTTGTTAAAGGAAAAGAGCGTCATGTGAGGGTTTCAAGAATCTCACTCACCCCTTCACTGATACTCAAAAAGATCTCAGGGCAGGTTCAGGAAGCCCTGAAGCAGACAATACAGGGAAGAGCTGGTTAAAGGCCTGGCCAGAGTCCCTGGCTGCAAGCATGCAGGCAGAGCTCTCTGGCCACTGCACAGAGGTCTGTGACCTGGCCCCTGAACACCGCCCCGACAGCTCCCCTTTCCTCGCACTTTGTACTCCAGAGATAGCAAATCGCTTCGAGGGCCTCACACAGGCCAGGCTGTACCACACCTCTGGGCCTCTGTTTATGCAGAGGCGAATACCTGAACCTCTGCTCTATCTTTCAAAATCCAGTTTAAACATCATCTCCCCTTGAAGCCCCTCCCTAAAATAATGAGGCACTCCTCTGTGCTACCCTGGCCACAGGCATGCTTCTAGGACATCACGATACATGTACCCTACAGGGTTACACATCCAGCCCCCTCACTAGAGCCGTGAGCCGTAAGGGAGGCATCCCCGTGTACTCATCGCTGTGCGCCAGCACCGGGCACACACGCCCTGATCCCCGGCCAGCAGTCAGCAAATGCTGAGTGGACAGGATACAGCTCCTGCCTTCTCCAATGTTACAACCTCATACGGAAGACTGGCAGAAAAGACAAGTTGCAGGCGATACCTAAGACCCAGCTTCTCGTAAACAAGTGTTTATGGGATAGAGCAGCAGCGGCCCCAAGGACTTTCGTTGGGGATAATATCTTAGTATTTCTGCACCTTATATCCCTTCTGAAATTGTCGCATTCCTTTGTTTGCTGAAAGTCATTCAGAGAAAAGCACAATATGTCCTCATCTGTTATGGGCCCCACAAAAGAGGGATAAATGAGCTCCGGCAAGCGTAGGCATGGGAAGAGAAACTCCTGAAACAGGCGGGCTGGCGGGCCCTTCCAGGAGGCCACGGTGACCCATCCCAGCAGCCGGACCCAGGACCGCCTCACGTGAGAGCTTGCTTCGAGACGCTGAAGCCAATGCCCAAGTCATGGCCTCAGTTCCCCCACGCTGCCCCAATTCCCATAAATCCCTGTCATTCTTTGAACCATGCCAAACAGTAACGGCAAAGCTTCTCTCAGGTCCTCAACAGCAACTTCTTACCTGCATTGCCGAACCAAGCCCTTCGGCCTCATTTGTCACTCATTGAGAAACTGGAACAGTGAGGCAAGCCGGTCTGGCCCCAGGCACACGCGCTCTGAGCAAAGGTGCTGTCATGCTTAGAAAGCCACACTCTCCCGAAAAGCAGTTACCAGAAACGTCACCCAGAGACAAACCGGAGCCACACTGGCTGTCAAATCTGTTCTGACAGGAAGGCTACTTGCCACCGCTTCCCCACCCCACCCCCGTCCCCGAGTCCCTGCAACCATCCATACCTTTCTCGGGGCCTTTGGAGGAGCCACCCGTAGAAGGCGTAGAAGGCGGAGGAGCAGGAGGCGGAGTTGGCTCCCCAGCTTTGCAAGGCTGGTTGGGATCCTTCATGCGGTTAACCACATTCTCGGACAGCTGGGGGAAGAGGTGAGGGTGGGAAGAGAGGGACAGGGAAAAAGTTACATCATAGAAACCTCTGGAAATGCAGACTGGCCTTCATCCATGCCCCTGAACGCACCACTTCCTCCAGACCAACTTCAATAACATAATCCTCCTCAAAACCTCTCAAGGTGGCCCAATGCCTCGCAGGTTGGTGCCAAAGCCCCATGTGGGCCGCCCAGCGCACGTCCTCTGCCGGCTTTCCAGCTTTGTTTCCTGCTGTTCCCTGCACACACCCTGCACGCCACGGGGCCACCTTCCTAACCTCCTCCGCATTCATTGCGCAGCTCCTCTGCCCAGAACCACCAGCAGCGGTCCATCCCCAGTACGTCTCCACCTGTCCAAAATTTCCCCTTCCTTTGAGGGCATCTCAGTGTCCCTCCTCCATGGACAGCACCCAAGATAAGCATCCATTGTCCCCTTCTGTTTTACTCCCATCACAACACATGTGCTCTTAGGGAAGCATCGCAGGCCCTACCTGCCTCATCCAAAAGATGTGCAAACACCTGGAGGGCCGGGGCGACCTCCCACCCCCCCCCCCGCCCCCGTGTACCCCTGGCACCACACATGGAGCAGACATCGCAACCCAGCTGGACCCCTTCCACCACGGCTCCCGCTAAATGAAGACTGGATAACCGACGCTTTCGTTCATTTCAGAGGAAGTGAAATAGGCATGAGGGTGTCATAAAACAGTTTACTGAAATGAAACAGCAAGCTAGGGATAAATCCAGAATAAAAACCCTTTAGAGTTCACTTCAGTAAATATTTATTAAGTACCTAATATGTGTAAGGCATCATAAAGCACAGTTGAGGGAAAAACATTAAAGATGACTTTAAGACAAAAGCCATAATCAGCAACTCCACTTCCAGGTATCCAGCCGAGAAAACTGCTCCCACATGTACAGGGCAGAAATGGAATAGAAAAAAACAAAACAAAACAAAACAAAACAAAAAAAGGAAAAAACATAAATATGCAACAATACGGAACTAGTTAAGGAAATGATGGTGTACATCTTCTACGAAATATTATGGAGCCATTAAGAAAGAATGAGGTAGGGGCACCTGGGTGGCTCAGTCGGTTAAGTGACCAACTTCAGCTCAGGTTATGATCTCATGTCTCGTGGGTTCAAGCCCTGCATCGGGCTCTGTGCTGACAGCTTAGATTCTGTGTCTCCCTCTCTCTGCCCTTCCCTTACATGCTCTCTCTCTCTCAAAAATAAATAAACATTAAAAAGAAAGAAAAGAAAAGAAAAGAAAAGAAAAGAAAAGAAAGAAAGAAAGAAAGAAAGAAAGAAAGAAAGAAAGAAAAAGAAAGAAAGAAAGAAAGAGAGAGGTAGGTGTGCCTGGGTAAATCAGTTGGATAAGCATCTGACTCTTGATCTCAGTTCAGGTCATGATCTCATAGTTCGTGAGATCGAGCCCCGCATCAGGCCCCGCATCAGGCTCTGCACTGTTAGTGCAGAGCCTGCTTAGGATTCTCTCTCTCCCTCTCCTTCTGCTCCTCCCCTGCTCGCTTGCTCTCTCTCTCTCTCTCTCTCTCTCAAATAAACTTTAAAAAAAAAAAGAAAGAATGAGGTAAAACGTACAACTAACATGGAAGGGTTTAGGGGATAATGCTCCTGATTTTTTAAAGTCATAGAACCCTTTGTATAGCTCAATTTTTTTTATTATTTTAGAGAGAGAAAGAAAGAATACACACACACAAATGCATGTATCTACTCAGAGGTAAACATCAATGAGGCTACACAGGAAACACAATGGGTACATCCTGCAAGTGGGCTCAGGGGCAGCTGGGGCAGGACATTCACTTTGGGCACTTGTGTGTTTTAAATTGTTTACCATGAACATTTGTTAGCAACAAAAGATTATAATAGTAATAATGGAGTCCCTCTAGTGTTTCAAATAAATACAAATTAAATAATTAACGATATGGGACAAGAGAAGACCAAGTGTATACAGCAGTGGAAGAAACTGAGAATCCAGAAATAAAGCTGTATATCTAAGTTCAACTGATTGACAAGGTGCCAAGACAATCTAATGGGGAAAGAACCCCCATTTGTCTCTTCAACAAATGGTGTAGGCAGAGCTGGATTTTGATATGTGAAAGAAGGAAGTTGAACACCTACCTCACACCGTATATAAAAATTAACTCAAAATGGACTGGAGACCTAAATGTAGGAGCTAAAACAACATACAGGTAAATAAAAGGAAATATAAGGGAAGTCTTTATGACCTTGGCTTTGGCAGTGAGTTTAAAGATATAACCAAAAGCACAAGCAACCAAAGCAAATGAGGTTGTTTTGGACTTCCTTCAAAATTTAAAAGTTTTATGTACCAAAGACCCAATAAAGCAAGTGACAAGGCAACCTACAAAATGGGAGAAAATATTTGCAAATCATACAGGTGACAAAGTCTACATATCTAGAATAAGAGAAGAATTCCCACAACTCAGTAATACAAAGAAAAATAACCCAATTTTTAAAATGAGCAAAAAGATATCTGAATAGATATTTCTCCAAGGATATATGAATGGCCAATAAGTAAATGAAAAGATGCTCATATCATTAGTCATTAGAGACATGCAAATTCAAACCACAATGAAATACCACTTCATACCCACTAGGAAGGCTATAATCAAAAAGTCAGAGGGGTGCCTGGCTCAGTCGGTTAAATGTCCAACTTTGGCTCAGGTCATGATCTTGCAGTTCATGGGTTCGAGCCCCACGATGGGCTCTGTGCCGACAGCTCAGGGCCTGGAGCCTGCTTCAGATTCTGTGTCTCCCTCTCTCTCTGACCCTCCCCCACTCCTACTCTGTCTCTCTCAAAAATAAATAAACATTAAAAAAATTTTTTTAAGTCAGATAACAAGTATTGCCAAAGATATGGAGACATCAGAACCCTCGTACACTGCTCATGGCAATATAAAGTTCCACAGCCACTGTGGAAACAGTCTGGAAGTTCCTCAAAAGGTTAAACAGAGAATTAGTATATGATCCAGCAGTTCCATTCCTAGGCATCTACTCAGGAGAAGTGAAAATATATATCCCCACAAAAATTTGTACATGAACATTCTTGTCAGCATTATCCATAAGAACCAAGAAGTGGAAAGAACCCAAATGTGCTTCAACTGATGAATGGAAAAGTAAAATGTAGTCCATCCATCAAGGGAACATTATTTGGCCGTAAAAAGGAATGAAATACTGATACTCACTACAAAATGCATGAAACCTGAAACCATTACATTAAGGGAAATAAGTCAGGCACACAAAGCAACATATTGCATAATTCCACTTCTTTGAAATGTCTAGAATAGGCAAATTTCTAAAGATAAAAAGTAGATTAGTGGTTGCCTTCAGCTTGAAGGAACAGGACAAGTGAGGACTGATAGCTAGAAGGTAAGAGATGGGGGAGGGGCTGATTAAAATGTTCTAAAAACTATTATGATAGTTACACATACCTATGAAAATTCTAAAAACCACTGAAGTGTGCACTTTAAATGGGTGAGTTGTTGGGGTGCCTGGGTGGCTCAGTCAGTTAAGAGTCCAACTTCAGCTCAGGTCATGATCTTGTGGTTCATGAGTTCGAGACCCGCGTCAGGCTCTGTGCTAATAGCTTGGAGCCTGGAGCCTGCTTTGGATTCTGTGTCTCCCTCTCTATCTGCCCCTCCTCTGCTCGCTCGCTCTCTCTCTGTCTCTGTCTCTGAAAAATAAACATTAAAAAAAAGTTTTTTAATGGATGAGTTGTATGGTATGTGAATCATATCTCAATAAAGCTGTTACAAAGAAAAAGAGAGAGCCAAAGACAAAAATGAGCAGTGTAGACAGGATGTCACTCAGCAAAAGCAGGTTATCCCAGGGAAGGTGTACCTGTGCTGGTTCCTGAGGGGTGGGAGCAGGATTTGACAGGACAGAAGCTACTGTGTATTGGGGGGCAGGGGGTACCTCACACGGTGCAGGGTGCGGTGCGGAGAGAAGAGGCACAGACAGAGACCAGTGTGCCTGCAGCAGTAAGCTCATTGTGGAAGGTGTGGGCTATAAAGGAGGACTTGGATGAGGCTGGTACTGAGAGGAGCTTCGAAGTCAGACAGAGGGGCTCCAACAATTGCAGGGCGTGGCTGAAAGTTTGGGGGCCAGGAAGGAACACAGGCTGTGTTTTTAGAGGATGAATTGCAGTGCTATAGGGAGCCCTTGGGAGCGTGGAGCGGGCCCTTGGTCATAAAGTGACAAGGGCCTGTGGCACCAGCAGCAGCAGCAGCAGCAGCAGCAGCAGCAGCAGCGGTGGCATGGAATGAAAGGCTTTGCCTGGCGCTGCCTCGGGAAGAACAGAGGAGAGCGCAGAGTTAAGAAGAAGGAGTTCTGATCTGTAGTTAGTGGGAAAACTTGAGAATACCAGAAACAAGGAAATCAAGAATAGGGTATTTTGAAAGAGCAGCAAATGAGCTGGGATGTGGATACAAAATCCCAGACGAGAAAACGGAAAGAGCCCTTAGGATCTTTTCACTTCGTTACGGCCACAGCGACAAAGGCCCGAGATGAGTCAATGCACTGGAAGGCGAAGGGACAGTTCTCCAGCGCAGCCTGCCCATTTCTTGCGCAAAGCAGCTGCGCAGAGGACCAAGGTGGGACACCAGGTGGGGTGTGAGGCGACAGCAGAGCTGAGGTGCAGTGTTCTTCCAGGAGGCGGGGACACGGAGCTGGTACTCAACAGCGAACACAGGCTGCACGGAAAGGTTTGGGTGGTGCGCTGGAACCAGCTCGTGAGAGCTGAGTTTTAAATTTCCAGGAATTTTGCAAGCTGGTTGACTTCATGACAGGAGCTTGAAACTGGCCACAACTGGCGAGTGTGTCCACCACAGAAACTGGCAAATACTACATAGCAGGGTCCTTTCTTGGGTAGAGATCTGATCGCAGAACTTTTACCAGCACACCACGGGACATCGCTCCCCTCACCCCTCCTTCTGCAAGTGGACCCTGCGAGAGGCCCCAGTCCTCTGAGGGACAGGGCGTGCGAGAGCACTGAGTGGTCCTAGAATCTACACGGGTGTGGATGAGGCATCAATGGCATGCGTGATGCGCATGAAAGAGGCAGCCACAGCAGGTAAGGCCCCAATCCTTGCTGTGGAAAAGGGTCACGTGACCAGCAAGAGCATGCCCTGCACACACACAGAAGACCACAGTAGAGCAGCCACGTGGGGACCAGAGGAAGCAGCCTGGCCGAGGGCACCGTAACTACAGTCCAGTTTCCTTCCTCAAGTATCTGCTTATGAAGCACTCACTGGGTGATAGCAGTGTTCTGGAAGCCGTGGGTGAGAAGAAACAGCAATGAAACGGCAGTCAAAGAGACATGGCCCCTGATTCGTGGAGCTTACATTCTCATGGGAAGTAAGAGACAATAAAGAAGTAAACAGACAATTTCACATATCCTATTTCATCCAACCTAAGACTCCATCAACTGTAAATCACACTGCTTTTCAAATAACCTCAAGAAAGAAAAAAAAAAACACTAAGGAAATAAACATTCCACCTATTACAGGACACCCTATCCCACAGATGTTAAAATCCTGTGTCTTAAAGATCAGCACAGCACGTCAGAAGACAAGTGCTAGGAATGAATAAAATACAGAATCACAGTGATGGGGGCATGGGGGGCAGCACAGGAAGCCACAGGCACAGGCGATGGCCCCTCAGAGGCGAAGACAATAATGTTAAAACTCCCGCCCCAAATGAGGAGGCCTGACCACATGTACATGTTGAGATCCTGGAGAAAACGACCTGGTGCCAAGCAGAGACGCGAGTAAGTACAAAGCCTCTGACAAGAACAGAGCCTGGCATGTCCAAGTGCCTAACAGAAGGCCAGCGTGTGAGGAGAGTGGGACCAGATGACCAGGCCAAGGTGGCAGGCAAAGGCAAGACCACGAGCCCCGGCAGAGCGACGTGAGAAGCCCAAATGTGACTCAAGGACCAAGGAAGCTATGGTGGGGTTCTACACAGATGACTCACAGGCTCCGATTTCTTCATCCCAGCCTGGGGGGCATCCACTGAACTACACTACTTAGTGAGTAAGGGGTTAAGGAAAACATTGGCAAGCTTCTTGTTGGCAGTAGGAGATTTGTAATATTTTTTAATGTTGCTACAAAATACAGCAAGTAATATTTTAATCAACAAATATACATATACACACAGTAGTCATGCGAGAATAAACACCATCTGGGCAAGGCTCCCTGTACCAACAGAACCAGAATGGGGGCCTCTGGAGCCAGACGGGTCTGGGAGCTCTGGTGCCAGAGGCCCACTGGTCACTGTGCCATCCAAGGGGGCCAGACAGGGTCCTGTGTGGTCAGGAGACAGAGGGCCACGTCCAGAGCAGTGCAGGGACACGGGAGTGCTACCTGCGCTCTGCTGTGTGGCCTGGACCTGCCCAGTTCTTTGGCTTCTCTGAGCATCACATCTCTCACCCACAAAACGGGGGTCCCTTGAGCCTGGACTGATACAGCTCAGGAGTTAAGGGCTTCGTGGTCAGGCAGGCCTGCGTTTGAATCCCATGTAAGCTGCTTACTCACTGCGTGACCTTGGGTAGGGGACTTCTTACCTCTAAATCAGTTTCTTCATCTGTGAGATGGAAATAATTAGTGGTACAGACTGCGGGGCTGTTGTGCAGATTAAATGAAGCAATCTACACCAAGCAGTTGGCACAGAGTAAACAAACAATATCAGCTATTATGGGAAACTGCAAAGCAGTACACAAATATTAATTACCACCCATACGAGGCACTTACTGAGTGTGCAAAAATGCATGAGCTAATCGATAACAGTAACAATGGTTAACATCTGCCGCGTACTACAAACTGAGTGTTCTGTGTTCCACGTGCAGCTTTGTGACCTTGACCAGGTTTCTTCCCTCCTCTTCCATCATCTGTACAAAAGTCGGGCAGATTCTTTTTAAAGCACCCTCCAGCGCACAACTGGTGGCTCCAATCTGGACCTGGCCTCGGCCTAGAGTGACGCAGGGACTCAGGGGAGGAGACCCGTGCCGCCTCCAAAGGGGCACATTTGCCTGATGCCTGCCCGAGTCTCCGGGGACAACCGGGAGCCCGAGAAGGCACGCATGCACGGACACCTCACCACTTGTGTCCTAACACACGGGGCCGGGCACCCAGACCGCACTGCCCAACCATCACCACTCCCTGACGGCAACCAAAACACGTCCTTCACCCAAAAGCGCTGAATTTCTAGGCCAGTTCCCAAAGAGGGGGCGGGAGGCTTCTTTCTCAAACCACACAGGTCTGTGAGTAAGTCAGGTGGCCACCTCACAGCTGAAAGGCCAGGGAGAAGGGTGCTGCTTTACCAAACACATGTAGGTACTGCCCATTTCTGATGGAAGAACAGCGACCCACGAGACCTAACACACGTGACCACCTGCTTGCCATTGCTCCCACCAGAAGACAAGTTCCATGGGAGCAGGGAGTCTGCTGTACCGCCCTCGCTGTATCTCCCACGCCCAGAAAGTGCCCGGCTCAACTATTTGTTAAACACGAGAACTAAAGAAATATTTATTAAAGGCCCAGGTCCACTACGCCAAGCTACTCCGATGGAGTATGTCAAGAGATAACAGCCGAGAACTTTGCACACAAAGAGCTGACAGTCAGACAGAGTGGGTAAGGCGCACTGGCACAGGGAACACAAGGTGCCGGCTATCAGTGAGAGGCCTGAGCCAGCACGCCCAGGAGCTCTCCCAAAGGAGCCTAAGTGTCAGCTGGAAGAGAGAGCGCCTGAGACGGGCCTGAAAAGAAAAAAGAGGACGTGGAGAAGGGTGGGGGGTCAAGAGGTGTTCCAGAGAGGAAGGGTACAAGGAAGGCACAGCAGGAGAAGTCCAAGGTTCGGCCTCACCGAGCGCAGGTCCATGAAGAAAGTAAGACGTGGAGGGCTGGTGGGCTCCCCGCCACCGGCAGGGCCTTGAACGACAAGAGGAGAATGGTATTTATTCTGCCATCAACTGGGAGCCACTGACACTTTCCAAGCAGGGCCTCAGTCGCGATCTTCTCTTCACACGAAGTACCCTGGCAAAGCTGCAAGAAGGGCAGAGGTCACAGAGGGCCAAAGGCAGGGTCGCTGCCACAACAGTGCACGTCCGGAGTAGGAGGGCTGGGAAGTGTACCTCTGCAGGAGTTGGGGAGGATGTGGTGGCAAAAGACTCCACGCAAGCGAAATAACTGGAGACCTGGCATCTGAATGCGTGCACAGGGCAAGTGAAAAAAGCAATTTACAAAGTGGTATAGGCAGTATGTTCTCATTTGTGCTATAAAAAGGGAAAGAGCGGGCTTGTCTATGGAGGCTTGGGAAAAGCCTGAAAGGATGCAGGAGAAACTATGAACAGTTGGCATTTAAAAATAAGACGCATCTTGCAAGAAGCCTTAAAGGAAAAACGAGGGAAAGATGACAGCAAGGCCCAGACCCGGCTCGCTGGAGAGGAGGCACCATCGCTGGGCCGAGAACCGCTCTGCAAGTGTGTGGTGCTCTAAATCCATTCGGGCAGCTCTGTTCCCAGGCAAGTAACCCGACTACACAGGACACTGCGAGAGGTTGCATGTAAAGAAAGATATTAGGGACTCCCTGGCATCAGAGTGCCACGGGGCTGACCAGAAGAGCAAGCGTAACGCCTCCACACTCCAGAAGGGGGCAACAAAGCTCACAGTTGGGGCAGAGGAACTTCCGACCTAGGACAGTGGGTCCTATTCCAAGATAATGAGAAAAACAGCCTACCTAATATTCACTGAGCGAGCTCCACAGGCCAGGCCCCAAGCTAAGTGCATTCCCATTTTACAGAAGAAGACACTGGAGTCAGGGAGGTGAAACAACTCACCCAAGATCGCAGAAAGTCTTAAGTGCTAAGTGCTCAGGCTAGGACTTGGATCCGAACCCTGGCCACCTGCACAAGGGAAAGCAGTAACTGAGAGCCACTGTGGGGTGGCAGAATGGCCAATTCAAGAAAAATAAAAATAATTTGCAGGTCACATTTCCCCCATTGATGATGCTTTATGGAGCCCCTGGATAGGGGGTAGGAGGGAGAGCTTGTATGTACTCATAAAACACACAGCCTACTTAAATTAGGAGAATGTCAATATGAAAAATTAGCACTTTGTTAGGCTTAACGTGTTACTCATCCAGACACATCTAGAAGTAGCAATGCGGAGGCAGCTTCCTAAGCATTATTCTTTGCATTAGCAAATGCTCTGATGTTCAAATGAGTTCACGGCACCAGCTCATTTATGAGAAGAGGCGGCATCCTGCTCATGGAAGAACCGACAAGGTGTGGTGCAGAGAAGCGGCTTGCCCGAGTTCTCTGGTGACTCAGCAGCCACTAGACCTGCACAGCCATGGTCGAGGCCGTTCGCTGCAACATTTTCTGAGGACGCGCTAGGTGCCAGGAGATAAACTGGGGCTCACTACTCTCTCCAAGCTGGGCCTAGGGCTTCTCCAGTCAGGCTGAGCACCTGGGGAAGTTTCCAGAAGAATGAGCTCGCAGGTAGTCGGGTCTGTCCGTGGCTCCTGATGCCCAGACTCCCCAAGCCCCTTGAAGGCACTGCCCGATCTTGTGGTTCTAAAAAGATTTGTCTCCTTGCCTAAGGCTGTTGCCTTGGAGATTCTGTTCACTAGTCTTTCAGTTTTCTATGAGCTGAAATTAGATCCACCGGCTGCTCACCACAGATTTAAATCCCAGAATGTCAGAACAAGAAGAGCCCTTGGAGACCTCCTCCACTGAGCGTGGCAAACACAAATGCCCACAGGTGTGAGGCAAGTGACAGAATTAGTAGAATGGGCCTAGTAGGAAAAGAACACAGTGCAAGGACAACATGGTGGGGACAGCGGTGAGAGCACATGCCCCTCAGAGAGGGCAGCTACCTCGTAACTTGGGGAAAGTTATTGCCACATGGGAATGTGGACCAGACTTTCCATTTGTCCCCCAAAGAGCTAAAAATTGAATATATGTAACGCTTCCGAGCTTTAAATGTTGGCAATCAATTCGAATCAATTAATTCCACAAAGTTTCTGGACTCGTGGTTTGGGGCAAAAAAAAAAAAACGGCTCTGGGCTAAATACTGGGGACAGAAAGACAAACAGATGTGGCTCCTACTCACGGGGCAGGAAGGGAGTAAGCAAGGAAGAGATCATCTCTGCCCACGCAGGAAGCACTGGGAGGTGAGCACAGTCTGCAAGACCCAGGACAGGGACGACCCAGGGTGAGGGCGTGACATCAGAGGGTGCCTTTCAGAAGGTGACACTTGAACTGGTCCTGAGGATGACAAGTTTAGCCAGTCACAGGGAAAGAAAATACTGCAGACAGAGGGGAACAGAGTCACAGGCAGCTCAGAGTACAGAAGAGCAGGTGTCCTCCCTACCAACATGTTCAGAGGCAGAAAAGGCAACAGCAGACGGCCCCCGTGAGCCAGGCCCAGGAATCTGCCTTTAACCAAAGGGAATGACACAATTAGCTTTAACTCTGCACAATCACTGACACAACCAGTCAGTAAGGGGCACTGCCCCAGAGTGCAGGACGGATGAAACAAGTGGGAAAGGAGATGAACTTTTCCCCGATGTGCCTCCTTTGGAACTGCCTGAATTTTATCATCATTTGCCTGATGATACGTAAAATTTGTGTTGTTTTCTTTTTAATTACCCTGCCGGCACCAGGAGACAGAGGTTTGTGGGAGACACGTCTATAGGGAGAAAGAACAATTTATCAGATGGTCAAGGGAAAACAGAATGGGGAGTTAGCTAGGACAAAAGCAAAAACAGAGAAATGGTTAGAAGGAAAAACACAAGATCTGTCATTAAACGTAGAGAACAAAGGGATGTGGGGTCTAGCTTTCTGGCGGAGGAGCTGGCTGGCTGGAGCCATCCAAAGCTTAACAAACAAGAGCGATTTCGAGGGAAGCAGAGGAGGGGACGCAGGTGGGTTCTGGCAGATATAGTGAATTACATGCACCCATGAAACATGCAACGGGACAGCTCTGGGTTAGATGTTTAGAATCCAAAAGTCAACAGCTCGTGAATGAGGATGAAAGAGAATGGCCAGGGCGCAGAAGGGAAAGAAAGCTGAACTAGGAAACATTCTGAAGCCTCCACCAGCCGCAGAGAAACAGCAGAGGCGGCAGGTTTGATCTGGAAACCAGAGCTGCTGCAGCACAGCGAGCAGGGACCCCCCACCAAGAGGTGGAAAAGGTAGACTGGAAACCTGAAGGATCAAAGACGCTTCTAGTGCAGCGGCTTTACCTCCCCAATGAGGGAGGTGACCCAAGATGAACTTAGTAAGAGTTAGAGTTAACAACTATCCTTATATTTACATGACTTTATAGATTTTACTTTTATGGAGAAAGATCTTCCACATCATACTGTGACACAGTTAGGGAGAATTAGGGGGGAATTTCATCTTATACAGGGGTTATATTCAAAAGTCAGACAAGGTAAAACAGAAATCACCTTAACTCTTACACTATTTACATTTCATTCCTGGTTACACCACAGTACTATTAAAAGAAAACTTGAAGAACGTTCAAGAAACCCCTGAAAGTTGCTAAGTCTGCCCCTAAAGTACAGCGTGGTTGTGTGCCCAGCCCTTTACTGTCCTTGACCATAGTGAGTTCGGGCACCCTGGAGCCAGGTGAGTGGAGGGCACGCACTACCCGAGTCTTCTGTCTTTCAGATGGTCCTTTGCTCCTCAGCAGCTGACAGGGGGAAAGACAGAGAAACGGTAAGTGCTCTGCTTCCCTGAGGAGTTGGCTCCACCTCACCACGTGTCAGACGTGATGTTGGGGATGCATCAAAAACAGTAACACCTGGCAGAGCACCCAGGGACTGGCACACGACACGCGCTTGACATCCAGACCCATATACTGCTCACAGAAAACGGTGGCGAACTCGGCCGTCTATGTCCTGACTTGCCACGTTGGCATTCTCTGTTGTGGCCCCATCAACTACAATCCCCCAAATGGTCAGCCAGAGAGAGTACAGAGGCTGGGAAAGACCGGAGAGGATTTGTGATCCAACCCTTTCCAGGCACCTACACTAACAGGTCCGTCTTGCATATAAGGAGAGAGACTTACTGCTCTGAGTGTCAGAGCTCCAGGCCAGGGCTTCCTGAGACAGTTGGTTCACCATGCTGCCTCTAAGCAGCCAACTAAGACGAAGGATGTATGATATGCAGCATCAACATTCATGCTGAGACTCAAGAAACATATCACGGGGCAATACCAAGGTGAAAAGGAAGTCTGCTGCATACAAATGGAACAAGTCTGTGTTAAAGCTGGAACCATAACAAGCAGAAGGGTAAAATTCTCAAGTGCAGCTGCCAAAGATCGCCAGCTTGGCTAAAAGTACCATCAGTTCATTAATCCAAGCGTGCAATCCAACACACACACACAAATGAGCCAGACACTGAAATAAATAAAAGTCTTTGCACTCCAAGAGCCTACAAACAACAAACAGGATATAATAACAGAGAGGAAGAGGTGACCAAGATTATTTAAAAATATCAATCTTAGAAAAGGCAACAATGAAAAACCTACAGCTAACATACTTAATGGTAGAAGACGGAATGTTTTCTATCTAAGTTCAGGAGCAGGGCAAGGGCATTCACTGTCACTTCTATTCAATACTGTATTGGAGGTTCTAGCCAATGCAATAAAGCAAGAAAATTAAAGAAAGGGCATCCAGACTAGAAAGGAAGAAGTAAAATTCTCCTTATTTACAGTCAGCATCATCCTATCAATATAAAATCATAAGGAATCCACAGAAAAAAACTACTTGGATAAATGAGTTCAGCAAGGTTGCAGGATACAGGATCAACATACAAAAATCAATTGAATTTCTACATATTAGCAATGAAGAATCCAAAAGTTAAATTAAGAAAACAATTCCAAAAGTTAAATTAAAAAAAACAATTACATTCGGGCATCTGGGTGGCTCAGCCGTTAAGTATCTGACTTCAGCTCAGGTCATGATCTCACAGTTCATGAGTTCAAGTCCCACATCAGGTGAGCACAAGCCCCACTTCAGGTAAAACATGAGCCCTGGGTAAGCCCTGCTTCTCTCTCTTTCTTTTCCCTTCTCTCTCTTTCTCTCTGTCTCCCTCTCTCTGCCCCTCATGGGATTCTCTCTCTCTCTCTCTCAAAAAAAAAAAAAAAAAGAAAAAAGAAAGAAAAGAAAAAGAAAAAAACAAAACAATTATATTCATTTTAGTATCAAAAAGAACAAATACTTGGGAATAAACTTATGAAAAGAAACATAAGATTTGTTCATTAAAAGTATAAAACACTGCTGAAAAAAAATGTTTTAATCTAAATAAATAGAGACTTCATGTTCACATATTGGAGGATTCCATGTTGTTGAAATGATGATTGTTGGGGCACCTGGGTGGCTCGGTTGGTTGGGCATCTGACTTCGACTCAGGTCATGATCTCATGGCTCATGGGTTTGACCTCACGGGCTCTGTTCTGACAGCTCAGAGCCTGAAGCCTGCTTCAAATTTTGTGTCTCCATCTCTCTCTGCCTCTTCCCCACTCGCACTCTGCCTTTCTCTCTCTCTCTCAAGAATAAACATTAAAATAGAATGGCAATTCTCCCCCAAAGTAATCTAGATTCAACACAAACTCCATCAAAATCCTAAGAGTTTTTTTTTTACAGATGTTACCAACTGATCCTAAAATGTATGTGGAAATGCAACAGACTCAGAATAGCCAAACCAGTCTCAAAAAAAAAAAAAAAAATTATATTTCCCAATTTTGAAACTTACTACAAAGCTACAATGATCATGACAATGTTGTAGTAGCATAAAGATAGACATATAGCATATAGATCAATGGAACTCTCAACAGAATTGAGAAACCAGAAATAAACCCTTATGTTTATGGTCAATTGATATTCACAAAGGTCCCAAGGTAATTCAAGGAGGAAAGGATAGTCTTTTCAACAAATGATGTTTAGAAAAATTGGATATTTCATGCAAAAAAAAGATGGCCTTTAGATTAGGGTTCAGTGAACTCTAGTGCTTGAGCCAAATCTAACCCAACACTTTTATAAGTAAAGTTTTATTAGAACATAGCCACACTCATTTGTTTATACACTGACTGTGGCTTCTTTAACCCTATAATGGCAGAGTTGAGTAGAAGTGATAGAGACCTCCTGGTGAGCAAAACAGAAAGTATTTACTAACTGGTCATTTACAGAAAAACTTTGCCAACCCCCGATTTAAAGCCTTACCTCATAACATATAAAAATTAACACAAAATGGATCATAGAACTAAATATAAAAGCCAAAACTATAAAACTCTCAGAAATATAGGAAAAAAAATTCATAACCTTGGGTTACACAAAGATTTCTAAGATATGAAGCACAACCAATAAAAGAAAAAACTGATAAATTAAACTTCATCAAAATTACAAGGTTTGTACTTCAAAAAAGACACCAATAAGAAAATGAAAAGACAAGCCACACGTTGGGAGAAAATATTTGCAATTTGTAATACAATAAAAGACTCATATCCAGGGGCGCCTGGGTGGCTCAGTCGGTTAAGCAGCCAACTTCGGCTCAGGTCATGATTTCACGGTCCGTGAGTTCAAGCCCCACGTCGGGCTCTGTACTGACAGCTCAGAGCCTGGAGCCTGTTTCAGATTCTGTGTCTCCCTCTCTCTGACCCTCCCCCGTTCATGCTCTGTCTCTCTCTGTCTCAAAAATAAATAAACGTTAAAAAAAAAAAATTTAAAAAAAAAAGACTCATATCCAGCATTAAAAAATCGTGTAACTTGGGGCGCCTGGGTGGCACAGTCGGTTAAGAGTCCGACTTCAGCCAGGTCACGATCTCGCGGTCCGTGAGTTCGAGCCCCGCGTCGGGCTCTGGGCTGATGGCTCAGAGCCTGGAGCCTGTTTCCGATTCTGTGTCTCCCTCTCTCTCTGCCCCTCCTCCGTTCATGCTCTGTCTCTCTCTGTCCCAAAAATAAATAAACGTTGAAAAAAAATTAAAAAAAAAAAAAAAATCGTGTAACTCATAATAAAAAGACAAACAACCCTAGTAAAAGTGGGCAAAAGATCCGAATACATATTTCACCAAAGAAAATTTACGGATGGCAAATAAGCCCATGAAAAGATGTTCAACACGATTAGATACTTGCATGTAAATTCATGCCACAGTGAAATTCATGCCACATGTAAATTCAAGCCACAGTGAAATACCATTTCATACCCACTAGAATTGCTACAATCAAGAAAACAAACAGTAAGTGTTGGTGAGGATGTCGAGAAGACGGAACCCTCATCTACTGCCAGCAGGAATGTAAAATGGTACAGCCGCTTCAGAAAACAGTTTGACAGTTTCTTAAAAAGTGAAACCTAACAACTCACTGAATTCATAAGCAGAATGACCCAGCAACTCTACCCTTAGGTATCTATGCAAGAAAAATGAAAATATAGGTCTGCCAAAAAAAAAAAAAAAAAAGTTGTATGCAAATGTTCACAACATTATTCATAATATAAAGAACCGGAAGCAATTCAAATGTCCACCAACTAGTGACTGGATGAACAAAATGCAGGACAGCCAGGCAATGAGATACTACTCGGCAATAAAAAGGAACAAGCTGCTGATATATGCTACATCAAGAAACCGACACCAAAAACATTGTGCTCAGTGAAAGAAGCCAGACGTCAAAGATCTGAGTGCATTCATATGAAATGTCCAGAAAAAGCAAACTCAGAGCAACAGAAGGATTAATGGTTACCTGGGGCGGGGCGTGGGAGTGGGGACGGACTGCAAATAGGCACAAACGATCTTTTTAGGTCCTGAGAATAAATGTTCTAAAATCTGATTGTGGTGACAGTTGCTCAACTCCATAAGTCTGCTAAAAATCATTCAAATGGGTGATTTTCACATGTAAAAGACATCTCAAAAATATGATTTTAAAAACAGAGAAGAAAAACCACCACCATCAGAGAACATCTTTTCAAAGCCCACTCTTGATTAGAGACCTGCAGTGTTGCCTCCAAGGTAACACACGGACAAGCCCTCCCTGGCGATTCAGGACCCATCACCTGTCTAGCCTCAGTGCCGGGCCAGCTTTCAACATCCCGACCCCTCTGTCGCTGGCCAAGCACATGGCGTGTGGAGCCGGAATGAGCCTCCAACTCTACCCCTAACTAGCTGCGCCCTTGGGTTACTTGGCCTCCTTGAACCTATGTCACGTCTGAGATGTGGACAACAGCTCACAAGGTCAGCAGGAGGGGGATATCTGAGCTAGTGCTCAGAAAACACAGCACAGATTGCATGCTTCTCATGGCTGGCTCGGGCACATCTCCAGCGTCCCCCGCTCAGAGCGGCAGTGTCCGCCATCCCAATGCAAGCAAGGATCCCCGTTACTCTGCACACTTTTGTTTCCTTCAGAGTACTTGCAGCTTTTTCTTCCTTTGCCTCTTTTTTCCTTTCTTGGTCTGTTCTGACATTGGGCTGAGGTCTCCATGAGGGTAAGGACCTTATGCTTTGTCCGATGGCCTCTGCAAGGCCAGGCCCAGTGCTTGGCGAGTAATCTGTGTGCAGTAAGCATTTGCTGAGGTGACGGATAAATTGTGGCTACAGGTAGTGTTCAGGCGTATGGCTTCTCTGGCAGGGGCATGTTTGGGGACTGTTTCTTGTGCCTCTTCTACATCCTCCTTGGTCCTCCCCTCGGCAGTGGTCCAGACTTGCCTCACGAAAGCAAGGAATGATGGCAAATGTGATGTAGCCAAGACAGTGTGATGGGTCTGGGGACACAGCTATCATGCAGACGGCCAGGAAGTGAGTTGGGAAGAGTAGCAGGCAGCCAAGCAGCTGGAAACGGAAAAGGCTGGAGAACAGTGGAGTCTAGACGTTGAAAAGCAACCAACTTCAGCTGAGTTACCAAATACAGCTGCTTCCATGGGGCAGAGAAGTGAGCACACACAGGACATTATTGTCGTGTGTGAACCTTCTCTCATTGGAGGATAAGGTTAAATATACTGGCTAAAATGAGATCTTTATGTATTTCACACATGCCTGCTCTGAAAACTGGAGTTGCATATAATTGCAGCATTTTGCATTAATTAAATTTCTCTTACCTTCCGTGGAATTAGGGCTTGAACTCAATATGTAAATTTATGCAAATAAATGTGCAAAGGAGCAAGGCCCTAGCACTGAATCTTAAGGGAACTTGAGTACTTTCCAGGATCAGGGCCTGGGGATTAAATACGAGTAGTCTTTAAGAATATTTAACTTTCTCTGAAGGACCTGGGACAGATACTCTTCTTCAGCACCTACCTTCTACTTAAACTAACTTCTCATTTGGTTCATCCAATGATCTCTGCTGATTTTTTACTTGCCTGCTTAAGGACAAGGTGGACTCCCCAACTCTCAAGTAACTCTGCTAGTAGAAAAAGCCCCCACAACAAAACACTTCATTGCCATCACCTCCTTTCTCAAATCTCCTTCTCCCAAACCAGGCACACAAGTGGAAGGAAGGAAGGAAGGAAGGAAGGAAGGAAGGAAGGAAGGAAGGAAGGGGCTCTCATTTGATGGGGCCATGCACCCCACTGTGTGCCTCTAGGCAAGTCATTTATTCTGATGAGTTCACAGTCAGTCACCAAACCTCCCTCTAATTTTAACAGTCTCTGGGAGAACTAAGTGGGGTGCCAGTACCCTGTCGGAACAGGTAGAGGTTGTGTCGCACAATTTTCAGGCTGCCTTGCATATCACTGGGGGAGGGAGCTTGGAGTAGTGAGAAAAGGCTGTTTCTTGCTCCCAAAAGATCTGGACTAAAGTCCCATCAGTCACTCAGATAATACCTCAAAGTTTGAACAGCCCTAAGCCTGATTCTCCATCTTTAAAGAGAACTTACACTTTGTGGAACTAAGGGAACTAGATGTAAAATGTACTAGTCTGATATCATACCTCCCCCCCAAAAATGATCCTCTGTCAACTTAGAGGAACTCAACTTCCTTGAATCTTAGAAGACCTGACTTTGACCTAATTTTCCAACATTCCCAAACACAGAATACCAGGTGACAAAGGTGAGAGAGCACCCAAATACAGCCAATGATGTTTTTCTAAATTCCAATTCAGGCTCCTGCCTCTCAACCTTCAAACAGGAGCCAACTCCTCCCCGTTTTGTCCTCATCAAGAGCCCGGTCAAGACTAGATAAGGCCTAGCAAGCACCAAATGTGCTAAGTACTATCCTAGACTAAGAATAGAGACCCCCACAAAACACTACTGTTTCTAAACACTTACACACACATATCTTAAACAGTACCTAGGATTACACACCCTCCCCTGATTTTTCTAAAAACACAGGGATTGAGATTCAAATGAGAAGTTGTTCACCCAAGGGCACACCGCTAATGAGCATCTGCTCAGAAATTAGACTTCCTGAGGTCTTTTTCTGAGTTACTCTGTAATTTAACTAATTCACCTACACCCCGACCTGTGCATTCTATTTCAACGTGGTTACTATTTCACTGGTCTTATCCTTTGAACCACTCAAACAATGGTTTACAAACCACCCACTATGTGCCAGGCACAGGTTTATGAACTGCAGCATTCAGTCAACAGGGCTTGGAGTTGGCCTCCATCAATCCCAGCTCTCCCTCTTGTCATCTAGGTGACCTTGGGTAAGTTACTTCACCTCTCAGTGCCTTACTTGTCCTTATTGGCAACTAGAATTATACCTCTCCCACGGGGCTGTTGAAAATTAAATGAAAGGTTGCCTGTAAAGGATTCAGAGGAATCCATGGTCCCCACTAAGAACTCAAATGTGAGCTGCTTTTATTATTCCTCTAAGTTCTGGGGATAGAGTCTTGAAAAGGACAAGAGCCTTGGTCTCAAGGAGCTTTCGCTGTGGTGGGAAACACAATAAACAAGTTAACTATCAATAGAGGTTCCCAATGGTGATTCTTCTATGAAAAAAAAAAAAAAAAAAAAAAAAATGTGTGATAGTGTGGGTGGGAAGCTACTTTAGATTGACCGGTCACCTAAGGATACTCAGATGATTCTCAAACTGTGACAGTATGATAAGAGCCTAATCTAGGAAAAGACAGAGAGAGGGCAGAAAACAGCAAATGCAGAGGTCCTATGCTTGGAACAAGCCAACATCTTGCGGTCGGGAAGCCAGTAAATAGACGGGTGGTGGGAGGGAGGGAACTGGGTGAGATGCGGGCACACGGGTCAGAAGAACCGCTTTGTAAAACAAGGTAAAGTGGTTCCTCTTCATCTTAAATGCGCTAGACATCCACTGGAGAGGATTAAGCAAGGGGAAGGGCATATGATCTGATTCACAACTTTTAAACTGCTCCTTCGGCTGCGGTGTCGAGAATCCGAGAGCCTCAGTGAAGAGGCGGTTGCGTTGTCCTGGACTGGAAGCATCCCACGTACATGTAACACGATGTGTGCACTGGGGTGCAGGGGAACAAATGCAGGTCTGCAACAACTCAACCGGAGCTGGAATGTGGCCTCCCCACCTCTCCCCATTCTCCGCTTTCTCCCCTGATGCCAGAGTAGTGAAGCCTGAAGGCGGCCACTGCCCGGATGGCGGACACCGGGCATCCCCCGAGCCTCGGGTCCCTCACGTACACGGCGGAGGGAGAGATGCTCGCCACGAGGGCGTTGGGAGGGCTCAACGAGCGAGGCGCGCCCGCCCAATCTCGGGCCCGAACCTCCCCTCAGGCTGGCCCGCGCCCTCCACGCCCACCCGGCCCAGGCCGCGCTCGCTCTTCGCGCCCGCCGGCGGCCCGCTCACCCGGATGCCCTGCAGCACCCGGACCCGCTCCTCTTCGTCCATTCCGAAGGACACCCTGCGGGCCTCGCTGCTCTCGGTGCTCCCCATGGCAAGAGGCGAGCCGGCAGGCGGCCACGCGACTCGGCTCCAGAGCAACCAGACGGACGCCAGGCTCTGGCTCCCTATGCGCCCCGCGCTTCCCGGGACTCGGGCTGCTGCGGCACAAGCCAACAAAGCCCCGTCCTATTGGCCGCCGCTGGAGGTTCAGCCAATCATGTGGCGCGGGCCCGCGGGGCGTTGTGGGGGTTGTAGTCTCCAAGGTCCGAACTGCCCATCTGTAACTAGAGATCACGCGGAGGCATGGTGCGTGAGCGGTGGAAAGCGCGTTAGAGTGCAGCAGCCAGGGGAAAGATCACCCTGGAAGCAGAATCGAGGGTGATGATCTAAGGCCAGGAGACCAGCGGGGAGTCCGAGGCAGGCATGTCAGGGCGACCTTCGCATGGTTTGCTGCTTGGCGCCTTCAGCAAACTCTTGTTGAGCCGCGCTCAACTAAGAACTGCACAAACATTGAACTAGCCGCGGAGAATGCAAAGACGAACACGACACGCCCAGCCATCGTGAGGTTTAGATGCAATGGAAGGAACAAATGAAAAGACAAACAAGCAAGCACATAAATAAACTTACTAATCACTGTAATAAATGCCAAAAACGGAAAACTACGTCATAATGCCAGGGCGGAAATTAATAGGAGGGGCCTCCTTTAATTTGAGAGGCCACAGCAACCTCTCTGAGAAGGAAACATTTGAGTTGAGACTTTAGGATGAGTAGGAGTCAGCCAGGAGAAGACGGGAAGAACTTGGCTAGGAACCAACCAGTATAAAGGCCCTGAGGCAAAGAAGACCTTGCCACCCACATTCAAGAAATAGAAAGAGGGCCCAGCCATGTGACTGGAAAGTGAGAAGGGAGCCATAGGCAAGAAGGCCAGAGGAGCCAGAAGGGTTCAGATCACGTAGGGCCTTATAAGCCAGGGTCAAAATTTTATTCTAAATGCCCTGGAATGCAGTGAATGATCATAGGCATTTAGGAAACATTGGCCAATGAGCACACATGCCATGCATTGAGTGCAGTATATCAAGCATTGTGTTTATGCTTCTTATACAGGATCATATGTGTAATGGAGGAACATAAATGATTGCAATTTACAGCCACAGTGACCTTGAATGAAGCCCCCTTTTATTCAACTGAGTTTCTGAATGGCTTTGATTTACCAAGGTGGGCCTGGACGTGAGTTTGGAATCGAACCGAGGCACACTGGATCGCAACATGAAATAGCAAGAATCATTTGGAGCTGCTTTGGGGAACCTGGAAAAGAAGGAGTGAGGAGGAGAGAGACCAATGAGAATAGCTTCAGTGAAGAAGCCAGTGAACATTCCAGAGGTGGGGACAGAGGATTTTTATGAACAAAGGTATCTGCTACTGTCATTGAAAATACTTTGATTTGGGGCCTTTGATTTGAGTCACCTGGGTGACTCAGTCAGTTAAGCGTTCGACTTCAACTCAGGTCATGATCTCATGG
This sequence comes from Leopardus geoffroyi, assembly GCF_018350155.1. Lineage (NCBI taxonomy): Eukaryota > Metazoa > Chordata > Mammalia > Carnivora > Felidae > Leopardus > Leopardus geoffroyi. The sequence continues at coordinate 59,280,919 of NC_059331.1, forward strand.
TGCGTGGGTTCGAGCCCTGCATCAGGCTCTATGCTGACAGCTCAGAGCCTGGAGCCTGCTTCAGATTCTGTGTCTCCTTCTCTCTCTGCTCCTCCCCCACTCACACTCTGTCTTTCTCTCTCTCTGTCTCAAAAATAAGTAAACATTAAAAAAAAAAAAAAAAAGAGAGGGGCCCGTAGGTGGCTCAGTCGGTTAAGCGTCTGACTTTGGCTCGGGTCATGATCTCACGGTTCATGGGTTCATGAGTTTGAGCCCCTCGTCGGGCTTTGTGCTGACAGCTCGGACGGAGCCTGGAGCCTGCTTTGGATTTTGTGTCTCCCTCTCTCTCCACCCCTCCCCTGCTCGTGCTCTGTCGCTCTCTGTCTCTCAAAAATAAATAAACGCTGAAAAAAAATGTTTTTAATTAAAAAAATAAAATGCTTTGATTTGTAAATCTCCCTCCTACCCTTCTCTCCTCCCTTTCTCCCCTATAAGCAGAGCCCGAGAAAGTGATTCTGGTTCAAGTGGTTTATTGGGGAGTGCCTCCAGAGAAATGAAGGAAGGGAACAGGATGAGGTGGGAGAAAGCTAAGTAAAGATGTGGTCAAAACTGGAGACTGGCTGCGGCCTAATTCTGGGTGGAGTGGCAGTGGGGGCGGTGCTCTAGAGAACAAATTATATCCAAAATTGGTTTCATCATTTGACAAGGGGACAGGCCTTCTGTGCCCCACATCAGTCAGTTAGTGACAGCCCCAGGACAACTCCCCAGTGAAGGGGGCATCTGTGAGCTGCCAACAGCTCACAGCCACAGAAGCTGGGGGATGGTCTCACCAGCTGGTAAAAAATCTGGGTGGGGTACTATCAGTATCCACTCATGCTGCACATGTTTTTGAAGGTCTCCCAAACACCCAAACATCTATGGCTATGGAGGGGGCGGGGGGTGTAAAATTGAGGGAAGGGATGGGCTTCTCTTCCGGGTCAGATGATGGAATAACACCCTGAACTGATTCCGCAAAATGGGAGTCCAGACCGCAGATCTGAGCATGGGACGGTGTGCAGTCTTCCCCACCTCCACTGTGTGCAAAGTCTGGGGAGAGAATCAGAGCCCCACAAGACTTAGATTGGGGGTTACAGTGCCAGCAGCCTAGCTGAGCCTCATGACAACCAACCCGATGAGTTCTATACTGCAAATAGGGGAAGATAACATGACATTATAAATCCAAAGTAGGATGAGTAAAGGCAGTGGCATAGGAATGCAGAGGAAAGGAGAGGAAGGGAGATTTATATATTTTGAAGACCTTTGTGTCAGGTTCCATGACACAAGCATCATTTGTGTGCAGTTAATCCATAAGCAATTCATTTAATCCTGGAAACCATCCAGAGGGAGTTATTTCCCCATTCTAAGGCCTAGGAAACTAAGGCTTTGGGGAGGTAAGGTGTTGTAACAGGCCTACTAGTTGCTGCCCAATACCCATTCTCTCCTTCCTTACAACAGAACCCCAATCTCCTTCGGTGCAGCAACATACCTGGTTAGAAAAATTGGCCAAATTCAGAACAATTTGAGCATTATAACAATTTGACGATTTGAGCTTATAACATATTAATTTTTTTTAATCCAATAGTCATGTGTTGGAAGAGAAGGTAGGAGAAAAAATGGATCACTTTACAAAAGAATGCCAGCAAATCAATGTGGGATTTAAAAATCACCATTTTGCTGGGGTGCCTGGGTGGCTCAGTTGGTTAAGTGTCCGACTTTGACTCAGGTCATGATCTTGCGGTTTGTGAGTTTGAGCCCTGTGTCAGGCTCTGTGCTGACAGCTCAGAACCTGGAGCCTGCTTCAGATCCTGTGTCTCCCTTTCTCTTTGCCTCTCCCTGCTCACTCTCTGTCTCTCAATAACAAGTAAACATTAAAAAAATTTTTTTAATTAAAAAAATCACCATTGTGCAAGGCTCAGTGAAGCAGGTGAATCGGGCAAAAGTCATCAATGGATACTAAAAGCATTGAGTGAAATGTGGTTGGAGAACAGGATATTCAGGTAACCTGCAAGTTTCACTGCAGATTTCTTAACTATTACAAAGGGAAACGGGATTACAGTGGCATGACCTGGGTGTGGCTGCCTTAACCAAATGGTCAGATTTAGGATACAGAGAGTAGGACCATCAGACTTGATGTCCCTCCTGACGGAATGCAGTAAAGCGCACACACAGCTCCTGTGGAGTGGTATCAAAGATGTGTGACCTGAATCTAATCACAAGGAAACAAGCAGGCAGATCCACAATGTGAAACCTTCCATAAAACAACTGTCCTGGACTCTTCCAAAAGGTCAATGTCGTGGAAAACAAAACAAAACAAAGATGCAGACAATGAAATGTAACTGAGAATCTTGATTAGATCCCGGATTAAAATGACAACAGCAAAGGGGTACCTGGCTGGCTCAGTCAGTTAAGCATCTGACTTTGACTTAGGTCATGATCTCACGGTTCCTGGGTTCGAGCCTCCCATCGGACTCTGTGCTGACAGCTCAGAGCCGGGGGAGCCTGCTTCAGATCCCATGTCTCCCTTTCTCTTTGCCCCTCCCCCACTCACACTCTGTCTCTTTCTCTCAAAAGTGAATAATCATTAAAAAAATTGTTTTAAATGACGACAGTAAAAATAACAACAATGACGCTATAAAAAGGTACTTGGGATGACTGAGAAAGTTTTGGATACAGAACAACGTCCTAGGTGATATTATTGAATTAATGTTTATTTTCTTGTTCTTGGGAGATGTACATTAAAGTACTTGGGGGTGGAGTATCCTAGTATCTGCAACGTGCACTTAAACCATTCAGAAAAAAGTGTTCACGATAGGTGAATCTAGGTGATTCCTAGATTATATAGGGATATATGTATATATTAGAGTCCATTGTATTATTCATTCACTGTTCATATAGTCTTGAAAATTTTCGGAATAATAAGTAGGAGGGAAATAAAATAAAATTCTGCACTTTGCAGGGTGCCTGGGTGGCTCAGTTAGTTGAGTGTCTGACTTCGGCTCAGGTCATGATCCAATGGTTCATCAGGCTCACTCCTGTCAGCGCAGAACCCGCTTCGGATCCTCTGTCCCGCTCTTTCCCTGCCCTTCCCCTGCTCATGCTCGCTCTTAAAAAAAAAAAATGCACTTGGCAAAAAAATATCTCCTGCCCCAGGTTTCCTTGACCATGGCATCACCTGGAAGTGACCTTGTGACCTAGCTTTAGCCAAGGAGGCTCTTGAGCAGTGTGATACCTGGAGAACAGCATAGGGCCTGAAGAGAGCAGTAGGACCCCGGGCATATTATTGAATATCTTTGTGCCTCAGTTTTTTTTTTTTTTTAATTTTTTTTCAACGTTTATTTATTTTTGGGACAGAGAGAGACAGAGCACAAACGGGGGAGGGGCAGAGAGAGAGGGAGACACAGAATCGGAAACAGGCTCCAGGCTCTGAGCCATCAGCCCAGAGCCCGACGCGGGGCTCGAACTCACAGACCGCGAGATCGTGACCTGGCTGAAGTCGGACGTGTGCCTCAGTTTTCTGATGGATATGAGTCGTGTTGATACTACACTTCCAGAGCTCAGCACTTAGTGAACTAAGTTGGTGACAGCAATTATTATCGAAGGATTTTGTTTTTGGAGATAATACTTTGGCAACTAGTATAGAGGGTGTGTTGGAGAGGGCCTTGTGTGAAGGGGCTTCTCTTAGATTGGGTTCTCCAAAATCAAATGAGGAAGAGAAGGGCTGGTAGAGTAGAAAAGTAAGAAAAGTAATGTACTTTGTCTGTGTTAAAAGCCAAAAGGGATCTTTCTCCATAAGGTCAGGAAAAAGACAAGGATATCTCCTTTCATCACTTCTGTTCAGTTTGTACAGAGGTTCCAACCAGGGCAGAAAAGACAAGAAAATGAAATAAAAGTCATCCAGATTGAAAAAGAAGAAGTAAAACAATCTCTGTTTGCAGATAATGTGGTCTTGTATATAGAAAATCCAAAGGAATACACACACACACACACACACACACGCATGCACGCACGCATGCACACTCAACAGGGCTAATAAGCAAGTTCAGCAAGGGTTCAGAATATAAGTTCAATACACAAAAATCAGTTCTAGTTCTATACACTCACAAAGAACAATCCAAAAATCATATTAAGAAGATTCCAGGGGTGCATGGATGGCTCAGTCAGTTAAGTGTCCAACTCTTGATTTAGGTTCAGATCCTGCTTTCACACTTTGTGAGTTCAAGCCCCACATTAGACTCTGTGCTGACCGCTTGGGATTCTTTGTCTCTCCCTCTCTCTCTGTCCTTCCCCCACTTGTGCTGTCTCTGTCTTTCTGAAAATAAATAAATCTACTAAAAAAACAAAAACAAAAAACAAGGGCAAGGTACCTGAATAGACATTTCTCCAAAGAAGATTTACAAAAAGCCAGCAGGTACATGAAAAGATGTTCAACATGACTAGTCATTAGGGAAATGAACATCTAAACCACGATGAGATATCACCTCCTGTTAGAATGGCCATCCCTGAAAAGACAAGGGGTTAACAAATGATGGCATGGATGTGGAGAAAGGGGAATCCTTGTGCACTGTTAATGGGAATGTAAACTGGTGCAGCCACTCTGGAAAACAGTATGGAGGATCTTCAAAAAATCAAAGATAGAATCACCATATGATCCAGCATTTCTGCTTCTGGGAATATATCCAAAGATAATGAAAACACTAACTCAAAAAGACATCTGCAGCAGTATTTACAATAGCCAAGGCATGGAAACAACCTAAGTGTCCATCAGTAGAGGAAGGGGAAAAGAAGTGGTATATATGTATAGTACGGAATATTATTCAGCCATTTAAAAAAATGAGAAAATCCTACCATTTACAACAACATGGATGGAACTTGAGGGTATCGTGTGAAGCGACACAAGTCAGACAGAGACAGACATGTTCTCACTTATAGGGGGGAATTAAAAAAAAACTCATAGAAAAAGAGATCAGAGTTGTGGTCACCAGAGGCAGAGGGCGGGGGAAGAGGGAATTGCCGAAGGTGGTCAAAAGACACAGACTTGCAGTTATGAGGTAAATCAGTCCAGTGACTTATTGGCTAACATCCCATGGTAACATTTCCTGTATATTTCCAGTAAAGTCATTAGGAGAGTACATTCCAGGTAAGTACATTCCAAAAATCCAAAGTACAATCCAGGAAAGTCTTTAGGAGAGTAAATCCTGAGAGCTCTAGTCACAAGGAGAAATTAATTCCTTTATTCTTATTTCTTTTGTTCTTGTATCTATATGAAAAGATGGATGCCAGCCCAGTCTTTTATGGTAATATATGTAAGTCAAACCACCATGCTGTAAGCCTTCAACTTACATATTCTTGTATGTCAATTATTTCTCAATAAAACGGGGAGAAAAAGAAAAAGAGTAGGCTCTGGAGACTAGAGAAGTGGACCCCTGCTTTTCTCTGCCTCAGTGACCCCCTCACTTCATGTTCCACTGGTCATTGGGTCACATGGCTTCACCCAGACTGTAAGGGCTGAGGAGTGTGGTCTCCTCTGAATAGAAGGAAAGAGGGGAGTGCTATCTAAGCACGAGGAACATCAAGCCCAACTGATGAATGAACAACACTTTGCTCCCTGACTGTTTTCTGGGAAGTTCCATATAAGAAAAATGGACTGATAATAACTAAGAAACTCCAGATGCTGAAATGCCCTACTGAGATCACAATCCATTTTGTGAATAGATGTATCGTGATAACCGCATCCACGTCTTCTGCCATGCAATAATTGTCTTCCATAGATGCTTCCTGGGTGCTGAAATTGTCACTCTGTGATGCTGATGTGGATATACCTTTGAAGGCATGACTTGAGCCCCTCATACCTACCCCCGAGAGGCCTGAAGAACAAGAAACAGCTGGATTTGGGGGCCAGTGTACCCTGGAGCCCGCCGAGGCTCGCTATCGAGGACTTTGTCGAGAAGACTGAGAGCTGGGTGGGTTTTGAGAGGTGGAACAGGGGTAGGGGCAGGGCCGGCCGGGTTGAAGGAGAGTAGGGTTTGGCATGAAGGAAGGGAAAAAGATGGACACTCTGCAGGAAGCAGAAAGCTGGGGAAAGTGGTCATGGTTAAAAGTGGCAGATGACTAGATTCAGTTCTGTGGTGTGTGACAGGACCCTCTCCTCCATCTCTGTCTCATCTTCAGTAAGAGGTTCATCTCAGGCATCCGTGCTTTTCAACTAGATTAGGTAGTTTGATGCAACAATGTTTGGATCTGGCTCCTAGCAGACTAGATGGACCTCCCCCAGATTCACCCTTGCCATTGCTAAAGACCCTTCTCTTAGAGAGCGGTTGGCCAATGGTGGACCTAAGGAAGGAGACAGGGCCCAGAGTACCAGAGAATTGGACATGGCGGGAAAAACGCTGGAATGCTTGGTTGAATCATGAGGATGCAAGCCTTGAGTGCCAAGTACATGACTCAAAGCCTGAGGCAGTGGACGGTAGAGAACTCTTGATTTTTGGAGCTGGGGAGGCATCTGATCCAAGTCGCACTTTGGGACGCTCTCTTCAACCCCAGAATGGAGGATGTCTTTGGAGAAGCCCTGGAGATGGTCGATGATGAAGCCCGTCCCTGAAACACAACCTGGTCAAAATGCAGAGAGCACTATTTGATCTCCACTATGATCGGAAGTTTAAGGCCATCTGCACTACCCTCCCCCTTGCCTGGCCCTTGACATTGTTGGTTAGGGGAACCTCCTTTCCCAGCCCTGTGTTTCCACAGGAAGAACACCCATTAGCATAACACTTTTTTTTTTTAATGTTTATTTATTTGTGAGAGAGAGACAGAGAGACAGAGCACAAGTGGGGTAAGGGGCAGAGGAAGAGAGAGACACAGAACAGTCTCCAGGCTCTGAGCTGTCAGCACAGAGCCTGACGCGGGGCTTGAACCCATGAACCATGAGATCATGACCTAAGCTTAAGTTGGACACTCAACCGACTGACCACCCAGGCACCTCTTAGCATCACACTCTTGGTCCATCTATGGTGGCTTGAATTTCGAGGAGAGATTTGGCATGTGACACTTGTAGGTTTCACCCTCCGAGGTCTGCATATATGGAACACGCGCATCTCCATGTGGGGGACTTAGTAAGAGTCTGGATCCACCAGCTATCAAGGCTCCTCCTGTCTTTCTCCTCAGCATGTTGATCACGTCTGTCCTCATGGTGTCAGGACGTCAGCCTCAGCTCTGGGGATCTGCCCACCATGGCTGGCTGGAAGAAGGGTTCCCTCCCTCTCTGCACAAAGGAAATCTTTCTCAGAAGTTGCATCGGCCAGTCATGGGTCACACCCTACCCTAAACCAGGCCGTGGCAAAGGGGACAGGATGGCCACAACCACTTTAGAGCAGCGGGATCATATCCTGGGCTGGACACACCACCTGAAGACAACAGCCCCACCCATACCTTCCTAAATAGTCCCTTTATTATTCAAGTGGCCCTTTTGAGCAGCCTTCTGTTTCCTGCCAGGCCTGGATTGTCCCAGGGCTGCTGGGTGTGCAGTGCAAGGTGTGTTGTGTGGCACATCGCTGAGAATGAGTGTGAGTGTGTGTGTGTGTGTGTGTGTGTGTGTGTGTGTGAACAAGGGAAGGGAGGGAGCAAACCCAGACAATGAAGCTGCCCCATCCATTGTTCCCAGGCCCTCACCAGGGCTCAGGTCCCCCGCTGGCTGTCCTAAAATCCGAGAAGTTCCCGGTGTGAAACAAAGCCTCCAGATGGAATGAATCAGCTGAAAAGCATAAGTGGATCAAGCAGAAAGTCAGGATCAGCTTCCCGGCCCTAATTTCCTATTCTGCTTCTCTGAGTTTTCAGCTTCAGCTTCTGCCCTGGATTTAACTGCTCAGCCCTGCGAACGGCTGCTTAGCGAGCAGAACAGCCAGCTGGGGCAAGCAGGATCAGGCTCCCTGGAGCCCGGATTGTCTACACCCCAGCAGTTGCACTCCGGGAAGGTCACCCCCTTCCTGAGCAGAGCTGGCTGGGAGTTGGGGAGGCAGGGAACGTGCATGGCCAAGGATTGCAGTGGAAACAGAGGGAAGCTGGCTCCACAAAGTCAGGGGGGCCACAGAACTCACAACAAGGGCATGGACACCAGAGACTGCTTAGCCAGATTCCCATTTCTTCTCTAATTAGTCTCCCTTTACACACACGCGCGCGCACACACGCACACGCACACACTCATGCACAGCTGTAATCTGAAAGGCAGACCCAGACCCAGGTGGAGGCTGGGCTTCCTACCCTGCTTCAAGCAAAGTCTCTGGTGTCTGGGGCCTAGCGTGCTTAGCACACCCAGAGCAGGTTGGGACGTGGGCAACCACAACCAGACAAAAGCTCACAAAGTCAGGGCTCCAGAGTAGCCCAGAGCATGCCACGGCTCCCGGGCCCTGGGCAAGTGGCAGGTCCCAGACCAGAGCCACAGGGTTCTTGGAGACCTGTTGACCCGGACCTGCCCCTGCTGCTCCCCTCACCCCCCATCCCCCACCGCCAGGAACACCCCCTCCTGTTCTTCCCAGGGAATGTCTCCTCATCACAGGAGTCTTAATCCTGAAGTGGGGAGACCAGATTGGGTGGAGGCCTGAGGCACAGGCAGGGGCAAAGAATTCGGATACGAGGGAGCAGCAGGGGGCAGAAGAGCAAAGGAGAGATGGTGCCCAGAGGCAGTGGGGGGGTGGGTGGGGGCGGGGCTGGAGTTATGGGGGCTGTCAGGAGGTATGGGAACAGATAGAATTTCCCTTTTTTTGGTACTTGCGCCTGAACATATGAGTAGTCCCTGGGTCAGCTGGGCTATTATTGTGAGGCGTGTCCTCATGACCCTGTTTGCACTCAGCCCCGAGGTCACCGTGGGCCCTTTGACCTTAGTGAGTTTCCCATTGCTCAAGCTTGTTGCCTAAAAGCGGCCTCTTCAGATGTCACCTCCTGAGCCAGGCCGCCTCTTCCCCCCTCACACTCCTGTGTTTTACTTTCTTCTTCCCTGAAAAAAAAAAATCACTGTCTGGATCTTTGTTGCTTATATATTTGTTTATGGTTGGTCTCTGCCCAGTATCACCGCAACACATGCACACAGAGCTCCTAAGGTAGAAGCTTCAGAGAAGAGGCCTGCATCTGCTCCATCTATCCCTGAATCCCTAGCATGTAGCCCAGGGCCTGGCACAGAGTGGGTGCTCAGGAAACCCTGACTGGATGAATGAATGAATGAATGAATGAATGAATATGAACCCCCATTAGAGAGAGAAGGAAGTGAATGATTAAGAGTAAAGACTTGCCTTTCAATCCCAGCTGTGCTGTGTGATCAGTAAGTTACTTGCCCTCTCTGTGCCACAGTTTCCCCATCTGTAAAGCAGGGATAAGCACCAGCACATGCCCACGGTGTTGGTGCTGGATTGCGTGAGTTAATACGCATATTGCCCTAGAACCTGGCAAAGAGGAAATACTCAATTATCAGTAGTTATTATTATGCTATCCATCATCCTGAGAAATCTGCCAAATGAGGCTCAGGTAAGAGATGAGACTTGCCTGAGGTTACACAGCTAGAAGGTGGCAGAGACAGGATTTGAACCCAAATATCTAAAATGTTAGGGCCCTTTCTAGGGTCCCACTTGGACTTAGCACACTATCCCCTTGGAGTGTGGCCTGTCTGGCCCTTGGGTATGGCATTTAGGAGCTGGGATGAAGGCAGCCTGGTTATCGACCCACGTGACCATTGATAGTCCGGGCTTGAGGCCCGAGAAGGCGTGTGGGCATGGGACAGGGAAAGAGAGGTTGCTGGTCCAGGAGGCTTGGCACCCTGCTCCCTCTGGCTACCAGTCCTGATAGGGAAACCATGTTGGCACCCAGCCTGGGAGGAGCCGCCCCCACTCCCGGCTTCTGGCCCCACTAGTGATTCCTTCCACCTCTGTAGCTCACATGAAAAGTCACAGAGCCATCCCCCTTCCCCATCATGGGACTCTTAGAGTTCAAGGTTTATGAATTTGTTAAAATGTACCCACAAGCTTTAAGGAAATAACAAGAGCTACAAATTGACACGATTCCTTGGAGAGCTCAATGGTAATCCTAGTTGCCTACTTGGCACTTGGTTTTCCAGCCTTTTGCATCAAGTAGCAGAGGAAGAGAGAGGCCTACCCCTGAGTCCCCCAGGAGCTCTGAGCTGCTGCGGGAGCCTCCTTCAGAACAGTGTGAGGAGCATGGCAGGGGTCACCTTCTCTGCTTTCAAGCCTATTACCCAAGTCCTGCATAGAGCAGAGGCCACACCAGAGTGTGGCTGGAGGACTTTATCCTCTCTGTCACTCCTACTTAGTCATGCTAAACAAAGTACCCTCTAAGTAGAAAACCTGTGTTTGCATTGCAAACAGAGCTTCAAGACAAGATCTCCCAAAGCTCCCCTCGCCTCACAGGTGGCTTGCACAATTTTGTGCTTATTTGCACAAACTCTTGCAATGAAAATCCACATCCGATGCATGTCAGAGCCTAGAACACAACAGGAATTATCAATATTTGCTGAGTGACAGTGTGACTTGCAAATACAGCATCATCGTGTGGGTGGGCATGCTGCAGGAGGGCTGGTGCCCAGAGGGCCCTGGAGCCCCAGGGAGCATGAGGAAGGGTCTCGAGAGGAATGGCCTCCCGAAGATGGAGAGGGGACATGCCAGGCAGAGCACCGGGGAGGGCCAGGAGACGGTGGGGCCTCAGAAAGGCATGTGAGCCAGGATGCAAAATCAGCAGCCGTCTAATCATTCTGGGGGGACTTCCCAAAGAAGTGAGGCCAGGCCTCTTGCTGGACTCCTTCTGGTCGTTGTAACAGTTGTGATAACAGTAACGCCAAAGGGTAAGAAGCAGCAACCAACGAGGGCCAGGCTGAGCTGGCTTGAGCTCTCCTCTCAAGCTCATCTCCAAGGAGCATGCTACCTGACCACACAGACCATTTCCCGGGCCTTTCGGATGGAGTTGGGAAGAAGATTGGGGAATGTTCGGATCTAGTGTAATCCTCAAACAACCCGATGCGGTATTACTATGACTACTATTATTCCCCCTTCAGGGATGATGGCCCTGGTCAGGAGGGACCCGGCCTCCACGGCACACAGCTATATAATCGGTGGGGGGCCCGGAGGGACCACCGCTTGGAGCCAGTGTGGCAAGGACACACCACACTTTAAAAGGGCTGAGCCTCCTGATTTCACACTTGTCCGGGGAAAGGGACTCCAGCCTGGTAGCAGTTTTTCACTCAGGGAACAGACCACCCACCAGTGCCCTCCTCTCACCCTTCTGATGGACTGTTACGACTAATACAAACCATGCTACGACAAACCATCGTGTATGGGTGTCCTTGTGCACCTGTGCAAGGTTTCTGAAGCACAGATTCCTAAAAGTGAAGCTGCTGGTCAAGGCATGGGTACCACTCAGTCTGTACCAACCGTTCTACCTGCCACCAGTGCGTGAGAATGCCAACTTCCCCCCACCTTTGCCGACAGAGGTGGCACCATTTAATTTTTGCCAGGGTGATGGAGGAAAAAAATACTCGTTTCCGTTTTAGTTGCAACTCCCTAAATATTCCATCTAAAATACCTCTACGTTTGTTTATCGGTCATTGATACTTCTTTTGAAACGTCAATTGCCTTTTCATCTATTTCATCCACCTTGTCTGTCTTGTTTCCGGTCCTTTTGTTATTGATTTGTAGGAGCTCTTTATATGCTCTGGGTGTTACTTCTTTCTTTCAGACGTTTTAACTGTTTTCTCCCAGCCTCCCACTTGTCTTTTAATTTTATGTTATTTTTTGACAAACAAACTGAATTTTGTGTTCAGCCAAATCTTTACGTCACATCTCCCCTTTTTTTATTTGTAGATGTTATGTGTTTGTAAGGAAGTATCTCCTACTAAGATCGTAAGCAGGATTTTTTTACGTTGACCTTTTAAAACTATTGGTAATTTATTTTTATTATGCCATGGTCCTGCTATACAGGATTTTTTCCATATAGACGGTCAATTGCCCTCCCTAAAATTTAGTCAGTATTTCATTGTTTCACCACTGAATTTAAAAAGCCAACTTCAGGGGCGCCTGGGTGGCTTGGTCTGTTAAGCGTCCGACTTCGGCTCAGGTCATGATCTCACAGTCCGTGAGTTCGAGCCCTGCGTCAGGCTCTGTGCTGACAGCTCAGAGCCTGGAGCCTGTTTCAGATTCTGTGTCTCCCTCTCTCTCTGCCCCTCCCCTGTTCATGCTCTGTCTCTCTCTGTCTCAAAAATAAACATTAAAAAAATAAATAAAAAGCCAACTTCATAATCAACTATTTTTTCCATATGTATATAATATGTGTCTACATTTATCTCTCTACTCATTAGCTATTTACACAGAATTTACCACTTATTTAATTGCTATGAAAAGATGTTTGGTATCTGACAAGGGAAATTACCCCTTATTGTTTTTCCTTTTTCAAATTGTCTTCACTACCTCTGGAAATTCCCTCCCAAGGGAAAGAAATCATTTTGTCATACACCATTAACAGTCTTACTGAGATTTTCATTGGGATTTCATTGAATTTATAGATTAATTTATGGGAGAACTGGTGTAATTTCTATCGAAGGTCATTCAGTAAACTTTGGTAGCTTTCCTTACATAATCTGTAGACATTCTTATTAAGTTTCTTTCTAGATATTTTATGGAATTTGTTGCTTTTAAAAATGGGTTCATTTTTCATTTCATTTTCTAATTGGTTTTTGCTAGTATGTAATTAAGCTATCGATTTTTCTTCGCTGACCTAACATGGGGCTACACTGCTTAACTCTCTTACTGGTTTGTCAAGTGATTCTCTTGAGCATTTTCTAAGGAGGTGATCATTTGGTCTGTAATCTTGGATTTGTTCTTTCTTCCCAAATGTTAATACCATTTTCCCTTGCTTTATAGTATTTGCTAGCATCTCCAATAAAAAGGTTGAATAGTGCAATAATAGTAATATTGTTTCTTTTTATTTTGTTATCAAGTATGATGATTTCTGTAGAGTCCCAATGCCCTTTATCATGTTATGAAAGAACCTTATTTGCTAGAAGCTTTGTGTTTTTTTAATCATGAAAGTACATATGTGGAATATTTTCAAAACGTCTTTGTTCTCTATGAAAATAATTATGCGTTGTTCTTGTATTCCAATGAAACAGTGATTTAAATTGGCAGATTTTCCCCCTAAAGTTTAACACATACTTGCATTCTGAAGATGTCTTTTAATAAACTGATGGATTGGATTTGCTAACTTTAAAAAAAATTTTTTTTGCTATGTTTACTTATTTTTGAGAGAGAGAAAGATGGAGCACAAGCAAGGGAGGGGCAGAGAGAGAGGGAGACACAGAAGCCGAAGCAGGCTCCAGGCTCCGAGCTGTCAGCACAGAGCCCGACACGGGGCCCAAACCCACAGGCAGAGAGATCATGACCTGAGCTGAAGTCAGACGCTTAACCAACTGAGTCATCCAGGCGCCCCTGGATTTGCTAATTTTTAAAAAAGTAAAAACTCAATCACTTTAATTTTTTGAGTTGCATTTGCTGATGTTTTAAAAAGTAAAAAATCAATTTAACTTTAAAAGGTAATATTATAAAAATGGTCTGACTTAAAATTAAAACAAGGAACACATTTCATTAATAGACGCATAACATTCACTTACTTTTTGCATCTTTATCAATTAAGGGAGAGAATGAAGGAAAAAGGATAAAGAAACAAAAAATGTAAAACTAAAGGAAAAAGGAAAGAAAGGCCTAGAGTCTTGCAAATAAACATATTCAGAAGAGATAACTCAGAAAAGATAAAAAAAAGTAGACGTGTGCACAGTCACAGAGATAGAGGGAGAGGGAGAAATACATTCAGACAGAAACAAGCACAGAATGACTTGTAGACAGAGTGACCTTGCTGGGTGACCCTGCGTCCTCTGTGTTGCCTTTCAGGTTTCAAACCTGTATGGGATTTTATGTAGGAATTTTGCATCTATATTTATGAGCAAGATCGGCATAGAGCTTCGTTTTCCCAAGCTGTCCTCTGTTGTCCCTTGGAACGTCTATTTCACTGATCAACTGCATTGTTTGTGTTTGTAGTTTATCAACTTCTAGTTTAGTATTAATTCCATCATTCTACTGTTTGGGAGGGTTTTCAGTGGTTTTTAAAAATAGTTTCCTGATTTAAAAGTTTAGTTCATTTATCATCAACCTTTTTTTGTTTTCTAATGAGTGCACAATGTAAGCTATATTTTTTCCTTTGAGTCCTGCTTGGGCAGAAAAACACAGATTTTGTGATATCGTGCTTCTGTTGTTCAGACATAAATAGTTTGTACATTACATGATATTATTTTCCCTTTAATTCAAGAGCTATTAAAATGTCTTTGTTAACTTCTATTGAATTTCATTCTGGGACTGTAGCCTGAGTAATAGCAGATTTGGGGAATTTATTTAGATTTCCTTTATGGCCTTGCACACAGTTTTTCAAAATATTCCATTTATGGTTCAAAGAATCCTATAATCTCCATTAGCTGATCAGAAGGGTGTGTGTGTGTGTGTGTGTGTGTGCGTGTGTGTGAGAGAGAAAGAGAGAGAGAGAGAGAGAGAGAGAGAGAGAGAGATTAGCTCAAGCTCATTTGTTGTTTTGGGCAAATCCTCTTTTTACTTACTTATTTCTATGAGAGTTTTGTCAGAATTGCCCAATAAGATACTAGGATTTGGTTTGTTGTACTTGTAACTCTATCAGGTTTCTGCTCTATGTATTTTGAAGCTATGCTTCAAGTGCAATAAAAAATGATCATTAGTTACCCTGTGGATTGTTTCTTTTTTCAATATGACATATCCGCTTCTTTTATTATAAATGCTTTGGCCTTGACTTCTATTTCATCTGAATTTAATACTACCATCTTTCTTTGTTTTATTAGCATTTTCATTCCTTTGATTTCATTTTTCCTGGATTGTTTCTTTTATCTCAAAGATATGTGTTTCACATAAAGGGTATACAGCTGCAGTCTGTATTTTTATACAACAAAAGTCTTTTTTTTAATTAATGAGTTTAAACCATTCACATCTATTGTGATGACTGATATGAGAACTGTTTGTTCCTTTTTTTTTGTTTGTTTTATGTGTATTATGCTTTTAAACATTCTTTCCCCTTTTTCTTACATTTTGCTATACTGATTGAATTTTCTTTGTTAAATTATCTCACCTTTTAAAAATGTATAATTAAAGGGGAGCCTGGGTGGCTCGGTCTGTTGAGTGTCTGACTCTTGATTTTGGCTCAGGTCATGATCCCAGGGTCATGGGATTGAGCCCTGAGTTGGGCTCTGCACTCAGTGTGGAGCCTGCCTAAGATTCTCTCTCTCTCTCTCTCTCTCTCTCTCTCTCCCTCTACCCCCTCCCCTGCTCGTGTTCTCTCTCTCTCTCTTTCTCTCTCTCTCTCTCTCAAATTAAAAACAATTTTTTAAATATATAATTATAGTTAAAAATCACTGTCAGTAGCTAAGTTACTCCCACAAGAAGTCAAACAACAGTTCTACTTCCCTTTACAACACTGACCACTTCCCAAAAATTTTTGTTCCATAGGTCATTTATTTTGCTTGTCCTTAAAGTATAACATACATATACCAACATGCCCAAATATAACCATACAGCTTAATTAATTTTTCCAAGGAAAACTCACTCATACAAATACTACCCCAAGCAAGACACAGAATATTACCGTTGTTCACAA
This sequence comes from Leopardus geoffroyi, assembly GCF_018350155.1. NCBI lineage: Eukaryota > Metazoa > Chordata > Mammalia > Carnivora > Felidae > Leopardus > Leopardus geoffroyi. Next base: position 59,296,648 of record NC_059331.1, read on the forward strand.
AAGCCTTAGTGGTCTCCCAGTCAATTCCCCCTACCGCAGGTAAGCCTGTCACCATAAATCAGTTTGTCCTGTTTCTTAACTTTCTATATTTGCCATGCAGAATCTATTCCTTTGTGTCTAACTCCTTTTGTTCATCATTATGCCTCCAAGACTCCACAGAAGCATGTAGCTGTGCTGCTTTTCTTGTGCTGTCTAGTGTTCCATCCTATAACTCTCGTAAGTTATTCCGTTGACAAACATTTGTCAGTCCCAGTTTGCGGGTGTTACAAATAATGCTGCTACGAACTTATCTTTTTGGTACAGATATCTGTGCATTCTCCTTGCCTTGTTAACCTTAAAAATAAACTGGCAGTTATATTACCAGCAAAATGGGCTTATTCGGGAATGGCAGGGCATTCAAATCTGAGCAAACTACAGCAGTACAGAAAACAAAGGAGGGCGAGACTTTTACAGAGAAAAGGATGGAGTTGGGCGGGGCTGTCATAAACAAAAAGTCCACTGGCATAAACTGGGAGTTCAAAGTAGTGGCTTTTCATTGGCTGAATCTCTCATTGGCTGGGCTGTTGCTGAGGGAGGGGGAAAAACTTTCTTCCATCTGCTGGGGTAGTAAAAGAATAGCAAAGAGCATGGACTCCCGAGGTACCTCTCTTCCTGGTGGGTGGGGCTGCAGTTGACAAGGAGTGGTAGGCGGTGAAAGCTCCCCCTGCTGGCCTCCCAACTTCATTTGAAACAAGGTTTCCTTTCATTAATTTTCACAGGAAACATACGTGCCCAGGAAAAGAATTGGGGATCATAGGGTGTGCATATATTTAGTATTTGAGGACACTGTCAGCTTTCCAAATAGTGCACCTGCACTGCTATTCAAAATTTCTTCCTTCAAACAATCAACACTTAATCTTAAAAGGCAGTTTTTACTGTTTTATTTGATCATTTATTTGATGCAGTGTTTATTGTACCCCATCTCTTGTGCATGTCATTTTTCTTCTCGGTAGAATTAATCTTCCAGCACTTGGGTTTTTTTAGGGAATATCTGTGGGTCTTAAATTGGCTTCTTGCATGCTGAAAATGTCTTTATTCTGCCCTCACAATGAACGATGGCTTTACAATAGTTGGGCTTGGTATACAGTTGTAGGTTCCAGGTGATTTTCTCCGAGGACTTTGAAGATACTGCTCTCCTATCAGGTTGATCTCTTGAAGGGCTTTGTCAATTTCAGTACTCATCATTTCTTCAGTTTGGAGAGAATTTCCTCTATTATTTCTTAGAAAATTTCTTTCCTTCCATTCTCTACTCTCTCTTTCTAGAATTCTTATTGGATGCCTTTTGCAATTTTTCTGTTTGTCCTCCAAGTCCCTTAACTTTCATTTCATGTTATTTCTTTGTACTCTTGGGTCATGTTCTGGGATGATTCCTGTTAGGTTCTCTGGATTACTAATCTGACCTATATTCATTCCATTTTTCAGCCCACCTATTGAGCTTTTGTTTTTCCTAATTTAGCAATCGTGTTGATAGTGTCCTTTAAAAAAAAACAAAACAAAAGCAATATTTTTGTGCATTTCTCTGAAGCCATTACTTACATTTATTCATACTTCCTTTCTTGCTCTCTCTATTCAATCTGATTCCTCAGAGATATTTTTCATTGGTTGAATTGGTGACTCTCTTTCATAGTGTTACTATTTAAAGGACCTGGTGAAAAGGCTTTCTCATAACCCATGCTCAAATTGTCAGATCATGTCACAGATTTACAAACAGATCTGAGCCCTTAGCAGCACTTTAGCTGTGTCCGGGAAGAATAGTGGCAACCCTCGAGTCCTACCTACCTCTTCTCTTCCACCCTCCTCTCTCTTCTGCTTCCCAGGCACCCCTTCTCACTGCTCCGAAAGGGTAACTCATTGCCCCTTCTGGACAGGTCGGTTGGGTGGGCCCCAACAGAGAACTAGTTGATGGGTCTGTGGGAGTCAACACTAGGTTGAGGTGTTCTCTCTGGGGACAGAAAAAAAGAGGAGGAGAAAGCCAGAAAGTGTGAAAATTCCTCCACAGTGCCAAGAGTTGAGCCAAGATAATAAGATCAGTTGACTGATCCAATATGCAGAAATGGCTGAAAAGGAAATATGAACCTGGGTGAAGAATCAGCTTTGACACAGGTGAGAGTGGCAGGCAGGTAAGGAAGTCTGTTCCAGGTGGTTCCTGTGGATGGAATTAAGTGTTCATGGCTGTCTTTGCTGGGCCACTGGGGGACTGAGTGTGCCTGGGTTGTGTTGGCCCAAAAGTTCTTGGTGGGATAGACAAAAACTTCCAGCTCCAGCCCCACTCCTATTGGGGGGGGGGTCCCAGAATCCCACTCCTGAGAAGACTCCAGAGTCGTCTTCTTTCTGCTTATCCTGAGAATCAGGCTTTGTGTCTTTTGTGTCCCAGTGACTGGGATAAATACAGGATAATCCCAAATTCACAGACTGTGTAAATGGAGAAAAGTCAAGATCTTCCTCCAAGCCCAGCTTTGATATTTTTGCAACTTAGAATTTCAGTCCCGTGTGTGTTATAAACATCTTCTCTGCCAGACCTAAGAAATTCACCCACACTCCCTGACTGGTTGAGTTTTCTTCCCCAGGTCTATAGATATCCGTCATCCCTACTTGACAAAAGAGAGGTGCTCGGAGGCCTGTTTTGTAGGTTTTATATTCTACAGGTTTGCTGCCCTTTACTATCACCTGTCAGATTCATAAAGCAGTGGTATGTACTCATTCCTGTTGGTTGATTTTATTTAGACACGAATCCTTGCAGCCGTTAAAAGAGGAGGAAAGGCACAGGCAAGGGAGGGGCACACTCAGGCCTCCTCGCAGAAGATTCTCACGCGTGACAAGTTAAGGACAGGAAGCACAAATAATACTGCAAGATAAACAGAAATAAAACCAGCAGAATTCTGATGATCGTCAGTTCCTAGTCTCCCAAATTGGATACTGGAACTTGCAGAAACCAGTCACATCTCCAATAACTATTACTCTGCGTCTTTCACCAGCAGACAACACCTGTACGGTCGAGGGATAAGACATTCTTGTCAGTGAAATCATTCCTGCGAGTGAATAAGAACCGTATCCGAGAGCACGGGCTCCAGTTTTATGAGGCCATTACCTGGCCCCTGGAAGGAGAAGGGAAAGTGTGGAGGCTCAGAAATGTGGTAGTGAGCGATTCCCCCTCCCCCCACCCCCTACGCTAGGGACACAGCCTGCTCTGTCACCTCCCAGTCACATTCCCCAAGACAGCCATTCCAGTGAAATGATGAGGCTACACTTAGATACATCGCACCTGGAAAGCAGCTAAGGTGGCAGCAGAAAGGATGTGGCCTCAAAGATATCGTCAACCTCCTTCATGCTTTTCCTCTTAACGCTTTCTAGAACCGATGAGCATCTCTCCAGCTCCTATGTATTGAAAGGACATATGCCTTTACTGGGACAGAGTCAGGTCCTGAAATGGAAGGAGGGACTGACACAAAAGAGATGATTGTGCCAACAGCACCCCCAAGACCCCCCGCCCCCACAGCCTACCAAGGTTGAACTTTCTGCTGTGTTCCTCTTCATTGCTACCACTCATGGGTGTCAGCCACGGGTCACCATGTGCTCAGCACTGACACAATGGTGAAAACACAGCACACTCCCCACCCTCATGGAACTTACAGTCGTGGTAGGAGAGGGTGCCAGACGTTAATCAGAAAATCACACGAATATAGCCTTGCAAATGATGGTAAGTGAAAGGGCTCTGAGAACGTGGGCTGGGAGGGGAGGGTGGTCTAAAGCTGTTTGCAAAGGGGAAGAAGGGCCTCCCCGGTCAGGCCCCTGGGGAGAGCCCCATCCCATGCTGGTGGCTTGTCCCATGCTGTCCCCCGCAGGCATCCTTGTCCTCACTTTCCTACCCATCTCCCTCCAGCGTCTCCTCCCCTCCTCCACCCCAGTCTCCCTTACATCCGTTCTGCCTCACGGCCCCTTACTGAGATGTGGGCTCAGGCAAGTCACAACTTCTCTGGACCTCAGTTAGTTTCCTTGTGTGTAACATGGGAATAATCAAAGCAGCTTGGAGAATCGGAGGACTGTTGGGAGGTTTCAATGGGTCAATACATGCAAAGCGGCCCGTGCACTGTATCTATCACGCCCTCCTTACAACCGTGCCTTTGGAGTTTTTTACCCTTCCCAACTGTCGGCAAGCATTGCTACCCAGGATGGGGGTTCTCCGTAGTTGACCCACGGTTTTCCTTAAGAGTAGAGTGCGTCTCGCCTCTTATCATCATTGTGTCCACGCCAGGCATGTCGGCCGCAACCTTCACAGTTCACACTGTGTGCTCATAGCCATTCCCCTCGGCGAAACCGTGTTGGCCTCCCTGCACTGTTTCAGGGGAACTCATAGACCTGGAGAGGTGGAGTCACTGCGTGAGGGGACGCTCTGCGCAGGGTCCCTGTGGAGGCCCCTCTACCCGCGCGCAGGTGCGCGGGGCAGCGGGCAGCCAGGGATGCACCTGCGCCCGCGCAGCTGGCGGGGGAGACAGAGACCCGCGCGGCTCGCTTCCCGTGAGGCCCACTGCCACCTGGTGGCCGGCCTCAGAAGTGCGTGCCCGGACCCCGTCGCAGTAGGCATCGAGGAGGCAGCGGGGCTGGCCAGCCCAAAGGAGCGTATCCCTGCGGGGCTACTCCACGGAAAGTGGAGATGGGTTCCTGAACAGGCTTCGGAATGCACTGAATTCGCGCAGGAGTCCTCTGGCCCTGCCAGGCCCTGGGCCCTGATCTAAAGGAGGCTGGGAGCTTTTGGCGGAGGAATACCTCTGACCCTTTGCTCTCAGGCATCCCAGGGAACTGCGGTGACACAGGTGGACGGAGGGCCTCCACACGAGGCTGGCTGCACGGAGTACTGGCACTGAATGCAAAGACCTCAGCCAATCCGCCCAACAGGTAGCACGGCTCTTTAATCCCCTGCTCGCTCCAGTTAACAAAGATTCTGCATCTCAGACTTGAGAACTTCCTGTCCGAATTGTCCTATCAATCCTCAGGGCCGTGCAGAGACAGCGTTTCCCACCTGGGCTCTAGGTTGACAGCTCTTTGAATGGACAGTTGCGAGAGAGGCCACAGCCGGTGCAGGAGCCTGTGGCCGGCATGGCGTGGACAGCCACCCACCAGCCACACTCTGCCCTCCTCTCCTGGAGAATTACTCTCTATGGCCATTGGCACCCTTATCCTTGGTGGTGAGGTGGAGAGGAAAGGGGCTCGGGGGTGGGGGGCACACCAGTCTCTATGAGAGGGTCTGGTTCCAGTAAAAGGGCAGCTCAGAGTCCGAAACCCCTTTTCCCAGCAGGCTGGTAGCCCTTGTGCAAAGTTGTCACCATCTCTTCCCTCACTCTGTACATTCAGGACACTCTGGAGGGGTAGGAATTTCCAAGCCAAAGAAAACGAGGGTCCATTGACACACTTCTCAAAAAAAAAAAAAAAAAAAAATAGTGCCGACTTGCCTTACATTTATATAACTTAAGGAAACTCAAAAGATAATAAGGCAAATCTGTTCCCAGGTGACTTAAGGGCTCTATTCATAGACAGGGGAGCAGCTGCATAATTTTAAGTTTCCGCCTGAGCAGGCACTTCCATTACCCTCAGAACCTCCATGGCTGGCTTCTGGAAAGATCAACTCCAGAAGGGAGGCGGGGGTAGGCTAGCTATTTCTTCCCGTGAGAGCCTCAGTCTGACCCTCTGCTGCCTCCATGCGTTGAGGGGGAAGGCAAGTTTCCCCTTTCAACATTCTGCTCCAGTGGTGAATTGAATTCCACTCTGGTGGTGTTCCTTAGCTCAGAGGAGCCTCTCTGGGTCTGTCCCAAGGCTTTTCTACATGTGGAATGTAGGGAAATAAACAACACTGTCTGAACAACACAGAAGGCCTGGAATTCTGATCTGGGAAATGCTCCCTTGGTGGCCAGGATGCAGAGGAAAAGAAAAGCGACCCCACCTAGAAAAAAAAAAAAAAAAGGTACATTTTTGGTACCTTTTAAACACCCTTATTTTCTCCCTCCTCCCCCTCCCATAGATTGGCTACAAAAGTCGCCCTTTTCCACCCCTCCATGTGTCTCTTGTATCCATCCATGACCTCAGTGATGTGTCTGTGCAGCTAGTCCCATCAAGACATACAATGTATTTCCTACCCCTTGAATCTGAATTGGCTCTTTGCTTCCTCTGGTCAACAGAATGTGGCAGAAGTGAAGGTCTAATTCTGAGCCTAGGTCTCAGGAGGCCTTGCACGCCTCCTTTCTGTCTTGGATCTCTGAGTTCATTAGCATCTTGTCTGAAAGGTATCTCTTCTACCTTCAACTATACACACACACACATACACACACACACACAGAATCCTAGGCTACACTCTTCATGGACCAGCTTAGATCGTTTGACCATACCTGACCCAGTCTATACAGCTAGGAGAATGGCAGAGAGTGGTTAGCTTCCACTTGACTTGGGTACAAAATTCTGAAATAAACTAGAGCAAGGAAGAAGGCATTCCTCATTATGGTCATCTGAGACCATAATGGCCCTTCTGTGTTATGGCATCAATTACATCCCAAACACTTGGAAGTGACAGCATATAGAAGAGATGGGACAAATCCTTGGGGGCCAACCACATGCCCAAAACCTTATAGGAGCAAATGGATTGAATAATTGTCAAATTCACCATTATACTGGGAGATTTTTAATATACTTCTCTTATAATTTGACATACCAAAAAAAAAAAAAAGAAATAAGTAAAGATGTTATGATGTGAATTACACAACCATAAGCTTCTACTCTGTCTACAACATATTGAAAATGTACATTCTTTTCAAATAGTCAAGGAACATTGGAGAAAATTAATTGCTGTTTAACTATGAAGAGAATCTCAATAACTTACATAAAGCAGAAACAGAGAAGCCACAGTTTTGGGCCATAATACAATAAAATTGGAAATTTGCAGCAAAGGGCAGATTTAGTAGTGACAAAAATCTATTCATTTCGGAAATGTTAAAATACACCTCCTGAAAACTGCATGAAAGAGAAAATTAAGACCCCAAATTAAAAACTACTTAGAAACAGGGGTGTCTGGGTGGCTCAGTCTGTTAAGCGCCTGACTCTTGATTTTGGCTCAGGTCATGATCTCATGGTTTGTGAGTTTGAGCCCTGCATTGGGCTCTGTGTGCAGAGTCTGCTTGGGATTTTTTTCTTTCTTGCTCCCTCTCTCTCCATCCCCCCACCCCTCCCCTGCTTGTGCTCTCTCTCTCTCTCTCTCAAAATAAATAAATAAATATAAAAATAAACTTAAAAAACTACTTAGAAACAAACTACAATGAGAATGAGCAGAATGATACCTATGGGATGTTGCCAAGGCAGAATGTCGAGGAAAATTCATAGCTTTAAGAATACATTCATCAGGTGCAAAAGAAGAAAAAAGAACTGTTAATTGTGAAGGAAAGGCAGTTTTACTCTCTGGTCTCCCTGAAAATTCCCTCAAAAGAACAAAACATAGTTCATTGTTAATTCTGGACAGAGTGCTGTAGAGGTAAGTGAACAAGGATGCAAGTCTCAGTTCTCCCCCTTACACCTGTAGCTTTGGGGAAATTATGTTTTCTTCTACATCCTTGGTTTTCTCACAGTGAGATGGAGACATTTGTCTCTTTTAGAGGGCTGTTGGGAGGAATCAGCGATGACATTTTAATCATGTACATACCAAAGGCTTGCTGTATGCCACATGCTATCCTAAGCCCTTCACAGGTACTGACTTGTTGAATACCTGTACCAACCCTTCAAGGTACGAAGTGTTATTAGTCTCCTACAAATGTTGCCTCAGCCAACTGACTAGTAAGAACAGGACCTGGGGTCCAAAGCCACGCTGTCTTTTTTTAATCCCAATTAGAGCATGAATGGCCCTGAAAACAGCATCATGGCTCTGAAAGCCCCATCCAATGAAGCTCTGATGGGCCAACTAGATGGAAGGCCATGAGCTGGATACAGAGAGAAACAAGAAGTGCCAGGGAAGTGAAGGAGCTGGAAAAGAAATGAATTATCCTTTCTCCCAGTGACCCAGCTGCTGGCCAAGGAGACCACCGGGGGTGAGGGTGGGAGAGGGAACAAATACAACTGAGTCACGGCACACAGAGGCTCATAATATGGAGGCCTGACTGTGAAGCTCTTGAAATTTAAAACTAATGTTAGATGCAGGCTGGGGGCCAAGGGCCTAACAGGTCTGGCACAAATTCTTGCAGATGATATTGAGGATAATCAACCCAAGCTGGAGCTGGGAGCAGCCCTTTCTCTGCTTCTTACTAGGTATAGTATTTTTCAGCAGAAAAACAATTCCATGGAAAGAGAAGTTATATTAAGAAAGGCATCTGCAAGATCCTCTGAGTAAATGGATAACATCGGGCTTGGACTGCCCTTGGCCTAGCTGGGAAAATGGTCTCAAGCTTCTCCTCCCTCAGTACCGTCTCCTTGGGAATTATAGACATAAGATAAATATTTGGGGTCTTGTCTGCTTTCGTTGCTGTTTCCCCATAATCTATGGGTCCGTACCTGGACTGGGGGAGCTGTGAGTTGGCATCAGGCCTTGTACTTCCATGGCCAGAATCATATTTTTTAAAATGGTGAGAAAATGAGGGGGTAGCTTTTGTGTTAAGGTTGACCATGTGCATGTTGCCTCTCATGCACAAAAGCTGCACATATCCTGTATGGTCAGGGGGCATAAGCTGTGTACCTGGATAGCTGTTGGGACCCCCCCCCCCCGAAAACTGCAGAGGTGCTGTATCCTGCACAAAATGTCCTGTAGCCATCTGTAAAGCCCTCTAAACACAGTAGTAACTACTGTGACTAACACACATTGCGACTTGTGAATTTGATTGATGCTCCTAACCCATGACAGCCACTGGGGCCACTGCATCATCCAGGCATAAATGCTACCAAAAAAATTAGAGATGAGGAAAGGAGCAGGTAAGCAAATTGTAGATGAAAAGCACACATCACAGATGAATCACCTGACCGGACAATGGCAGAATTCACACAAGTAGTTTTCCATAATTTCAAAGTGGCTAAAGAAAACACAATCTGTCTTTTTTTAAAAAATGAGGGCAGGAGGCTCAAGAAAAAGGTACAAAATTTCAAAGAAGAGATAATAAGCCCAGAGAAGGTGATGAGATTATTAACAGAAAGCTGGCAAGGCCCAGAAAATAAATTAAAAATAAAGGTAATATAGAGCACAAGAACCCCATTAAAAGCAGCTAATATATTCTATATACAAGTAGTTGTATATAAGATAACACATATAGAGCAAACACAACCGAAAACAGTTTGGGATATGGTAAATAAAGCTAAAAGAAACCCAAACTAACAGAAGTTAATGGAAAACAATAAGGCTATAACCAATAATTACAGAGATAAATGTGAAAGCAAAGGAAACCCTACATATCGTAATAATTCTCTGAAGAAAGTCAGAACAAATGTGATGGAAACAATATCTAAAAATATAGTAGAAGAAAATATCTGGATTTGCTGCTCAGAAGATCACACCCAGACAGAGCTGGGTGACGCTTCCTAAGACAGGCTTCTATACAGGATAAACAGGTCATGGTACATGACGGTCTTCAAGATATGCACTCAAATTTGTTGATACAGTTCTCTTCAAGAGGTGATGCTAGGGCCACCTGGGCAGCTCAGTCAGTTGAGCGTCTGACTTCATCTCAGGTCATGATCTCACAGTTCGTGGGTTTGAGCCTCGCATTGGGCTCTGTGCCAACAGCTCAGAATCTGGATCCAGCTTCAGATTCTGTGTCTCCCTCTCTCTCTGCCCCTCCCCCACATTGTCTCTGTCTCTGTCTCTGTCTGTTTCTCTCTCAAAAATAAATAAACATTAAAAAAAATTTAAATCACTCATTCTGGAGAAAGTCACCTGCCATTAGACACTCAAGAAACCTCTAGAGAGGCCCATGTGGTGGGGGACTGAGTCCTGTCAACAAACACATGAATGAGTGTAGAAGCAGATTTTTCAGCTCCAGCCAATAGCTGAATTGCAACCTCACAGAAACCCTGAGCCAGAATCATCCCACTAATCTGTTCCCAGATTTCTGACCCATAGAAACTGTGAAGTAAATAAGTATATGCTGTTTTCAGTTGCTCAGTTTTAGGTTAATTTGTTCTGCAGTAATAGCTAATTAATGCATTATACGAGAAGGAGACTGTTGTTCTCAGAATTTTCTACATCCATACTCCATTCCAGAAGATAGGGAGCAAAATCTACAAGGTTTAGAAGGAAGGAAAGTATGATCCAAGAATTGTAGAGCTGGTTGAATTGTTCATGGATATATTGGAATGGACAGACATTCTCAAGCACGTAAAAGTTCAAGGCAAACAACAACCACGATACTTTTTTGGGGAAAAAAAAAGAATTACTTGGGATAATTCAAGCCTAACAATGAAGAGGTGATTATAATTTTAAAATTCAGGACTACAGTAGACATGGCAAGATTAGTACTTGGCGTCAAATCCACTTAAATAGAAGACTGAGTCATTAAACAGAGCTATCACACAAAGTACAAATGTCATAAAACCTGACAACACAAAAATAATATAATTCAGAAAACTCACAAGTATGCAGTGTGCCCTTGGCTTTGAGAGTAGATTCCTACGATTCATCACTTCCATACAACACCTAGCACTCATTCCAACAAGTGCCCTCCTCAATGCCCATCACCCATTTCCCCCTCTTCCCTGCTCCCCCATCAACCTTCAGTTTGTTCTATGTATTTAAGAGTCTCTTATGGTTTGCCTTCCTCCCTCTCTGCTTGAAACTATTTTTTTCCCTTCCCTTCCCCCATGGTCCTGTCTTAATTTCTCAAATTCCACATATGAGTGAGAACATATAATATCTGTCTTTCTCTGCCTGCCTTTTTTCACTTAGCCTAACTCTCCAGTTCCATCCATGTTCTTGCAAATGGCAGGATTTAATTCCTTTTCATTGCCAAGTAGTAATCCATTGTATATACAAACCACATCTTCTTTATCCATTCATCAGTTGATGGACACTTGGGCTCTTTCCATAATTTGGCTATGGTTGATAGTGCTGCTATAAACATTGGGGTGGATGTGCCCCTATGAATCAGCACTCCTGTATCCTTTGGATAAATTCCTAGTAGTATCCAATGGAAAAAAATACAGTCTCTTTAGCAAATGGTGCTAGGAGAACTGGACGGCAACATGCAAAAGAATGAACCTGGACCACTTTCTTACACCATACATAAAAATAAACTCAAAATGGATGAAAGACCTAAATGTGAGACAGAAAATCATCAAAGCTCTAGAGGAGAAAACAGGCAATGATCCCTTTGACCTTGGCCGCAGCAACTTCTTACTTGACACGTCTCCAAGGGCAAAGGAAATAAAAGCAAAAATGAATTATTGAGACCTCATCAAGATAAAAAGCTTCTGCAGAGTGAAGGAAATAATCAACAAAACTAAAAGGCAACCAGTGGAATGGGAGAAGATATTTGCAAATGACATATTGGATAAAGGGTTAATATCCAAAAATCTCCAAAGAACTTACCAAACTCAACACCTGAAAAACAAATAATCCAGTGTAGAAATGGGCAGAAAACACAAATAGACACTTTTCGAAAGAAGACATTCAGATGGCTAACAGACAATGAAGAGATGCTCAAAACATCGTTCATCATCAGGGAAATACAAATCAAAACCACAATGAGATAGCACCTCACACCTGTCAGAGTGGCTAAAATTAACAACTCAGGTAACAACCGATGTTAGTGAGAATGTAGAGAAAGGGGAACCCTCTTGCATTCTTGGTGGGAATGCATACTGGTGCAGCCACTCTGGAAAACAGTGTGGAGATTCTTCAAAAAACTCAAAATAGAATTACCCTAGTATTTATTAAAACATTTTTTAAATGTTTATTTATTTTAGAGAGAGATAGAGTGCGAGCAGGGGAGGGGCAGACACAGAATCTGAGGCAGGCTCCAGGCTCTGAGCTGTCAGCACAGAGCCTGACGTGGGGCTCAAACCCATGAACCGTGAGATCATGACCTGAGCCAAAGTCAGACGCTTAACCGACTGAGTCACCCAGGCGCCCCCTCTAATATTTATTTTTAAAAAAGAAACAAGGCCCTGACAGCTCAGAGCCTGGAGCCTGCTTCAGATTCTGTGTCCTCTCTCTCTGTCCTTTCCCTGCTCACGCTCTCTCTCTCTCTCTCTCTCTCAAAAATAAATAAACATTAAGAAAAATTAAAAAAAGAAAGGAGAAATAAATGGATTAAATGTACAAGTTAAGGAATAGGAAAAATGAAAAATAAACTTCTATTTAAAAAGCAAAAGCAGAAATTAATGAATAAAGAAACAAAAATGAATTTAATTGATAAAATTTAAAACTTTCTTTGAAAAAGATTTAAAAAATGGACATTATGCAAGTATTGATTAAGCGGTAAAGAGAGAAGACAAATAATTAACATTAAATAGGAAGAAGAAAGGGACATCCCTCTTGGTGTGTTTTCTTTCTTTCTCATTTTCTCCTGTTAACCTTAAAAATAAAACTGCCAGTTACTTTACCAGCAAAATTGGGCTTAGTCGGGAATAGAAGAGAATTGCAATTTGGGATAAGCAAGCTATAGGCAAAACCATTGACAAGTCCCTAGGACAAAGGAGAGGACAGAAGCAGAGTGCCTTTTCGTTAGCTGAGTTGTGATCGCCTTTCATTGTCTGGGCTCTCGCTGGGGGAGGAGAAAAACCTTTCTTCTGCTGGGATAGTAAGTCGGGGGCTAAAGTAGTATGGACTTGCCTGGTACCTCTCTTCCTATTGGATCTGCAATTGGCTACCAGCGGTGGGGCATGAGAGCGCCCCCTGCCGGCCTCCTGACTCTTACTGAGGTTTCCTTTCTTAAATTTTTAAATTTTTTTAAATGTTTATTTTTGAGAGAGAGAGAGAGAGAGAAAGCGTGAGCGAGGGAGGGACACAGAGAGGGAGAAACAGAACTTGAAGCAGGCTCCAGGCTCTGAGCTGTCAGCACAGAGCCCGATGTGGGGCTTGAATTCATGAACCGTGAGATCATGACCTGAGCCGAAGTCGGACGCTAAACCTACTGAGCCACCCAGGCGCCCCAGTGAGGTCTCCTCTCTTCATTTTCACACTCCAAACTTTAACCTTTGCTCAGGTTGGCAGGGCGGCCAGCTGCTTCCTGCCTGAAATCATTGTCCTTTGTTTTACTTTTCTTCCCAGAGAGTCTCTAAACAGTAAGGCAACCAGGTCTTAGCCATCTGGCCCCTGCTCACTTCATTAGCATTAATTTTCACCTCAGCTCTGCCCATTTGTGGAGCCTCCAGCATTTCCCCAAATACCCTGGGCGGTACCCTGCTTCAGTGGGTCATTTGGGCTGCCTCCCTCTGTCTGGATCCTCTTCCAACTCATTGTCTGGGTAAACTACTCTCCAGCTCACCAAATTCAGCTTAAGTACATTCCTCTCTTTAGAACAACTTCCCCATTTGTGCCCCTTATTTTTGACATCTCTCCCTGAAAGGCTCTGATCTGAAGACAGACACTGTCATCCATTGCCTCACTCCCTGACACGGAGCCCAGCCCTGGAATTTCAGTAGATGCTGGTGGAATCAAGGCTACACAGCTCCTGGGCAGGAGGAGTGGCAGTCCCTGAACGGCATGGTCTGTGGGCCACTTCTCTGACTTAGGGCTCTCTGAATGAATAGGGTAGGAAGGAGAAGGATTCGAGGCCCAGCCCGTCACACAGGGACCAGAGGGGAAGCAAATTAGGGTCATATATACAACTAGCAATTTGCGACATGTTTGAATCATTCATTCATTCATTCATTCACGTGTGCGTACTACAGGGGAAGCACTGATAGACTCTGGGGACAGAGCTGTGAGCTAGAGTGATGAGGTCCTTCCCTCATGGATCTTACACTCTGGGGGTGGTGATGGGAGAGGGGGCGCAGACAACAAACAAGTATGGTTTACTGGTTGTAACTATAAACGATCATTGCAAATAGCGATATATGTGTCATGAAGAAACTAGAATATGTGTGATGTGATGGAGACAGGGGGCTACTTCGTTTCTGATGGATGGCAAAATGTTCTGTAAGAAGGTACCATTTAAGCCAAGACTCAGTCGACAAGAAGGAGCTATATTGGCCAAAGGGGCAGAACATCATAGGCTGAGAAAGCAGAAAGTGCAGAGACCCTAAGGCTGGAATCAGTCTGACAGCTCTGAGGCACAGGGAGAAAGCCAGTGTGGCAGTGTCAGGGGATGACAACTGGGAGGGACCAGGCCAGCTTTCTGGGCTTGTAGTCGAGCCTCTTTACTGGGGTTTCATTCATTCACCGCAGCGCAAGGGGCTATAGGCCTTGGTGACCAAGTTCAGCCCTGGGATCTTCCCCCGCCCCCCCCACACCCAAATGATAAATACAAGATTCCTGTTCCTGTGCAGATGACTTCAGGGTTCCTTTATGAAAGGTGCCTCCAGAATTCAGTGTAGTATGGACTGTGGGGTACCAACCTAGGAAACTCACTTTGGAACTGGATTACATAGCCAAGCTACAGAGAGAGCCCAAATGTCCTAACTGATGAATGGATAGAGCAGATGTGGTACACATATACAATGGAATATTACTCAGCCATCCAGAAGAATGAAATCTTGCCATTTGCAATGACATAGATGGAGCTTGAGTGTATTATGCTAAGTGAAATAAGTCAGAGAAAGACAAATACCACATGATTTCACTCATATGTGGAATTTAAGAAACAAAGCAGATGAACATATGGTGGGGGGGAAGAGAGAGGGAAACAAGCCATGAGAGGCTTAATGATAGAGAACAAACTGAGGGTTGATGGAGGGAGGTGTGTGTGTGGGGGTGGTGGGCTAGATGGGTGATGGGTGTTAAGGAGGGCACTTGTGATGAGCACTGGGTGTTGTATGTAAGTGATGAATCACTGGATTCTACTCTTGAAACCAATATTGCACCATATGTTGATTAACTAGAATTTAAATAAAAATTTGAGGAAAAAACTGCATTGCCATAGGAAATGTAGTATTTTTATTTAGTTGTGGGACATAAACTTAAAAACAAATAACCATCTTGGCCAATAAACACACGAAAAGATGCTCACCATCACTTATCATCAGGGGAATGCAAATCAAAATTACAGTGAGACGGGAGACCGGGTGGCTCAGTCAGCTGAGTGTCGACTTTGGCTTGGGTTGTGATCTCGCGGCTTGTAGGTTCAGCTGCGCTGACAGCTCAGAGCCTGGAGCCTGCTTCAGATTCTGTGTCCCCTTTCCTCTCTGCCCCTTCCCCTTCACGTGCTCTCTCTCTCTCTCCCTCTCTCTCTCTGTCTCAACTATAAATAAACATTAAACAACTACGATGAGATATCACCTCACACCTGTCAGAATGGCTAAAATCCAGAACACAGGAAACAACAGGTGTTGGCGAGGATGTGGAGAAAAAGGAATGTTCGTGTGCTGTTGGTGGGAATGCAAATTGCGGCAGCCACTCTGGAAAACAGTATGGAGGTTTCTCAAACAGTTAAAAATAGAACTACCTTAAGATCCACCAAGTGCACTACTGGGTATTTACCCAAAGAACACAAAAAACATTGATTCATAGGGATACATAGCAGCATTGTTTACAGTAGCCAAGATATGGAAGCAGCCCAAGTGTCCATTGACTGATGAATGAATGACTAAAGAAGATGGGAAGAGGCGGAGGGTGGGGGGCGCCTGGATGTCTCAGTCCGTTAAGTGTCTGACCTGAGCTCAGGTCACGGTCTTGCAGTTTGTGGGTTTGAGCCCCGCATTGGGCTCTGTGCTGACAGCTCAGAGCCTGGAGACTGCTTCAGATTCTGTCTCCCTCTCTCTGCCCCTTCCCCGCTCATGCTCTGTCTCTCTCTCTCAAAAATAAATATTTAAAACAATTTTTAAAAATGAAGATGTGGTATGCATATACAATGGAATATTACGCAGCCATAAAAAGAATGACATCTTGACATTTGCAATAACATGCATGGAGCTAGAGAATATAACGCTAAAGCAAAATAAGCCACAGAAAGACAAATACCATATGATTTCACTCATGGGGAATTTAAGAAACAAAACAAATGAACAAAGGGGAAAAAAAAGGAGACAAACCAAAAAAAACAGACGCTTAACTGTAGAGAACAAACATCAGTTTACCAGAAGGGAGTTGGGAGGGGGGAGGGGGGAGGGGGGGGCGGCAGAGGATGAATGAAATAAATCAGGGGGATTAAGGGATTAAAGGGTACAGTTGTTGTGAGGAGTGATAGGTGGTGTATGGAACTGTAAAATCACTATATTATACAGTCGAAACTAATATAACACTGTATGTGGACTAATTGGAATTAAAATAAAAACCTAAAGTAAAAAGATCATCTTTCCTGAAGACGGTTTTATTTCTTCACACTTTTCCTATGATCGGGACATCTACCCTCACTGAGGTATGTATCTATCTTTAAGGTTGTTTGAGGGGGCCGGTGGAGATTACGAGGCAAGGAAAGTCCTCCACAGGGGGCAACCCAGGGCGGCATCAGGGAGACTGGGAAGCCATCCCCATATGTGCAAACGAAATGGATAATGAGGATGGGCGGTTTGACCTCTAACCTCTCCGGAAGGTCAAGCGACTCCCCTACGGCTAGGGTAGCGGCCTAGTTCGCATGCACTGGGCGGTGCCGGGGGCGTGGCGTGGCCTGCCGGGGGCGTGGCGGCGCCGGGGGCGTGGCGGCGCCGGGGGCGTGGCGTGGCCTGCCGGGGGCGGGGCGGCGCCGGGGGCGGGGCGGCGCGAGCGGCGGTCAGGCTAACTTGTGGCCAGTCCGTGGCGTGGGCGGTGTTCACGGTTCCCCCTTTCCAGGCCCGGTTCTGGCGCCGCCGCCAGCCTCTCGGTCCCTGAGCAAGTCCGGCCAGGCCGGGAGCGACACCGAGGCCCTGGCGCAACCACCGCCACCACCGCCGCCGCGGGCGCAGACCTCGCCGGGGCCGGTGAAGGTGGGCACCGCCCCCAACCGCCGCCTGGGCAGCGTCCGCGGAGTGCTTGTGTCTTCGCCGCCGGGGCGCCGCGCCCGCCTGTCGTCTCCCGGCACCGGCCGCTCGTCTTCCGAGGCCCGCGAGGAGCTGCGGCGCCGCCTCTTGGGCCTAATCGAGGGTAACCGAGTGATGATCTTCAGCAAGAGTTACTGTCCGCACTGCACGCGGGTAGGCGGGGCGGGGGCGGGGCCGGCGGGTTGGGGGGTCGGGCCGGCTGGCTGCTGGGGGCGTGGGAGCTCGGGGGAAGCAGGGTCTCCCGGGGTCCAGGCAGCTCATCCCTTCCGCGACCCTGCGGACAGAGCGCCAGCCGGTTCGGCCCTTGGACGGGAGCCGGGATGCCGCGCGCGGTCTCGGCGGTGGTGGTGACAGGCCCTGTGGCTTGGTCCCTTTGGCACCGCGGGAGGGACGGCCACGCGGCCGACCTCCTAGACTCCGGGCCTGGGAGTCAATACTTGTTCTCGGGACTCGGCCTGTGGTTCTTCTCCTGGCGGTTAGCCTGACGTTGGCTTCTTTATCAAGAGCTTATTTGGAGAGATAAAGGCATTTCCACAAACTTTTTGCTTGGTGAAAGGGTGGTGTGGGGAGAGGCCAGGACGTGGGAGTAGACTAAAGCTGGATTCAGATCCCACTTCCTAACTGCGTGACCTTGACCAGGTTACAGAACCCCACCTAACCTTGGTTGTCACATCTTGTTAAACGAACATCAGGAAGGGTGCGAGGATGGTAGCAGGTGATGGGTAATTTCAGCTGTCTTGCCCACTGCCTTAACTTTCGTTGGGCTAGCTGGGAATACAGCATTGTTTTTCTGGGCACATTTGTTTTTAGTGGAAAAATGACCCGTGTAGAAACGAACCCAAGTGAGAGAAACCCATCTGTACAAACAGGGACTTTCAGTACTTTGAACTGCATATTATCAAAAAGTTGAAATAATAATACATGGAATATGAAAAAACATAAACTATTAGGTTAGGTTTATCAAATTATAAGCTACGTTTTTCAGGTTTATTTTCAGGTTTACATTGCCTTATATTGTTTCATAAAACATGTACATCATGCATATACATCTTAAAGGATAATGAAACACTTGTGTTTTGGAAACCTTGGATGCCTCTTCCTCCTTACTGCTAACCTTAAAAATAAAACCGCCCGTTGGGGCGCCTGGGTGGCGCAGTCGGTTAAGCGTCCGACTTCAGCCAGGTCACGATCTCGCGGTCCGTGAGTTCGAGCCCCCCATCGGGCTCTGGGCTGATGGCTCAGAGCCTGGAGCCTGTTTCCGACTCTGTGTCTCCCTCTCTCTCTGCCCCTCCCCCGTTCATGCTCTGTCTCTCTCTGTCCCAAAAATAAATAAACGTTGAAAACCGTCCGCGGCGCCTGGGTGGCTCCGACTTCAGTTCAGGTTGTGATCTCGTGGTTTTCCAGTTCGAGCCCCGGGTTGGGCTCTACTGACAGCTCAGAGCCTGGAGCCTGCTTCGGATTCTGTTTCCCTCTCTTTCTGCCCCTCCCCTGCTCATGCGCGCTCTCTCTCGCTATCGCTTGCGCGCGCCTCTCTCTCTCTCTCTCTCTCTCTCTCTCTCTCTCTCTCTCGTGCTCTCCCTGTCAAGAATAAATAAACAGTAAACAAATGGTCTTGGGCACCTGGGTGACTCTGTCAGTTAAGCGTCCAACTTCAGCTCAGGTCATGATCTCACAGCTCCTGAGTTTGAGCCCCAAGTCTGGCTGACAGCTCAGAGCCTCGAGCCTGCTTCAGATTCTGTGTCTCCCTCTCTCTCTGACCCTCCCCCATTCATGCTCTGTCTCTCTCTGTCTCAAAAATAAATAAACGTTAAAAAAAAAATAAATAAAAAAAAGAAGAGCAGAATTACAGTCCAGGACAAGCAAACTACCATGAAACCACAGGCAAAACCATAGGCAAATCTGGGGGCGCCTGGGTGGCGCAGTCGGTTAAGCGTCCGACTTCAGCCAGGTCATGATCTCACGGTCTGTGAGTTCGAGCCCCGCGTCGGGCTCTGGGCTGATGGCTCAGAGCCTGGAGCCTGTTTCCGATTCTGTGTCTCCCTCTCTCTCTGCCCCTCCCCCGTTCATGCTCTGTCTCTCTGTCTCAAAAATAAATAAACGTTGAAAAAAAAAAAATTTAAAAAAAACCATAGGCAAATCTGAACAGAGGAGAGGGCTGCTTTTTTATAGAGGAAGGGGGAGATTGGCAGGGCCATTGTAAACAAAAAGTCCTCTGGGGTAAACTGGGGGTTCCGAGCATGATGGCTTTTCACTGGCTGTACGGCTAGGCTGTTCCCTGGGGCTGAGAAAGGCTTTTTTCTTTCTGCTGGGGTAGTGATAGTATCTGAGCAATATCCTTCTCCTTCTTGTTGGGGTTTGCAATTGATGGGGAGTGGTAGGGTGTGAGAGCTATCCCTCCTGAACCCCCCAACTACATTTTAGTGAGGTTTCCCTTTATTAACATACTCCTCCCTCCCCCTCCAGCCCACCCCCACTGGGGTTTACCACTGTCCAAAATTCCTTGCTTTGCTTTACAGTTTTCCCCAATACATGTATATCCTTAAATGATATTTTGTTGCATTTGGCTTGTTTTGGTACTTTATGAAAGTAGAAATCATACATATGTATTATTTTGCAGTTTTCCTCTCAGCAGTTATGTTTTAGAGATTCATGCGTGTTAGTATCTGCAGCTGTGGTTTGTTAATTTTCATATCTGTAATCCTTAGGATGAATCATACCACATTTTATTGATTGTGCTGTGTCTAGTATTTTGCTCTTGAAAACAGTACAGCTGTGCCTTTTCTTGCAAGTAAGCTATGTGCAAGTATGTAACACTTTATCTTAGAGTAGGTATCTTGAAGCTGACCTTGCCTAAGTGACTCCAAGACGTTTTTCCAAGTGATTATACCGCTGGCAGTATATAACTGTTACCCTTGTTCTAAGTTCTTGCCAACTGTTGAGACATTTAATGATCGCCATTTTGGCAGTTATGAAATGGTAGTTTTCTGTGGCTTTAATTTTCAATTTCCCCAATAAGGTAAACATCTTCTCATGTGTTTACAGGTCATTTGGGTTTCCTCTCTATGAAATTCACATCTCATGCTTATTTCTCTGTCAGGTGTTTATTTTTGTTCTGATTCATAGCTGTTCTTTGTATATTTTGGGTGCTGATCCTTTGGATATATGTGTTGGCAGTCTCCCAGATTTGACTTTTCTTTTCATTCTGATTGTGAGATTTTTCAGCTAACTGAAATTTGCCAAGTTTAATGTAGTTGAGTCTGTCACTTCTTTTTCCTTTGTGCTTTTTGTATCATCTTTAAGAAACCTGTTTCTACCTCCGAGGTCATAAAGATACTCTCCTGTTTTAGCTCCTGAAAGTTTTGGAGCATGCTTCTGACACCTTCTCACACCTTTATTCTACCTGTACTTGATGCTGATGATGTGAGTGGAGATCCAGTTTGGTTTTCTTCTTTATGACTTACCAGATAATCACTGTTTCATTTATTGGAGAGTCCATCCTTTCTGTTCTACTTTGTTGTTGTTGTTGCTTTAATGTTTATGTATCTTTGAGAGAGAGAGAGAGAGAGAGAGAGAGAGAGCGAGCGCATGAGCGGGGGAGAGGCAGAGAGAGAGACACACACACAGAATCGGAAGCAGGCTCCAGGCTCTGAGCTGTCAGCACAGAGCCTGACGCAGGGCTCGAAGTTGTGAACCGTGAGATCATGACCTGAGCTGAAGTCAGAGGCTTACCCAACTGAACCACCCAGGCGTCCCCTTTCTGTGCTACTTTGAATGCTCACTCATCATGACCATCACATTCTTCTGTATGCATTGATCTGTTTCCAGGCGTTGCCTTCTATCTCTGCTCTTTTTAAGTTGTCCTTTGGAGCTTATAAAAGGGCCAAGTGATCAGAAAGGTACCTGTCCACTGTTGTATCACTGGGGCCTAGAATAGTGTCAGGCATGTAACGTGCATTGAATAAATAAATGGTCTTAGATCATTCTAGTCGAACCTTTGCTGAGGAAGAAAATCTTAGGACAAATGATCCTGCATCCTGTGTTTATCAACACTTCCAATAATGTGGCAACTAGTTTCAGTCTCATTACATAATTGTATAGCTCTGATTGTTAGATTTTTTTTTAGAACTTGAGCCAATTGGGGGTCCTGGGTGGCTCAGTCCTTTGAGCTTCTGACTTCGGCTCAGGTCCTGATCTCATAGTTTGTGAGTTTCAGCCCCACTTTGGGCTCTGTGCTGACAGATCAGAGCCTGGAGCTGCTTCGGATTCTGTGTTTCCTTCTCTCTCTCTGCCCCTCCTCTGCTCATGCTCTGTCTCTCTCATAAAAAACATTAAAAAAAAAAAAAAAAAAGGAAATCTGCTTTTACTTGAATGATCGATCTTCTGGTATTTTCTCTCAGCGTTTTTCTTACCTGGCCAGGCAGCCCACTTTTTTTTTTATTATTATTATTTTAAACTTTTTTTTTTTCAACGTTTATTTATTTTTGGGACAGAGAGAGACAGAGCATGAACGGGGGAGGGGCAGAGAGAGAGGGAGACACAGAATCTGAAGCAGGCTCCAGGCTCTGAGGTGTCAGCACAGAGCCTGGCGCAGGGCTCGAACCCAGGAACTGTGAGATCATGACCTGAGCAAAGTCGGATGCTTAACTGACTGAGCCACCCAGGTGCCCCCAGCCCATTTTCTTTATGTACTCATATCATTTATCTGTATACTTGACCCTTCACTAATTTGATTGTACAAAAGTTTGACTATGAACCTTTGAAATGTATCACCCCAAATTGGACACCTTATTCAACATCTGTGTGGAATCAAGCGGAGAGGTTTCTTCCTTGATTGGGCCACTAATATTATTCAATAAGCATTATGGGAGCTTAGTGTTGTGGAAACACAAAAATGAATAAACTGAGAACTCATAGTCCAATGAGCAGTAATCAGCCAGCTCTCCTGTCCTGCAAGAAGTGACTGGAAAAAAAAAAAAAGGGAATGAGAGGCAAAGATAATCGCTTGTGTGGCAGATCGGAAAATTTTCAGGAAATTGTATGTAAGCTGTTTCTTGAGAGATACATTGGATATCTTTAGGTAAAAAAGAACATCTAGCCAAAGAATTAGTATAAGCAAAAGTAGGAGATGCTGAAATGAAAATAGTGTGTGGCTGAACGGAGGGGATATGATAGGAATCAGGAGAGTAATTGGAAAATGGCTGGAAATTTACACTTAAAGTCATATTTAGGAGACCTTAAAGTGCTCCTAGGTAAGCGTGGACTTAATGATGTGGGCAGAGTCATCTCAGACTTTTGAGAAGAGGAGTGAAGAGGTCTGTCATTTGAAATCTGGCAATGGTATGAAGAGTAGACTGTGGAAACAGCTAGATGAGTGGAGACGTTACTGTTAGGATAATGGCCCAAACTAGAGTGGAAAAAACGCCCTGATTTTTTTTTTAAGTTTATTTATTTTTTTTGAGAGAGAGAGAGAGAAAGAGAGCATGCACACACATGAGTGGTGGAGGGACAGAGAGAGAGGGAGAGAGAGAGAATCCCAACCAGGCTCCGCATTACCAGCTGGGAGCCGGACACAGGGCTCAAACTCACAACCTGTGAGATTACGGCCTGAGCTGAAACCAAGAGTCAGATGCTTAACTGACAGAGCCACCTGGGTGCCCCACAGAAGCACCCTGAGGTTTTAAACTTCTTCCCCAAATTAACTTTAAGCCATGTTTCCCCAGTCCTGAATCCATATGTTTGTGTGTTAAAATTTCATACATCCGTTGTCAGCTTTGTGGGGGGCAGTAACATATATATAACATAAATTTTACTGTTTTAACCATTACTGTGCAACCATCATCACTGCCATCTGTCCACAGAACCTGTTTCATCTTCCCCAGCTAAATTCTTCATTCCCTTTCCCATCGAGCCCCGGAAACCACCATTCTGTTTTCGTCTCCACGAATTGAACCACTCTAGTTGCCTCATATAAGTGACATCATGCAAGATATGCCTTCTTGTGACTCACTTATTTCACTGAGCACAGTATCCTCAAAGTTCCTCCACGTTGTAGCCTGAGAGAATTTCTTTTCTGAATAATCCATTATATGTGTTCCTCCAGTGACAGATACTTGGGTCGCTTCCACCTTTAGGCCATTGTGAATGTTGCTGTTGTTAACAGGGGTGTACAAATTGATGTTTGAGTCCCTCCTTAGAGTTCTTTTGGGTATATACGCGGAGATGGGAATTGCTGTATCGTGTATATGGTAGTTCAATTTTTAATTTTTGAGGAACTACCACGCTGTTTTCCGTAGTGGTCACACCATTTCACATTTCCACCAACAGTTTCCAGTTTCTCCAAATCCTTGCCAACACTTGTTATTTTCTGTTTTTTTGTTTTGTTTTGTTTTTGTTTTGATAATAGTTATCCTAATGGGCACAAAGTGGCATCTCATTGTGGTTTTGATTTGCATTTCCCTGATGGCTATCTTTTCACGTCCTTATTGGCCGTTTGATAATGGCTAATATCTTCTCTGGAGAAATGTCAATTCAAGTGCTGTGTCAAGTTTTTAAATTGAGTTATTTGTTGTTGACTTTTAGGAGTTCTCTATATACTGTAGATGTGAATCCCTTACAAGGTGTGTGATTTGCAAGTGGAACTCAACAGTTTCCTCCGTTGATAGTGTCCTATGATGCACAAAAGTTTTTAATTTTCATGAGATCCAATTTGTCTGTTTTCTTTGTTCCCTGTGCCTTTCGTATCATATTGAAAGAATCATTGCCAAATCCAGTGTTGTAAGGCTTTTGCCTTATGTTTTCTTCTAAGAAGGTTTATAGTTTTAGCTCTCATGTTTATGTCTTTGATCCATTTTGAGTTAATCTTTGTGGTGTTAGGTAAGGCTCCAACTTCGTTCTTTTGCATGCTGGATATCCATCCAGTTTTCTCAGCACCATTTGTTGAAAAGACTGTCCTTTCCTCATTAAATGGTCTTGGCACCCTTGTCAAAAAGTCATTGAACCTTATATGTGAGACTTTATTTCTGAAATTCCTGTTTTCTTCTGTTGATCTGTATGTCTGTGTTTATATGCCAGTATGGTACTGTTTTGGTTACAGTAAGTTTGTAGCAGTTTTTGAAATCAGGGAGTGTGAGACCTCCAACTTTATTCCTTTTCAAGGTGTTTTTGACTCTTCAGGTTTCCCTTGAGATTCTGTATGAATTTTAGGATGGATTTGTCTATTTTTGCAAAATTTGTTTTTGGGGTTTTGATAGAGATTACACTAAATATGTAGATTGTTGTAGCTAGTGCTAGCAATGTAAAGTCTTCTATTCCATGAACATGGGATTTCTTTCCATTTATCGGTGTCTAATTCTTTCAGCAACAGATAGCTGTCAGAGTATAAGTCTTTGCCTCCTTCCTGAGTTTATTCCTAAGTATGCTTCTTTATGCTATTGTAAGTGGAGTTTTTGTCTTAATTTCTCTTTTAGATTGTTCGTTGTTAGTATGTAGAAAAGCAACTGATTTTTTTGCTGTTGATTTTGTATTCTGCAACTTTGCTGAATTTATTAACAGTTCTTGGGTACAGTCATTAGGGTTTTATACGTATAAGTAATCATTGAACAGAGAGAGTTTTACTTCTTTTCCAATTTTGATGCCTTTTATTTCTTTTTTTTTTTTTCCTTATTTCTCTGGCTGGGATTTCTAGTACTGCATTGAATAGAGGTGGTGAAAGCGGGCATTCTTGTTTTGCCCCTCATCTTAGAGGAAATGCTTTCAATCTTTCACCGTCAAGTTTGGTATTATCTGTGGGCTTTTCGTATATGGTCTTCAGCATGTTGAGGTAGTTTTTTTTATTCTTAGTTTTTTTGAGTGTTTTTGTCATGAAAAAGATGTTGAATTTTCTTAAATGCTGTATCTGTATTCATTGAGATGATTGTGTAGTTTCTTTCCTTCATTCTGTTAATGTGGTGTATTATGTTGATCTGTGTTTACATGTTGAACCATACGTACATTCTAGGAATAAATCCCACTTGGCCATGGTATATAATACTTTTAATATACTGTTGAATTTTTATTGCTATTATTTTGTTGAGGATTTTTGCATCACTAGTCATCAGGGTCTGTGGTTTTCTCGTAGTGTCTTTGTCTGGCTTTGGTATCAGTGTAATGGTGCATTAACCTTAGAGGGAGCTTAGAAGTGTACCCTCTTCAATGTTTTGGAAGAGTTTGAGGAGGATTGGTGTTTCTTCTTCTTTGTATGTTTGGTAGAATTCACCAGCGAAGCCATCTAGTCCTGGGCTTTTCTTTGTTGGGAGGCTTTTGATTGCAGGTTCAGTCTCCTTACTAATTATAGGTCTATTTCCATTCACTATTCATGATTCAGTCTTAGGAAATTGTGTGTTTCTAGGAATTTATAGATTTCATGTAGATTATCTAATTTGTAATGTACAGTTGTTCATAGTACTCTCTTGTAATTCTTTTTCTTTCTGTAAAAACAGTAGTATTGCTCTTTCAATTCTGATGTTAGTTATTTGAGTCCTCTCTGTTTTTTCCTTAGTCATTGTAGCTAAAGTTATATCAATTTTGTGGATCTTCTCAAAGAACCGATTCTTGGTTTTGTTGATTTCCTCTATTGTTTTTCTATTCTCTATTTTCTATTCTCTATTTTGTTTATCTCTATTTTGTTTATCTTTATGTCATTTCCTCCCCATTGCTAGCTTGGAGTTTAGTTATACTCTCTAGTTTCTTAAATTGTACAGTTAGATTATTAAGATATTTCCTCTTGGGGTGACTGGGTGGCTCAGTTGGCTGAGCATCTGACTCTTGATTTAGTCTTAGGTCGTGATCCCAGGGTCATGGGATAAAGCCCCACATTGGGCTCTGCACTGAGTGTGGAGCTTCCTTAAGATTCTCTCTTTCTCTCCCTCTGCCCCTCTCCCACACTTGCACTTTCTCTCTCTCTCTCTCTCTCTCTCTTGCTAAAATCAATAAAAACAAAATAAAAAAGATATTCTCTCTTTCTTAATATAAGCATTTACAGCTATAAATTTTCCTTTAATCACTATTTTCACTGGGTCCCATAAATTTTACTGTTTTATTCGGTATGTTGTATGTTCCTTTGAGAAGATGTTCTCTAATTTCCCTTGTGATTTCTTCATTGACCCATTGTTTAAGAATGTATTGGTTTAATTTCCACGTATTTGTGGACCTTCTGGTTTTCTTTCTGCTATTGATATTTAGTTTCATTCTACAATGATCAAAACAGATACTTTTTATGATTTCATTTTTTTTTTCTTAATTAAGACTTGTTTTGTGGCCTAGCATATGGTCTACCCTGGAGAATGTTCCATGTGTACTTGAGATGTGTATTCTGCCTATCTTGGATTCAGTATTTCGTAATATGTCTATGAAGTCCATTTGGTCTACAGTGTTCTTCAGTCCTCTGATTCCTTATTGATCTTTTGTCTCGTTGTTCTATCTAGTTTTGAAAGTGGAATATTAAAGTCTCTTACTATAATTATAATTCTGTCCATTTCTATCTTCAGTTTGTTTAGGGTTTGCATCATATATTTGAAGCTCTGATGTTTGGTGGATACGTTTTTATAATTGTTACATCATCTTGGCATATTAACTCTTTTATCCTTATATGATGTTTAAAAAAATTTTTTTAATGTTTATTTTTGAGAGAGAGAGGGAGGGACAAAGCGCAGGCAAGGGAGGAGCAGAGAGAGAGGGAGACACAGAATCTGAAGCAGAGCTATCAGCACAGAGCCCAACACAGGGCTTGAACCCACAAACTGCAAGATCATTACCTGAGCTGAAGTCAGATGCTTAACCAACTGAGCCACCCAGGTGCCCCTATGATGTCTTTTTTAGTCTGTTATAACAGTTTTGATTTAAAGTTTATTTTGTCTTATATCAGTGTAGCCATCCCTGCTCTCTTTTGGTTACTATTTAATGGAATATCTTTTCTGTCTTTTTTTTTTTTTTTCAACGTTTATTTATTTTTGGGACAGAGAGAGACAGAGCATGAATGGGGGAGGGGCAGAGAGAGAGGGAGACACAGAATCGGAAACAGGCTCCAGGCTCTGAGCCATCAGCCCAGAGCCCGACGCGGGGCTCGAACTCACGGACCGTGAGATCGTGACCTGGCTGAAGTCGGACGCTTAACCGACTGCGCCACCCAGGCGCCCCTCTTTTCTGTCTTTTTACTTTGAATTTATGTATGTCCTTAGCTCTAAAGTGAGTCTCTTCTAGACAGCATGATATTGGATCTTGTCTTTTTATCCAGTCTGACAGTCTTTGTCTTTTGATTAGAGAGTTTAATCCATTTATATTTAAAGTAATTATTGTTAGGGAAGGACTTTTGCCATTGTATTTGTTTTCTGGATAACTCACAGGTTTTTTGTCCATTCTTTTCTTTCTGACAGTCTTCTTTTGTGTTCAGTTGATTTTTTTGTAGTGACATTTCTCATGTCCATTTGTGTATATTTGCTAGATATTTTTGTGGCTACCATGGGGATTATATATAACATCCTAAAGGTATTACCTGTTTTAAACTGATAGCAACTTAACTTCGCCACACACAAAAACTCTGCTCCTTGGTAGTTCTGCCTCTTTTTACATTGTTAGTGTCACAGATTACATCTTTATATATATGTATCCATTACTATAGATTTATAGTTATTTTTATGCTATTGGGTTTTTTTTTTTAAACCTTATAGAAGAGTAAGAAAATGTACTTATGAGGGCACCTGGGTGGTTCAGTCAGTTAAGTGTCTGACTCTTGGTTTCCATTCGGGTCATAGTCTCACAGTTCATGGGACTGAGCCCCATGTTGGGCTCTGTGCTGATAGCATGGAGCCTGCTTGGGATTCTCTCTCTCTGCCTCTCCCCTCTCATGCTCATGCTTGCTCTCTCTCTGAAAATAATAAACATTAAAAAAATGTAATTATGAACTAAAATCATAATAACACTTGTTTGTATATTTGTCCATATGTTTAGCTTTACTGGAGAATTTTGCGTCTTCATATGGCTTTGAATTTCCAAATAACATTGTTTCATTTCAACTTGAAGGACTTTCTTTAGCATTTCTTGTAGGGCAGGCCTAGTATTAATACTACCTCAATTTTTGTTTATCTGGGAAAGTCTTAATTTCTCCCCTCATATTTAAAAAAACCTTTTTTTTTAATGTTTATTTATTTCTGAGAGAGACAGTGTGAGCTGGCAAAGGGCAGAGAGAGAGGGAGACACAGAACTCAAGCAGGCTCCAGGCTCTGAGCTGTCAGCATTGAGCCTGATGCAGGGCTCAAACCTGCAAACCATGAGATCATGACTCTAGCCGAAGTTGGATGCTCAACCGACTGAGCCTCCCAGGTGCCCCTCCCCTCATATTTGAAGGATTGGGTTTTTTTGTTTGTGTTGTTGGTTTGTTGGTTTGTGGTCAGACATAGAATCCTTCGTTGATGGTTTTTTCCTTTTAACACTTTATTTCATCCCTCTGCCTCTGGACTACAAGGTTTTGACTGAAAAGTCCACCAATAATCTTAGGAGGATTCCTTGTACTTGTTACTTGTAAGTTACGTTGCTCTTGGTACTTTCAATATCATCTCCTTGTCTTTGTCTTTCAAGAGTTTGATTACAGTGTTTCTTGGTTTGGGTCTTTTTGGGCTTTTCCTTTGGGTTTTCTTTTAGTTTCTTGTGTTTGTATATCTATGTCTTTCCTCAAATTTGGGGAGTTTTTGGCCATGATTTCTTCAAATAAGCTCTATGATTCTTTCTTCAATTCCTGTAATGTATATATTGTTCTACTTTATGATGTCCTTTAAATCTCTTATTCTGTGATCATTTTTATTCATTCTTTTTCCTTTTTGCGCCTCACAGTAATTTCAAATGCCCCATCTTCAAATTCACTGATCCTTTCTTCTGTGTGTTGGGAGTTTTCCGTTCAGCCCATCCAGTGACTTTTTCAATTCAGTCATTGGATTTTTCAGTTTTAGAGTTTCTGTGTGGTTATTTCTTATCTTTTGTTGATAATCTCTTTTTACTTCTGTATCATTTTCCTGATTTCCTTTAACTCTTTGTATTTTTCTCTTTGTGTTTAGAATAGTTGTTGTAAGGGGTGCCTGGGTCGCTCAGTCGGTTAGGGCGTCCGACTTCGGCTCAGGTCATGATCTGACAGTTCGCAAGATCAAGCCCCATGTCGGGCTCTGTCTGTGCTGACAGCTTGGAGCCTAGAGCCTGCTTTGGATTCTGTGTCTCCCTCTCTGCTCCTCCCCCACTTGCACTCTGTCTCTGTCTCTGTTTCTCTCTCAAAAATAAATAAAACATTAAAAAAATGTTGTTTTAAAGTCTTTGTCGGGGCGCCTGGGTGGCTCAGTCGATTAGGCGGCCAACTTCAGCTCAGGTCATGATCTCACACTCCATGAGTTCGAGCCCCGCGTCATGCTCTGTGCTGACAGCTCGGAGCCTGGGGCCTGTTTCGGATTCTGTGCCTCCTTCTCTCTCTGACCCTCCCCTGTTCATGCTCTGTCTGTCTCTGTCTCAAAAATAAATAAACATTAAAAAAAATGAAAAAAAAAAAAGTCTTTGTCAAGTAAATCTGAAGGCTGTATTTGTTCAGGATGTTTTTGGAGATTTGTATTTTCTTTTGAATGGGTTGTGTTCTTTTATTTCTTTGTATGCATATGTTCTTTTATTTCTTTGTATGCATATGTTGAAAATTCAGCATATAAAGCAGCTACCTGTCATAGTCTTTGCAGAGTGGCTTCATGCTGGGGGAGAACTTCACAATCAGTGCAGCATGAAGTCTTGCCATCTTTTTAGGCCTTTTCTGGACATTTGTCTTCCCTGGTCCTGTCTGTGCTTTTCACACGTGGGCTCAATTTTCCTGTATACAAGGCTGTTTTGGTTTGGTTTTGTTAACCTTTATTTTTGAGAGAGTGAGACAGAGCATGAGCAGGGGAGGGGCAGAGAGAGAGGGAGACACAGAATCCGAAGCAGGCTCCAGGCTCCGAGCTGTCAGTGTAGAGCCCGACGCGGGGCTCAAACTCGTGAACCGTGAGATCATGACCTGAGTCGAAGTCAGATGCTCAACTGACTGGGCCACCCAGGCGCCCGTATACAGGGCTGTTTTGAAGTATGTTAGCGCCTGGGTGGCCCATTCAGTTAAGCATTCAACTCTTGATTTCGGCTCAGGTCGTGAACTCACTGCGAGTTCGAGCCCCATGTCAGGCTCTGCACTGACAGTATGGAGCCTTTTTGGGATTCTCTCTCTCTCCCTCTCTCTCCGCCCCTTTCCTTCTTGCTTGTGCGTGGGTGCACGCTCTCTCTTTCTCCCTTTCTCTCTCTCGCTGTCTTTCAAAATACATAAATACACTTAAAAAAAAATCTTTAAGGTGTGTTAAATTCCTCAAGAGTCTTTCCCCTGCTTCTACTTGGGACCTTAGCTGTTATCTTGTAGTCTCCTGCCTGTAATTTCTTGCCCCCAATTGTCTGCAGATTTGTAGTCCATTTTCAGTTTTCGTGAGTGACCCCCACTGCTCCTCATGGCTTCCACTAGCCTAAGATCCCAGCCACTTTTGACCATCTGAACTCTGAGTTAGGCATCACAGAGACCGATCCCTAAGGCAGCCCTTGAGTTAGAACATGCACAGTTGGGCTGTGTGCTCTCCCCATCTTGTGGAACGGAACTGGGGTCCAGGCTGCTGCTCACCTCTTACTGTGCCTTGAAACATCAAGGAGTGGGTGACTTACACGCCATTAAAAATGCCGCAGGATTTTCTGCCATTTTAAATTCGGTGTTTTCTTCATTGGGCATACACTTCATTGCTGTAGATCTTTGACCCGTTTCCTATTAAGTTATCTTACTTTAAGATTGTTGAACTTCTTGGATATGTAGATTACTGTTTTTTATCAAATTGGGGACATTTTTAGACATTTCTTCAAAAAACTTCCTTCTCCTTTCTTTTTTTCTCATATTCATCCTGTGTATGTTGGTGTGCTCAGTTTCTCTGACATGTTTCTCTGACACTATCCATTTTTCTCCCCTTCTTTTTTCTCTGTGGTTTCAGGTTGCACAATCTCTATTGATGTATCCTCAAGTATGCTAATTGTTTTCTTTTGCCAGTTTAAATCTATGTTGAGGCACTCCAGTGGACTTTTTAAAAAACGTTTATTTATTTTGAGAGAGAGAGAGAGAAAGAGTGTGAGAGAAAAAGGGCCGAGAGAGGGGAGGACAGAAGATCTGAAGCAGGCTCTATGCTGACAGTGGAGAGTCTGACACGGGGCTCGAACTCACGAACAGTGAGATCATGACCTGAGCCGAAGCCTTGTCCACGCTCTTGTCCAGTGAGGTCTGGGCCCCTTTGCAGGGGTAGTTTTTGAAGCCTATTTGTGACTCATTCTGACCCTAGAGGGGCTATTGGCCAAAGCTTCTTGGCTTTCTTTGGTAAACTTGCCGGCTTGCAATTGTCTGTTACTCTCAGGAAGCTACCAGCCTCCTTTTTTCTTACCACCAGAATCTTCATTGTTTTCAAGAGTGCCTTTAGACTTTGACCTCCCTGCCTCCCCCCCCCTCCCCCCCCCCCCAGTCTATTTCAAATAAAGTCCTTTCTTTTGGATAGAGCTTTGGCCTCTCTGATCTTAGGTTACCTCTTCCCCTGGGCAAAATCTCTGAGACCTTGCTCCAGACCTAGGGGTGGGACAGCGACCTGATTCTCTTGGCGTGACAACCCTGCTTTATGAGCGGGGTTCTGGGTGCGGACTATAGCCTCTGGTCTTGTTGGCTTACCTCTCCCAGCCCGAAACCTTGCTGTACAGTATTTTTGGCTGGGGGTAGAGCCTTTGATCTGTGAGTGGGGGCTGGGTGAAAGAAGGGAGGAACGGAGCCCCTGTGTCGTTAGCCACATTCTCCACGAATGGTGGCTTTTGCCACTCCGAGCGGTGGGGAGACTAAGAAATGCCAGTGGCCTGCCCCTTCTGGTGCCAGGGATTTCAGGGATTAGGGAACCTCATTTTCTTGTTCACACTTGAAATAGAGCTTCTATCTAGCTGACCTAGGGGCAGGGGCGGGAGGGTGCAGGTCATGACTCTGATCTACCAGAGTTGCTTGACTAAATGCTTCATTTGCTGTGTGCCCTTGGGACAATTCCCAGAGACTTTAAATGATTGTTTCTTTAGTAGTTTTCACCAGTTGTGGGTGTTTCACCAGGGAGCGGTTCTGCCAAGCTCCCAGTGCCTCTGTCCCGGAAGTGGAACATCTGGGCTTTGTCTGGAGGGCTGAGGGCGTGAAGGGTGTTAAGTGATGGTGAAAAGGGGACCTTAAAATACTACTTTGACTGCGATTAGGTAACTGGACCTCTACTTCGAACACCTGTATGCCATATTTTGTAGCTCTGTTGAATCTTCCTGAGTGTAAAACCCAGGTACATTTTTGTTACAGGTTAAAGAACTGTTTTCTTCTTTGGGCGTTCAGTGTAATATCTTGGAACTTGATCAAGTTGGTAAGTAGGATGGGTAGTGTATACTTTTGTTTGTAGTAAACATCAACAAGACTAACTACCTGCCGTTTGCTTTGTTCAGTTCAATTTACTCTTGTCTCTTTGGGTTAGGCGAGCCGTCTTTGTCTACATTCAACCATGCAGAAAATAGAACACTACACGACAAATAATTGGGTGTAGATTTTTTTTTTAATGTTTATTTATTTTTGAGAGAGAGAGACAGAGCGTGAGCAGGGGAGGGGCAGAGAGAGAGGCAGTCACAGAATCTGAAGCAGGCTCCAGGCTCTGAGCTGTCAGCACAGAGCCTGACATGGGTCTCGAACTCACAAAGTGAGATCATGACCTGAGCCGAAGTTGGACGCTTAAACGACTGAGCCACCCAGGCGCCCCCAGTTTTTTTTTATTTATATGCTTTTCATATTTGAGGGAAGGGAGCAGGAGGAAGATGTATAAGCGGCTAACCTTGAAACCCTTCAAGGCATGTCATAAGTATCTGCCAACTTTCTGGCAAAATAGATTAAGCTGTTATAAATGAAAAGAAACTACCCTTACTTCCTGATTGTATTAGCCATGAGGGGAAACACAGGAACTTTTCAGCTTTACGCTTTTGAATTCTTGTCATCTCTCATCCACCTAGCTAATATTAACTGAGCACTTTACACATGTGGTCTACAAGGGTGGGAACCAGGGTGGTAAACTGAAAACAGTTTGGTGTCTGCCTCCACCAGACTTTACCAACTCCTCTTAGCCATGTCTCCTTAACAAGTGAAATGTTCCTGAATCTTTGAGACTTTTCTACGGCGTATACCAAATAGGGGAGTCAGAGGTAGTCGTGGCCTTGTTTTATTTTTCGGGGTGGTGGATACACTTGGACTATGGGTCATAAAGATTTTTCACATGTAATTATAGGAAGTATTTTCTGAGTTATTACGGTTGAAGCAGATTATATCTTGATATTTGCTCTTTAAAGAGGATTCTTACCTATTTGTCTTGGCATGGCCATTGAATAATGCGTCAAAATCTAATTTAGAAGGATTTGTTTTAAATGAATTTATAGATTTGCCTTTATTCTTTGTTTCCTTTGAAAATATGTGGGTGTTTCCTCTTCTTGAGTCATCATTTTGTGAAGTTATATAATATATAAATATGTAAATACTGACCTTTTATGGGTGTGTGCATGTGAGCATTTGGTGTTGTAACACTTCTGTTCAACTCCCAAAAGTTTGGAACCCTTTCAATGTTTTTACATATTTAAGTTTTTATTCTTCAGATGATGGGGCCAATGTTCAAGAAATGCTGTCAGAAATCACTAATCAGAGAACTGTGCCCAATATTTTTGTGAATAAAGTGCATATGGGTGGATGCGATCGAACTTTCCAGGTAATAATAGTATTATATGTTTTTAATGCTGTTTCTTCAAAGTTTGTTTTCACATTTATTCAAAAGGGGTGAGAATGGCTTTTAGGAGTCTATTCATTTGTCTTTTGGAAGTTGTAAAATGGAAAAGCATGTAAGAGAGTTCTCAGATCATCTTGAAAGTAGTGATAGATGAGATTGCTGTTTCTTTTTTTTCATTTTTGTTTTAATGTTTATTTTAGAGAGAGAGAGAGAGCGAGTGGGAGAGGGTCAAAGAGAGAGGGAGACACAGAATCCAAAGCAGGCTCCAGGCTCCGAGCTGTTAGCACAGAGCCTGATGCGGGGCTAGAACCCACAAACTGTGAGATAATGATCTGAGCTGAAGTCTCGCACTTAACCGACTGAGCCACCCTGGCCCCCCAGATTGCTGTTTCTTTTTAAGTTAGATCCTTATTCTATAACTGCTTACTTTTATTAAAATCCTGTTCCCTTATAGTTTTTATGTATGTATGTAAGTGGTAGTAGTCAGTGATTAAATACTTCTATTTCAGATTGTAACTTAAAATTACATTTTCTTGGGAAAATAGATTGTCTGCATTGTATGTTAATCTATGATCAGCATTGTTATCTATTAACAACCTGCTTCATTAGTCCCAGAAGCCATCACCCAGTTCCCATGGAGGTATGTACCTTAATCTAGAGATCCCTAAACACCTACGGGAGTGCTGGTCTTGCCACTCGTAACCTGGAGAAGATGTCAGAAGATGAATCTGGAACGTAGAGTTCTGAATTCCACTTAAAAAAAAACTTTTTTTTTAATGTTTATTTTTGAGAGAGAGAGAGAGAGCAACAGAGCATGAACAGGGAAGGGACAGAGAGGGAGACACAGAATCTGAAGCAGGATCCAGGCTCTGAGCTGTCAGCACAGAGCCTGACGCAGGGCTCGAACTCACAAACTGTGAGATCATGACCTGAGCCAAAGTCAGAGGCTTAACCGACTGAGCCACCCAGGCGCCCCATCAATTCCATTTCTTATGAAAGGAGCTGCCTTGCATGGCTGATGCTTAGGATTCACAGTTTCCTAAGGGCAGCTTGAAGTCAGGAGGCCAGAGGAGTCCTTCTTAGAATGTGCCAAAAGCCTCCAGGGACAGCCATCCTTCGGGGGCCATGTGGCCTGCGCTGAGTCCCATAGTTAAGTAGCTTTTCCACTGTGCTTCCCAGGATGAGCTGGTGCCATCTGGTGTCCCTAAAGCCAGCGTTGTGGATGGAGCTCCCATCTTCACATAAAGAAAACTGTTGTTACCTCACACATTGAACGTCTAACCTCACCCAAGCTACTACTTTTTTTTTTTTTTTAATGTGTATTTATTTTGAGAGAGAGGGAGAGAAAGAGTGCAAGCAGGGGAGGGGCAGACAGGGAGGGAGACACAGAATCGAAGCAGGTTCCAGGCTCTGAGCTGTCAGACAGAGCCCGACGCGGGGCTTGAACCCACGAACTGGGAGGTCATGACCTGAGCCGATGTCAGTTGCTCAACTGGCTGAGCCACCCAGGGGCCCCTCGCCCAAGCTACTTTGCTCAAAAGGCAGGCCAAGCAAGCAAGAGACATTGTGCAAGAGCCAGCCTTTGTGACCACTGTTGAAAGAAAAAGCAAAATTTTGTGTTGTATAGGAAGGTTACTAAGAAGCTGCAAAATTTAGGTCAAATCATGAGAAACCAGGTAAAAATGTAAAGTGTATATCCTGCTGATGATGCAGAAGAGTTTCAAAATAAAGCCTACCACAGGTGAACAGAAGATAGAGGATTTTGAAAAATGATGCTTGGCTATTTTATATTTTACTGTACTGGGTTATGATATTTTGATGGTTAGACCAAGGAACATGACCTCATCTGACAAAAAGCCATGACCTGTGGGTTGACACATGTCTAGATGTCAGGTGATAATGAACAAAAAATGTATGTACTTGGCATACATTCTATCTAGTTGGACCCTATTTGAATACCATCTAGATAAATTTATAATTCGAAGTTAGATAAATTAGAGACTGTTTCTTGTGCTTTTTAAAAATTTATTATGTCATTTACATCCAAATTAGCATATAGTGCACCAATGATTTCAGGAGTAGATTCCCTAAGCCCCTTACCCATTTAGCCCCTCCCCCCTCCCACAACCCCTCCAGCAACCCTCTGTTTGTTCTCCATATTTAAGAGTCTCTTATGTTTTGTCCCCCTCCCTGTTTTCATATTATTTTTGCTCCCCTTCCCTTATGTTCATCTGTTTTGTATCTTAAAGTCCAATTAGAGACTATTTCTAAGAGTTTTAGAAAAGCAATCCATGCTGATTAAACATAGGGTACAAAGAAACAGGTTTTTAAAAGGTCATGCCATACTCTCTCCTTTGATTACACTGTAGGCACATCAGAGTGGTTTGTTACAGAAGCTCCTTCAGGAAGACTCAACATACGATTATGACCTCATTGTCATTGGGGGCGGTTCTGGTGGCCTTGCGTGTGCTCAGGTATGAAAATAATGAAACTCAGAGATAATTTTCCTGGTGATTGCTATAAGCACTTCTTCCCCTACTTTATTTATTTATTTATTTTTAACATTTATTTATTTTTGAGGCAGAGAGAGACAGAGCATGAACGGGGGAGGGTCAGAGAGAGAGGGAGACACAGAATCTGAAACAGGCTCCAGGCTCTGAGCAGTCAGCACAGAGCCCGACGCGGGGCTCGAACCCACGGACTGCGAGATCATGACCTGAGCCGAAGTCGGATGCTTAACCGACTGAGCCACCCAGGCGCCCCCTTCCCCTACTTTAGAAAAGCCAATTTTGATGTTACAGTCCAAGCTTTTACTGTGATAATAAAAAGTAAAGGCTGTGTTCTTACATAGTCTTTTCCTTTCGGGGAGAGAAAAATTGGGGGATTGTCAGGAAAATGACGAGACCTTTATCTGTACCTTTTTTTTGTAGGAAGCTGCCATCTTGGGAAAGAAAGTTATGGTGCTAGACTTTGTGGTCCCATCACCTCAGGGCACGTCCTGGGGTAAGTGCTTTTGCCTTGTTGTTGTGACTTGTTTTCTGCTGTTTCCATACATCTTTGGCTTTCTTCAATCTAGTTAATCCTCATAACAGTCTCAAGAGGTACAACCGGCCTGTTTCATAGGTGAGGCAGGTGACTCTCGGTGAGGTTGAATAACTCATCTAAGATCTCATAGTTAACATGTGGTGATTGGGAAAGGGAACACAAAAATCACTAAGGAAGATTTTGCAAAAAGAAAGAATTCCATGGTTCCAATATTCCAACACTCGTGCTGTAATAATTCTTGCACACCTGTGCTAACGTTTTCACTTAGTTGCAGTCACCGTGTATTTATACCATGTGGTGCTGACCTAAGCTTGCCTTAACACTGGTCTGTGTTTCTGTGTCAATTTCATAGCTGCTCTCCTAGCGGCAGGACGGTCAGTCCGGTTAGTGTGTGTGTGTGTGTGTGTGTGATTGTCCAGGTCACTTAGTAAAGTGCACGTTGGGCTTCCAGCTAAAGATGAGAACGTTCATCTTCATAGAACACACAGATTCTGTGTTGGATATTTTCCATTCGTGTGTCAGATCCATTCTCCATGTCTCTACCCTGCTCTGTGCCCCAGAAGGCTGGCGAATTGGCAGCCTTGTCCCCTGGCTCAGCCAGTTAGTGGTCATGGGAGGAGAACAGAAGGAGGACGTTGAAGGTCTTCATTCCCTGACTCCGTCCCTGCTGGTCCCTCCCTGGTGGTCGCTGCAGGTGTATGGAAGGCCACCTCCCCTTTCACGGCCGCCCCTCTGTGGGCTGTGCCACGTGCTCAGTGTGCTTGCCCCTTCATGTGGGGTTGGCGCTGTTCTGTCCCTCTTCACTCTTCGTGCCCACACCCCTGTAATCATTTCTCTATAAACTCTCCTCTGTTTCCCAGCTTGAGGGTGTCATCCGTTTCCTGCCAGAACCCTGACAAAATGTGAATGGGGCGCCTGGGTGGCTCAGTCGGTTAAGCATCCGACTTCGGCTCAGGTCATTATCTCACGGTTCGAGGGTTCGAGCCCCGTGTCGGGCTCTGTGCTGACCCCTCAGAGCCTTGAGCCTGCTTCGGATTCTGTGTCTCCCTCTCTCTCTGCCCCTACCCCGCTTGCACGCACTCTCTCTTTCTCTCTCTCTCAAAAATAAACATTAAAAAAAATATTTTTTAAATGTGAAAATCGTGTTTACAATTCAAATGTACTAAAAAATTTTAGCCTAGAATTTCATACAGTAAAGCTAATCTGTCTTGATTTTCCTTGTAACGTGGATGTTAAAAAATGTGTGTGTATACCTGGCTTTTTTTTCTCCCTGTCTCCTCCTGCCCTCTTCCCTCTTTCTCTCCTGTCCAGAAATGTCCTACTTCTCTGGATGACCAGAAGAGAGACTGTGATCAAAGACAGAATTTTCTGATTCGTGCCCTGCACTGGAGCACTCCCGCATGGCCTGTTTTGTTCCGTTCAAGATTCAGAGTAGTGTCACCAGGGAGCTTGCAGTGGACCTAATGTTAGCTCAGAGAAGGAGTCAGACTTCCAGAGAATAAGGGCTGGAAGCTGGGGTTCCAACCCTCGGTCTGGTATCCATCTAATTAATCTAATACAGCTCTGATCCATTTAGGGGTCAGATTCAAAGGAAAGTTTTAGATTCTCTCCCCAGAAGACTATTCATATGTATATTTGTATTTAAAAAAATTTTTTTGATGTTTATTTTTTGAGAGAGAAAGAGAAACAGGGTACGAGCAGGGTGGGGGACAGAGAGAGAGGCAGACACAGAATCTGAAGCAGGATCTAGGCTCTGAGCTGTCAGCACAGAGCCCAATGCGGGGCTCGAACTCATGGACCATGAGATCATGACCCGAGCCGATGTCAGATGCTTAACCAACTAAGCCACCCAGGCGCCCCTGTACATTTGTATTTTTGCTCATCCCTGGTCTCCTTCATAGACTCAGTTAAAAAGTTTGAGTTAATCATGTGCATGTTTTTTTTTTTTTTAATGTTTATTTATTTTTGAAGGAGAGACAGAGACACAGACAGAGACAGAGAGTGAGCTGGGAAGGGGTAGAGAGACAGGGAGACACAGAATCCAAAGTGGGCTTCAGGCTCTGAGCTGTCAGCACAGAGCCTGATGCAGGGCTCAAACTCATGAGTCGTGAGATCATGACCTGAGCCTAAGTCGGACACTGAACCAACTGAGCCACACAGGCGCCCCAATCATGTGTATGTTTTTGTGGGGTGTGAGGTTGGCCCTATAACCATCTGAGTGTGTCATTTCCACGTTTCAACAACACCTGCTCTGTACATATGTAAAACCACACACATGCCGACACAGACACAGAGGAAACATTAAAACTGTTCTTTTCTTTCTTAGGTCTTGGCGGCACTTGTGTGAATGTGGGCTGTGTTCCTAAGAAATTGATGCATCAAGCTGCCCTTTTGGGGCAGGCATTAAATGACTCCAGGAAATTTGGCTGGGAGTATGGTCAACAAGGTGGGTAATAGTATATAAAAATTTGGATTGGGAGAAAAGAAGACAGAATGCGTTTTTTTCTTTTTTTAATGTTTATTTTTGAGAGCGAGAATAAGCAGGGGAGGGGCAGAGAGAGCGAGACACAGAATCCGAAGCAGGCTCTGAGCTGTCAGGACAGAGTCCAATGCGGGGCTCAAACCCATGAACCATGAGATCATGACCCGAGCTGAAGTCGGATGCCTAACTGATGAGCCATCCAGGTCCCCTGATAGAATGAGTTTCTTAGAGAAAGGCTTGTGATTTATATTACTGTAGTTGAGTCTGAAATTCATTTAATGAACACTTGTTAGGACCCCACTTTGGCACAGGGGCGTCAGGGGTGGTTGCTTTAAGCCTGGCCCTGCTGTCAGGGGCCTTGGTGCGTAGGGAGGGATTGTGACAGGTACAGCCATCTCAGACCCTTTGCAGAACATGAGAGAGAATAATTGCTATTTTCAGATTTTCCTTAGGTATAAAGAGAATAGAACAGCCAGGGTCATTGTTTGAATTTTACCCATTATTGTGATAACATTTTCTACTTTACCAGTGGTTATATATGTCTTTGGTTAATGAAAGATGGAAACCAAATTCGTGCGATAAATACTTACGGGGTAGGCTCTGAGGATACAGATATGAGAAAATACGGCTCCTTGCCCTTAAGCAGACCACAGTCTGTTGGAAGAGAAGAGAAGAGAAGCGATTCCATGCACTGTAATTCATGGTGAGGTTTTGAGCATTACCTTCAGGGGGCACTTAAGGTGGCCTTGAGAGTCCGAGGTGGAGGAGGTGACCCTTGAGCTGCATCTTGAGGGCCACAGAGAAGCGGGTCGTTGAAGGTAGGGAGCAGCTTGCTCTGAACTGCCGAGCTGTGAGAAAACACGGAGTACTTGGCAGATAAGTGAATGACTGGCATGGAGAATGGGGGAGGGATGCTGGCAGAAATGAGGTTACAGAGAAGCAGTTGTGAAGGCTCTTCAGTGCCATCTGAAGGAGTGAGGATTGACTCCAAAGGCAGTAAGAGAGCCATCGAGTGTCTGTAGGAGAGGAACCTGAACCACAGTTTGGATTCTGGATCCCTCTGGTGGCACCAGGGAATTTAGCAGGCTGGAGGTGGGGAGGGGGGGCAGGTCCAAAGATATGGAGGTGAGGTGGGGTGCTGTTCCCTAACCCAGAGGAGAAAAGGACCAGGCCTGGGCAAAGGCTGGATTCGGACTGGAGAGCATGAGGTGGATCTCGAGGATTTAAGGCCTGGAATCAACAGGCTAGGAGTGGATCGGTGATTTTGTCGCTTTAGAATAACAAATACGGAATTAAAAAAAATTTCAAGAATTTGTCTGTCTCCCCAGAGATTTTGACTGAAGAAATGTATGCATGAGCGTGTCCTTGCAGGTAATTCTGCCAGGCCCCCCAGGTCACAGGTGGGGTAGAGGGTGAAGGAGAGGAAGGAATCCAGGAAGAGGGACTGGGTGACAATGTAGTGTATTGGCCGAGCTGGAAAACACGGGCAAGTGTGAGTTAGTGGCCAGGTGTGGTTGGAGTTCAGCACAATGAGTTGTGGCTGGACAGACTCTTCACGGACAGATTTCCCCAGATGCTCAGCTCCATGGAGAGCTTTTGGTCCAGTTCCAGGGCCAACTGGTTGTAGATAAAATGAGGTGTCTGCATTCGATAGTTTAGCCACCGGGTCGTCTTCACCTTCAAGTTTCCTGCTCCCTGAATTCTGCATCTTGCGTGGATTGTCCACCTTGGGCCGCTGCGGAACATCCTGGTGGAGTTCGCTATCTGGGGACAGTTTGTGCTTGAGCGAGGTCTGGGCAGGGCCTGGGTTTGCCAACCACACTGTAGGTGGCGGTTCAAGTCTTAGGAATTGCTGAGAGGGGCCAGGGAAACCCTCTGGGTGGAAAAGAACAGAAGACAGAGACAGGATCCTGATAAGGAGTGGGCGAGGAAGACGAGGAAAACTAGGAGAGGTGTGTCATTGGAAGCCAGGAGACCCTAGATTTTTAAGGGCAAGATTCCAGGCATGGGGAGTCTCAGCCAAGAACGAAGTGGAGGGAAATGCTGCAGAAAAGGCCAAATGAGTTGGAATTGGGTTTGAATTGGGTACATTTTAGATTTGCAGTTAGGTAGTTACTTGGGTAATCATGGCCAAGTGGGGAGAAAACACCAAACACCCTGAGATGGAGAAAGGCCATGAAGGATGGAACTGTGCAGGTGGCCTGTGATGGGGACAGCCGGGCAGGGCTGTGTGCAGGCGACACGCCAAGGCAGGGTTCCCCATGAGCTGAGAACTTCTTGGTGTGTCAGCCCTGTCCGTGCACACTGCCCTGCATTGCTGGGACTCTGCACTTTCAGGAAGGGACAGCGGGGCAGATGTTTATGCCACTTTACCCCCCTGAAGGGCCAGATTATGTCCTTGAACTCATCTAAGGGCTTAATATTCCTAGTTTCCTAGAGTGAGTAAAATCTTGTATTAGATTCCTCGAAGTTCCACATACAGAATGTTTCTAAGTTAATTTCAAGGTGCTACACTAAGAAATACCTAGCCAGCCATCACATGGAATTTAGAACTTAGTTTTTAGGCATAGGCTCCATGGAATGGCCAAGGCAAGTCATAGATTAAGGGGTAA
Organism: Leopardus geoffroyi; assembly: GCF_018350155.1. Lineage (NCBI taxonomy): Eukaryota > Metazoa > Chordata > Mammalia > Carnivora > Felidae > Leopardus > Leopardus geoffroyi. Next base: position 59,338,770 of record NC_059331.1, read on the forward strand.
GAGAAAGGAAATGAAAACATGCTGAAATCTTGGTCTGGGAGAATGTTCTAGATGCTTTCATACTTGATGTTGGCAGAGAAATATGGATTAAACTAAATTTAAAATGTATACATAATTTCCAGATCAGAAATTGAATATAGAACTTCCAAGAAAAAGGGAATGGGAAAATATACAAAGAAACAGCATGAAACTCATTTAAAACAAACAAAAAACAACCCAGAAAGCAAGATGGCAGACATAAGGGCAGTCTTCTACATATTAGAATAAAGCTAAATGAGTCAGCGTCTCAAGTTGCATAGACAGAACTCATCCATGTGCTTTTGCAGGACACACAGCTAAAACAAAAAGAGATAATTGTTGAGAATATAGGAATTTAAAATTTTTAAATGGCAAATTTAAATTTTCCAATTTAAAATTGATGGGAAATTTGTAAATAGGTGGGAAAAGATATATCAGGGAAATGAAAACCAAAGCAATACCAGATAGGGAGACTTAGGGAGACTGTACAAGGCAACACACACACACACACACACACACACACACACACACACTGAGGAATTAATTAGTTAACACCCTCCCCAAAATAGAATCAATGAAAAACACCAAGAATATATTTGAAAATGCAAATAAGTAGGTAGACCTTTGGCAAATCCAATCAGGGGAATAGGAGAGAGAATTCATACAACTATGTAACATTAGGTGTGAGAAAAGAAATACAACTACAGGAAGAGGAGAGAGAAAACAAATTCAATATACAAATTAGTGGTAAGCATATTAAATATCTCGATGAAAGGGAGTATATTCTAAGAAAATATAGATGACCAGAATTGACTTGAATTATCAGAGAAAACATTGCCTGAGGACAATTCATTCTCCAAGAGACCGCAGATTCACATGTAAATTTCCTCAACTCTTCAAGGAACATTTTTTCTGTATTCAAACTGTTCTTGAGCTTAGGAAAAAATAGAAGGGTTCACTTTTTTTTTTGAAACTGACATAACAGTGATACAAAAAGATAGTGTAAAAATAGAAAGCTATAGGCCACAGAGGTACCAAATTTCTAGAAAAAGCATTAGCAAATCCTCTCCAGCAGTGACTAAAGAGATACACTATGACTTCTGAGGGTTCGTTCTGGAGACACAAGAGTGAGTCATTAGGAAACCATAGTAGGGATGCTAAAACCCACATGATGACCTGGATTCCAGCTCTGTTATGGCCTAAAATAAATAAATGAATGAATGAATGAATGAATGAATGAATGAATGAATAAATAAATAAATAAATAAATGCCTGTCATTAAACTAAGCAAAGAAATGGACACTTCCTTTACATGATGAAGAAAAGTCAGATGTAAATATTTGATGGAGGGGCACCTGGGTGGCTAAGTTGGTTAAGCATCCGACTCTTGATTTTGGCTCAGGTCATGATCTCAAAGTTCATGGGATCGAGCCTCACTTCAGTCTCTGCACTGACAGTGCAGCACGGAGCCTGCTTGGGTTTCTCTCTCTCTGTCTCAAAATGAATAAATTAAAAAATTAAAATAAATATTTGGTGGAGAAGAGCTTGAGGCATTTACATTAAAGTCAATAATTAGGGCAGCCCACTTCCACTACTAATATCTGCATTGTTCTGGGGCTTCTGGCCAGTGCACAAAAAGGAAGAACAGGAAAGAAAAAGTACATACTTGAGAAAGAGGAAGAAAAAGAGAGTGTAAACTTGTCATGTATGTATATATGCAGTTATATACACGATCGTATACGAGATACCTAGAATATGTGAGAGATCGAACTAAAAAATGTTAGAACTAATAAGAGTTGTATGGAACTGTTGAATCACTAAATTGTACACATGAAACTAATATTACACTGTAGGTTAACTAACCGGAATTTAAATTAAACTTAAAAAAAAAAACGGAATACCATATCAGAATTTCTCAGACTTGAAACATGGGACTGGTAGGAGCTACAAGTGTAATCTTAGAGGACTTTGAGTTCATAATATTTTGTAATCGTGTTTCCTTTTAAACAAAAATCTACCACATGTGAAAAAAAAAAGAGTTCACTCAGTGGCTTATAAGGTATATGTGCAAAAATCAATAGATTCATCACATCAACAATAAGAAATTAAATATTTAATGAAAATTGCAACAAAATGATAGAATAAGTTGGGAAAAATTTACTAGGAATGGACAAAATAGATAAGGAAAGTATAAAAGCATAACAAAAAATATACTGAGAATTTTAGATGGGATGTCTCAATATTGTAAAGCTGTTATCTCAAAATTATAAATGTCTCAACAAATTTTTTTTTTTTTTGGAACTTGACAGATTATTCTAAAGTTTGTATTGAAAGTGAATGTGTGAGGATAGCTGCGCAGCCTTTGAAAAGTGTGGAGAGTAATTTTTCCCATCAATAGTTAAAATGGTGATACTATTACAAAGCTAAACAGGTGGATAAAACAGTAGAGCAGGTGGTTCCAAAGTGCCAGTCCCTGGATTTGCCACATCAGAATCTCCTGGGGGAGCTTGTCTTGGCTCCATAGGTTTGTGGCAGGTCCAAGAATTTTTATGTTTCAGCCTGATTTCCCAGGGGATCCTGGACTGAGAAGGTCCTTGGGATAAGGGGTTCTTGAAGGGTTACAAGCATAACTTTTCCAGCTTAGAGGGGAGGAGGGATCTTAGGATATGAGGACATGTGCCACTGTGGAGAGGCTCATCACTGCTGGGTCATTACCTTCTGGGCTCAGGGTGTGGGGGTCGGGTAACTTAGCGACCACAGTGACCCTCTGGATTGCATGATCTTAGGAGACTTTGCTGCATATTGACATCCTAGAGGGAAAGATATGATATCCAGGCCATGAACTTGCTGGGTACATTCCTGATGAGTACTGAGGCCTTTCTTGAGAGTGTTGGCTAGGGTGAGTCACCAGACAGGACCTGAGGATGAACCCAGCGGACTGGGTTTGCCTTCAGGAATCTCTTCCAGTTTGATGGGATCCCCGGGCTGGCCTCTGTGTATTATAAGCATGGTGCTGCACGGAGACTGGTTTCTCCTTTGGGAACCAGCATCAGCAGACGAGGTGGATGAACACAAGGAAATAAATCCTGTCTAGAAGATCCAGGATGACGAGAAATTCTGATTCCAACAGCTCCTGCTCCACGTCCAATAGGAAATGAGCAAACGTTGTGATACACGTGGTGGGGCAGCGGTGAGCACTAACCACACCGATTATAAAGCAGCGTAGGGTCTTGGCTCTCATAAAACCACCTCCAGGTGAACTGAAAGGGAGGGGCCCAGGCTGGGCCGGTCAGGAGGATGTGTGGTGCTCGCTGACCTGAGACCCGCTTCTCTTCACATCTGGGGTGCCGTGTGCACCAGGCCTCCTGGAGTGCAAGAGTGGCCGTGGGGTGCTCCTGAATGATAATCCTCCTGCCTTGTGATGTTTTGGACTGGTTTCCCCATTCTCCTCTCCATGGATGTTTTTCTTCTTTTCAAACGTTTTGCTTATGTTTTGTAATATTAAAGAGAAAGAAGTATAAACTGTAACTGGCCTGAAAAAGATTGAAGTCTTGTGTTCCCTTCTTTTCTTTTTTTTTTATAATTTTTTTTAATGTTTATTTATTATTGAGAGACAGACAGAGAGAGTGTGAGCAGGGGAGGGGGCAGAGAGGGGGGAGACACAGAATCCGAAACAGGCTCCAGGCTCTGAGCTGTCAGCACAGAGCCCGATGCGGGGCTCGAACTCACGAACCGCGAGGTCATGACCTGAGCCAAAGTTGGACACTTAACCAACTGAGCCACCTAGGCATCCCTTGCGTTTACTTCTTGATTGTTTTTTTTTTAATAATTTATTTAGTTTTTAATTTACATCCAAGTTAGCATCTAGTGCAACAATGATTTCAGGAGTAGATTCCTTAATGCCCCTGACCCATTTAGCCCATCCCCCCTCCAGTAACCCTGTTTGTTCTCCATATTTAAAAGTCTCTTATGTTTTGTCCCTCTCCCTGTTTTTATATTATTTTTGCTTTCCTTCCCTTATGTTCATCTGTTTTGTATGTATATACACCACGTCTTATTTATCCATTCATCCGTTGATGGACACTTGGGCTCTTTCCATGCTCTGGCCATTGTTGATAGTGCTTCTATAAACACTGGGCTGCACGTGTCCCTTCGTAAGAGCACACCTGTATCCCGTGGATAAATACCTAGTAGTGCAATTGCTGGGTCGTAGGGTAGTTCTATTTTTTGTTTTTTGAGGAACCTCCATACTGTTTTCCAGAGTGACCGCACCAGTTTGCATTCTCATACTTCTTGATTCTTAAAGCAGTACACAGTATGGCTTCCATGTGGTTGTATATGATTGGGCATTAAAAATAAAATCCAAAACAAATAAATAAGTAAAAATAAAATAAAATAAAATCCACTTTATATATATACAATGGAGTATTACTCGGCAATCAAAAAGAATGAAATCTTGCCATTTGCAACTACGTGGATGGAACTGGAGGGTATTATGCTGAGTGAAATTAGTCAGAGAAAGACAAATATCATATGACTTCACTCATAGGAGGACTTTAAGACACAGAACAGATGAGCACAAGGGATGGGAAGCAAAAATAATATAAAAACAGGAAGGAGGAGGACAAAACATAAGAGATTCTTAAATATGGAGAACAGACAGAGGGTTGCTGGAGGGGTTGTGGGAGGGGGGATGGGCTAAATGGGGAAGGGGCATTAAGGAATCTACTCCTGAAATCATTGGTGCACTATATGCTAACTAACTTGAATGTAAATTGAAAAAATAAATAAAAATAAAAATAGAATCCATTTTATGCCTTCACTCTGATTATTTATTTTCAGTGAAACACAACTGGGAGACCATGACAGAAGCAATTCAGAACCACATCAGCTCTCTAAACTGGGGCCACAGATTGTCCTTGAGGGAAAAGTCTGTGGACTATGTCAATTCCTATGGAGAATTTGTTGAACATCATAGAATAAAGGTACTGTTTGTTCATTGCTTTTCTTTACTATTGCTGGAACTTGCCTTGATCTAAAAACACCACGTTGCATGTTAAGGGCTGTCGCTGATGTATGCACACACGCGGCCTTGAGTGCACTCGCTTCTTCCCCAGTGTCGTTGATTCCACACGCCCTGCCGAATTGAAGGAATTGCCTTTTGAGAGAGCCCTTAATTTGAGGTTATTATTTGCCTTTTGATTTTATTACTATCTTAAAAGAAAATGTTTAGACTAGGTAGTTCAAAGTTTGAAAGACTAAAACTAAAAATTTTAGCAACGTAATTCTTTTTTACAATGAAACCTTGGGGGGGGGCGGATGGGAAAAATGGAATAAGTAAGTCACAGGGATAAAAGGTACAGCCTGGAGAATAGAATAGAATAGCGTGGTGTTGTATGGGGACCAATGGCAGCGACACTGGTGGTGAGCACAGTGTAACCCATGGACTTGTGGAATTGCTGTGCTGTACACCTGAAACTAATGTGACATTGTGTGTCAATGGTACTTCAGTAAAAATATAATGATTAAAAAAGTAAGAATAAAATGAAACCTTAACCAGGACTCCAATATATTATTCATAAAAGCATTAATAAAAGTAGCACGAAAATGAGCATATTTTATAATTTTGTAATGTTTACATATCGTAAGATCGGCACATAAGGAAAATGAGATCATTTTGATGAACACAAAAATTTTAAATTGGAGTTATAAAAGATCATATAACCCTCAACACCTAGTTTTCTTTTGAACTCTGCTTTCATAGCCCAATGTGCAGTGTTCTTGGTGAGATCTGAGGTTATTTTGTAGTCCTTCGTTATCTCTGGAAAGGTATGAGGTGGTCCACTCAAAGCTGCCCCTTTTGAACCCACACGCTGTCCAATTTGAATTCCGTCAGTCACATGAAACGTAACAGAAATATGGGTCGGGTAGTTCTATTTCTCAGATTGTGACATGCCCAGCACATTTGGTTGAATAGAAGCCTGTCGTTCACAACCGTAGCTGCCTCTTGCATGCTTCCTCATTTACTGATAATCGGTGTCTGCTCAGTTAATTTCAGGTTTCTGTCCCTCCACCTCCACAGCCTGCGCTTGTCTGTCTCTTTCCGGACCCACCTGAGCAGGTGGCTGTCTCCAGGCGGCCCGGCCTCCATCCCACTATTTAAACCACCTTCTTGTTTAAACACCTTCATTGGTTTCTGAATTTTTTTGATGAAAATGTATTTATGAATTATGTAATTGAAAATATGCCAACAATGAATAACCTTTGCTGGTTCCCCAAAGCCGAAATCTTTAAATATATATTTTTTTAAATGTCTATTCATTTTTGAGAGATAGGGCACGAACAGGGGAGGGGCGGAGAGAGGGGGAGACACGGAATCCGAAGCAGGCTCCAGGCTTTGAGTTGTTAGCACAGAGCCTGACGCAGGGCTGGAACCCACGAACCATGAGATCATGACCTGAGATGAAGTCTGACACTCAACCAAGTGAGCCACCCAGGCACCCCCATAGCCAAAATCTTTAGAATGGCATATAAATGTGTTCACATTTGGCACTAATCTATTTCCCTTCACCGTGACACAAACCCGCCTTTCCTGCCACTTTCTGGCCACTTGCTGTTTCCCAGACACCAGCCGCTTTCAGGCCTATGGGCTTTTTATATGCCCTGTTCTCTCTGTGGATTTCCATTCTTCTCAGATCATTTCACTTTCTTGTCTCCACTTGAAATATCACCACCTTTGAAGCGTCCTTGGCTGGCTTTGCAGCCTACTTCCACTGGGCTCTTCTGGTTGATGTTTTGTAAAGACTTCTCTTTTCTATGTTGGTGTTCATCGCCCTGCATTACTAGTTTTACACGTCCGCTCCTGTTGGATGGGAAGGTCTGTAAGGGTCGTAACTGGTTGTCCAGAGTGTCTCATACTCTACCGTGTGTGTGGAAAAAGGTGAAATTTACTTTCCTCTCTTCCAGGCAACCAATAGAAAAGGACAGGAAACTTCCTACACGGCTGCAAAATTTGTCATAGCAACAGGCGAAAGGCCACGGTATTTAGGAATCCAAGGAGATAAAGAGTACTGCATTACTAGGTAAGATTAAATAGGCAGTTGTAACTGGAAGTTGCGTTACGTTTATGTTTCCAATTTGTTTAGTCTCTGATATCGTTTCACAGAAGATTTGAATTGATGACACATAAAAAGTATAACACAAGAAGCTAAGTGGTTAACATCACGAAGCCAAGAGAAAATAATGCTAGGTGAATAATAAGTCCAAACTGTGGGACAAATACAGGCTGTATGATTCTAGGTGATTGCTCATCGAGGTCTGGGAATTTCGTGGAGGCCGAAGCAAGGAAGGGAATGCAAATAGCTTTAGGGTTTAGTGTCTATATGATAATGAACCAGTGGATGAGGAGAAGCGTGGCTGTTCTTTTTTTTTTTTTTTTTTTAATTTTTTTTTTCAATGTTTATTTATTTTTGGGACAGAGAGAGACAGAGCATGAACGGGGGAGGGGCAGAGAGAGAGGGAGACACAGAATCGGAAACAGGCTCCAGGCTCTGAGCCATCAGCCCAGAGCCTGATGCGGGGCTCAAACTCACGGACCGCGAGATCGTGACCTGGCTGAAGTCGGACGCTCAACCGACTGCGCCACCCAGGCGCCCCTCGTGGCTGTTCTTAATACTGAGATTTCACAGTAACTATCCCTGGATGGTCATAAAGAGGACATTGTATAACACATTATGGTACAGTGACTTTCAAACTTTTTTGAGCAGATGCACATTAAGAAATGCATTTTTTTGTTGTACCGTTCAGATTTACACACACACACACACACACTCAAACCATGTTTCTTATCACGTATAATGTTGTCTAATGTTTTCTATTCTGTTTCATTTTTAAAATACCTTCACTTGTGATCCACTAATTTGATTTTGAAAGAACTACTGTGGACACTATTATAAACTCCAAAAGGCTGATTCTGTTCATGTTTCTTCTTTCAAACACCACGCTGCAATGCAGCCAGACCTCTACACATCGAAACCTAAATAGTTCGTTTCATTTAAAAAAATGTTTTTTTTAGATTTATTTATTTTTGAGAGACAGAGCGCAAGTGTGGGAGGGGCAGAGAGAGACGGAGACACAGAATCCAAAGCAGGCTCCAGGCTCCGAGCTGTCAGCACAGAGCCTGACGTGAGGCTCGAACCCATGAACCATGAGATCACGATCTGAGCTGTAGTCGGATGCCCAACTGACTGAGCCACCCAGGTGCCCCTATAATTCGTTTCATTTTTATTGCCTGGGTGTTCCTCTTGTTTTTATTTTTCAGTGACGACCTTTTTTCTCTACCTTATTGCCCTGGCAAAACATTAGTAGTGGGCGCGTCTTATGTTGCTCTGGAATGTGCAGGAGTTCTTACTGGCCTTGGCTTAGATGTCACGGTTATGGTGCGCTCAGTCCTTCTTCGGGGCTTTGATCAAGAAATGGCAGAGAGAGTGGGCTCCTACATGGAACAACATGGTGTTAAGTTCTTAAGAAAATTCATACCTGTGATGGTAAGTCTGAAAGGCATTCGGAAATTCCTTTTATTTTTAGTTTTTTACTCTCTCTTTAGTTATTTTATTCTACCGGTACTTAATTCATTTCATGAAATAAATTAGTCTGTACTCAGTAAGACACCTTAAAGTTAGTGTTCCCACCTCCTGGTCTACAGAACTGACCTCCACATGTCCCACAGTTCTCCCCCCATCCTCGCCCCCATACAGGAAGGTGTCCTTGTTCCTCTCAGGCCCTTGCGTATTTTCTCACCTTCTCTCACTTTCCCAGGGATGCCCCATCTTCAGTTAGCTGTCTCCCCCCCCCCCCCCCCCCCGCGTTTCCCACCAGTGTCTCTGCTCTTTAAACAAATGAGCCTTCCCTGCTCCTCTCTGCTCTTCTGGCTGGGTCCCCATGTTTCTTTTCCTGTTTATAAGGAGACTTCTGGTTTCTTGCCTCCATTTTCCAGTTCAGCCAACTCTCAGCTGCTTCTATCCTTGCTAACTGCTTTGAAATTGCATGTTGGGGTCTGTGGCACACTCCATGCCGTCAAAGCCAATGGTCACATCTCTGTCCTTATGTGATAGGCTTCTGGGTAGCATTTGTGAAATTGACATGCCTTCTGTTTGAAATATTCTCCTTTTTCTTTTTAAATTTTTTTTAACGTTTATTCATTTTTGAGAGACAGAGAAAGCATGAGTTGGGGAGGAGCAGAGAGAAGGGGAGACACAGCATCTGAAGCAGGCTCCAGGCTCTGAGCTGTCAGCACAGAGCCTGACACGGGGCTCGAACCCACGAACCGCGAGATCATGACCTGAGCCAAAGTCAGATGCTTAACCGACTGGGCCACCCACGCCCCCAAAACATTCTCCTTTCTTGACCTTTCTGGTGCCACAACCTGGGGTTCCGCATCTCCTTGACCTGTAAATGTCAGAGCACCTGCTCCCTCTTCTCTTCTCTGCTCATTTTACCTGGGCGGTCCTCGTTAGGTCCGTGCTTTATTGTCTCAATGGTATAATGGCTCTCAGATTTATATATCCTGCTCAGGCCTCTCTCCTGAACTCCACACCCATTTATCCATTTGGCTGTGGGATATCTCCGCTTGAATTCCTCATAAGCATTTCAAATTTATTAAGACAAAAATGAAATTCTTGATTTTCTTCCTAAATGTATTCCCCAGCTCATCTTTCGGGCCTATCTCAGTAGTCAGTAAGTGGCGCTATAGTCTATGCGATTTATTAAGCCAACACCTACAAAGTGTCCCTCACTCCTTTTATGTTACCACCAACTAGTCCATCAATGTAGTCTTACCTCCAAACTGTATTTTGTGACAGTCCTTTCTTTCTCTGTCTTTACCTGGTCCAAAAACCTAAACGCACACACACATACACACACGTGTGTGCACCCTATGACCCATTTATTTTCTGTCACGTTTACACAGAATCATTACGTGTTTTATCCTTACCAGGTTCAACAGTTGGAGAAAGGGTCACCTGGAAAGCTGAAAGTAGTGGCTAAATCCACCGAAGGGCCAGAAACTATTGAAGGAGTATATAATACAGTAAGTTGTTATTTTATAAGCAGTAAGTGGGTGAACACGCTCATAAATTAGCACAGGTGAAGTGTATGGGAAAATTCTACCAGTTTAACTTTTTTTCTTTTGGTTCTCTCTCAGACTATAATAAGTACAGCAGGTAGTTGAGCTGTTGATGTTTGGTAGTTTTCACTGTGCATGAAAAATACCCTAAGAAAACATATAAGTAGGTGTAATTATGCATAGAACAAAATCTGGAAGCAGGTATACCTGACTTATTTCTGGGGCATTAGATATCTTCTACATTTGGGCATTTGAATAGTTTCAATAAAAATTCAATATATATCTCATCACTTCTCGGCCTTTTGGCTAAGGTCAAGTGTAAAAATTGAATATATTTTGGGGCGCCTGGGTGGCGCAGTCGGTTAAGCATCCGACTTCAGCCAGGTCACAATCTCGCGGTCCGTGAGTTCGAGCCCCGCGTCAGGCTCTGGGCTGATGGCTCAGAGCCTGGAGCCTGTTTCCGATTCTGTGTCTCCCTCTCTCTCTGCCCCTCCCCCGTTCATGCTCTGTCTCTCTGTCCCAAAAATAAATAAACGTTGAAAAAAAAAATTAAAAAAAAAAATTGAATATATCTTACAATCAGAAACAGCAATAAAGATCTTGTTGTTTTGAAAACAAACAATATAAAATCTGCAAACAGTGTGAATAGTCCATGGACTATACTGGGTGGCAACAGTTCTAATTTAAACAGATGATATTTGGATGTCAACATTTCTTTTACATACTATAGTTTAGAGTTTTAACCTAAATGATATGTTTGTGTTTTATATACTGATATAGTCATGATTATTTTGAGCTAAAAATGTAAACAATATGGGGAGAATCAACAAAGTCAAAAAATAAGTAAGAAAATAAACCATCAACCCCAGTTAAGATTTCTCTTAGAATTGCATTAGACATATAAATCAATCAGTAATTTTTTTGCAATATTCAGTCCTCTGATCCATGAATATATCTGATTTTTTTTAAATTAAAAAACACTTTTAATGTTTATTTTTGAGAGAGAGAGAGAGAGAAAGCGAGCAAAAGCAGGGGAGGGGCCGAGATAGAGGGAGACACAGAATCTGAAGCGAGTTCCAAACTCCTAGCTGTCAGCACAGAGCCCGACATGAGGCTTGAACTCAGGAACTGTGAAATCATGACCTGAGCCAAAGTTGGACGTTTAACCGACTGAGCCACCTAGACGCCCCTATATCTGCTCTTTTCCTTCTTATTTCTTTTTTTGCATAAGTGCCCTAGCAAGGACCTCCAAGAAATGACAAGTGGCATTCTTGTCTTGTTCTCAGTATTGAAAGTTTTCAGTGTTTCATCATTAAAGACTAATGTTTTCTGCAGGATTTTGTTAGATATTATTAATTAAGTGAAAGAACTTCTTTTTCTTGTTTGCCAAGGGTTGTTTGGTTATTTTTTGTTTTTTAAAAATCATGAGTGGATGTTTGGTTGTAACACTTTCTTTTGTAGCTATGGATCAAAACTTTTTTTCTTTAATCTGTTGTTTATGTGTTGAATTACATCAGTTTTCTAACATTCAGTCAACTCTGTATTCCTGGTATAAACCCAGCTTGGAAATGGTTCTTTTTGTATATTGTTAGATTTGGTTATTTAGAATTTTTACATTTATATTCATGAATCATATTGGCTTATACTTTTCCTTTCATATATTGAGCTTTTCAGATTTGGGTAGCAAGGTTGTTCTGGCTCATGAAAACAGTTTGGAGTATATTACCTCTTTCTCTATTCTCTGGAAGCATTTTTATAATATTAGAATTGGTTCTTTGTCTGATAGAATTCACTGATGTAACCATCTGGGCCTAGAATTTTCTGTAAAAAATTTTTTTAATGTTTATTTATTTTTGAGAAAGAGACAGAGTGTGAATTGGGGAAGGGCAGAGAGAGGGAGACACAGAATCCGAAGCAGGCTCCAGGCTCTGAGCTGTCAGCACAGAGCCCGATATGGTGCTTGAACTCATGAACTGTGAGATCATGACCTGAGCCGAAGTTGGGCGCTTAACCAACTGAGCCACCTAGGCACCCCAAGGCCTAGAATTTTCTATACATATATGTATTTGACCAGTGATTCCATTTCTTTAACAGTCATACAGCTTTTACGGCCTTCTATTTTTTAAAAAATTTTTAAATTTTATTTATTTATTTATTTTTAAAATTTACATCCAAATTAGTTAGCATATAGTGCAACAATGATTTCAGGAGTAGATTCCTTTGTGCTCCTTACCCATTTAGCCCATCCGCCCTCCAACACCCTCTCCTGTAACCCTCTGTTTGTTCTCCATATTTATGAGTCTCTTATGTTTTGTACTCCTCCCTGTTTTTATATTATTTTTGTTTCCCTTCCCTTATGTTCATCTGTTTTGTCTCTTAAAGTCCTCATCTGAGTGAAGTCATATGATATTTGTCTTTCTCTGACTGACTAATTTCACTTAGCATAATACCCTCCAGTTGTGTCCATGTAGTTGCAAGTGGCAAAATTTCATTCTTTTTGATTGCTGAGTAATACTTCATTGTATATATATACCACATCTTCTTTATCCATTCATCCATCGATGGACATTTGGGCTCTTTCCATACTTTGGGTATTGTTGATAGTGCTGCTCTAAAAATGGGGGTGCATGTGTCCCTTCGAAACAGCACACCTGTATCCCTTGGATAAATACCTAGTAGTGCCATTGCTGGGTCATAGAGTAGTTCTATTTTTAGGTTTTTGAGGAACCTCCATACTGTTTTCCAGAGGGGCTGCACCAGCTTGCATTCCCGCCAACAATGCAAAAGAGATTCTCTTTCTCCACATCTCACCAACATCTGTTGTTGCCTGAGTTGTTAATGTTAGCTATTCTGACAGGTGTGAGGTGGTATCTCATTGTGGTTTTGATTTGTATTTCCCTGATGATGAGTGAAGTTGAGCATTTTTTCATGTGTTGGCCATCTGGATGTCTTCTTTGGAGAAGTGTCTATTCATGTCTTTTGCTCATTTCTTTACTGGACTACTTGTTTTTTGGGTGTTGAGTTGGGTAAGTTCTTTATAGATTTTGGATACTGACCCTTTATCTGATATGTCATTTGCAAATATGTTCTCCCATTCTGTCGGTGGCCTTCTCGTTTTGCTGATTGTTTCCTTCACTGTGCAGAAGCTTTTAGTTTTGATGAGGTCCCAGTGGTTTATTTTTGCTTTTGTTTCCCTTGCCTCCTGACACTTGTTGAGTAAGAAGTTACTGTGGCCAAGATCGTAGAGATTTTTGCCTGCTTGTTTCTCTAGGATTTTGATGGCTTCCTATCTTATGTTTAGGTCTTTCATCCATTTTGAGTTTAGTTTTGTTTCTGGTGTAAGAAAGTGGTCCAGGTTCATTCTTCTGCATGTTGCTGTCCAGTTTTCCCAGCACTGCTTGTTAAAGAGACTGTCTTTATTCCATTGGATATTCTTTCCTGCTTTGTCAAGGATTAGTTGGCCATACGTTTGTGGGTCCATTTCTGGGTTCTCTATTCTGTTCCATTGATCTGAGCATCTGTTCTTGTGCCATATTTTTTTTTTTTAGTTACTTTAGATTAGTTCTGTTTTTCTAGGAATTAGTTCATTTCCTCTGAGTTATCGAATATATTGGTATAAAGTTATTCACAGTATCTAAATTTGTAAATTGTTTACTTTGTAATGTGTAATTTACATGTGGTGAAGTGCCCATATCTTAGATGTACAGTTCAGTCAATTTTGACAAATGCACATGTTCGTCTAATCCATACTCATTTGAAGGTCACAGACTATTTGTGTGAGTTTAGAGAGCTCTCCAGTGTCCCTTCCCATTCCCTGACCCAAACAACCCTGTTCTGATTCTGTCACCGTAGACTAGTTTTGCCTATCCCAGATGTCACAGAAATGGGACTATACAGTATGTACTCCTCGTATTCATCCATGTTGTTGTTTCTTCTTATTGTATGATTATGTGAATATAAAATTACGGGTGTGCCAGTTTGTTCATTTTCCTGTGGATGAACACCTAGGCTGCTTGCAGTTTGGGGTATTGGGGTAAAACTGCTGCGAAGATTTCTTGTGTAAGCTCTTGTGGACATATATCGTCATATCTCACGGGTAAATACCTACGAGTGTGATTAATCAGCCACGGGATAGTTTCTATGTTTAACTTTTTGAGAAACTGCCAAACAGCTTCTAAATGAATGAATCACTTTATATCTCCACCAGCTACATGTGTGAGTCTCGGTTGTCTCATGTCCTCAACGTTCGGGCTTATCCGGCTTTTTCGTTTTAGCCATTCTGGTGTATGTGTGGTGGTGTCTTCTCATGGTTCTAATTTGCGTCTTCCTGGTGACTAATGATGTTGAGCAACTTTTCATATGCCCACGGGCCATTTATATTTTTTCCATTATGAAGTATCTGCTCAAGTCTTTGGTCCATTTTTTTAAAAAAAAAATTTTAATGTTTATGTTTGAGAGAGAGGGAGACACAGAATCCGAAGCAGGCTCCAGGCTCTGAGCTGTCGGCACAGAGCCCGACGTGGGGCTCAAATCCACAAACTGTGAGATCATGACCTGAGCTGAAGTCGATGCCTAACTGACTGAACCACCCAGGCACCCCAAGTCTTTGGTCCATTTTGTTGTTGTTGTTGTTACTTGAATTTTTATTCTTGAATTGAAGGAGTTTTGTATGTATCTTGGATACATTCAGTTTTCAGGTAGATGTATTATGAATATTTTCTTCCCGTCTGTGACTTTCCTATTTATTTTTTTACAGTATCTTTTGATGAGCAGTAGTTTTAAAGTTTTTATGGAGTCCAGTTCATCAGTGTTTTGCTTTATGGTTAATGCCTTCTGTGTGCTCTCAGAAATCCCTAAAGGTCATGAAACGATTCTCCTACATTTTCTTCTTGCAGCTTTGTAGTTTTCTCTTTTATGTTCAAGTCTGTAATACACCTTGAATTTTTGTTTATAGTATGAAGTGGGAATATGGGTTCTTTTTCTTCCATATGGGTTTCCAGTATCATTTGTTGAGAAGACTTCCCTTTTTCCCCTGCATTGCTCTGGTGCCTTTATTGAAATCATCTGACCGTTTAACTGTGGATCTGTTTCTGCACCCTTCATCCCATTGATCATTTGTCTGGTTTCACCACATTGTTTTGAGTATTGAAGCTTTATAACAAATTTTAGAACAGGTAGAGTAAGTCCTCCATCTTTGTTTAGGTCCTTTACAGTTCTGTATCACTTTTAAAAACAGCTTGTCAATTTCTACCAGAAAAAAATCCTGCTGGGACTTTGATTGGGATTATATTGATTATATAGATCAGTTTGGAATAACTGACCATTTTAACAGTATTGAGTTTTCCAGTGCATGAACTTCATAGGTCTTTCCATTTATTTATGTACTCTGTAGTTTCTCTTGGCAATATTTTATTATTTTGCTCTAGAGGTCTTTTATGTAGTTTGCTAAATTTATCCCTAAAGATTTCACGTTTTTAAGCTTTTATAAAATGGTATTTAAAACTTTTAAATTCATAGCATTTAGTTGGTAGCATATACAAATGCGAGTGATTTTTGCACGTTGGCCTTATTATAGATTCTTGGGCTTAATGTCCACATATAAAGCCAGTTTTGTTCTTCTTTTCAATCTACTTGCTTTTTCTTTTTCTTGCCTTGTTGCACTTGCTAAGTCCTGCAGGACAACGCTGAATAGAAACTGAGGGTAAACATCTTTATCTTGCTACAAGGTGAAGCATTCAGTCTTTCATCATGCTAGGATGTAAGCTGTAGATTTTATTTTATTTTTTTACCAATGCCTTCTTTCAGGTCGGGGAAGTTTTCTTTTATTTTTCATCTTCTGAGGATTAAATTGAAATCCTCAAAAGGTGTTAAATTTTGTCAAATTCCTTTCCCATATGTATTGGTTAATGATTAAATTATTTTCTCCATTAATTGGCTAATATGATTAATAACATTGATTTTTGCATGTTGAACCAAATTTTCTTTTGGGGGACAAACTCCACTTGGTCATGATCAATTATCCGTTTTCTATATCGCTGTATTTTATTTGTTGACATTTTTTTTAGGATTCTGCATCTATGTTCGTAAGTATCAGCTTATAATTTTATTTTAATATCCTTGTTTGATTTCTGTATCAGTCGTTTATGCTGGTCTCATAAAAAGGAGTTAGGAAGTGTTCCCTCTTCTTTTTTTTGGGAAAAGTTTGTATATTTAGTATTATTTTTTACTGAAGTTTTGAGAGACCTTACCAGTGAAGTCCTTTGGGTCTTGAGTTAATTTATGGGAAGTTTACAAATGGTGGATCCATTTTCTCTAACAAGTATAGGGTGTGTTCGTCTGCTAGGGTTGCCATAAGATAACATGGCAAGGGAAATTGAGTTTCTTAACATCTCTGGAGGCTATGAGTCAGATCAAGGGGTCAGCAGGTTTGGTTTCTTCTGAGGCCTCTTTCCGTGGCCTACAGATGGCACCTTCTCCCTGTGTCCTCAGGTGGTTGCCCCATAGTCTGTGTCTTCTGTCTCCCAATTCCGTGTTTTTATAAGGACACCAGTCATATTGGATTAGGGCCCCCCCCAACAGCCTCATTTTGCCTTAATTCTTTAATCGCCCTGTCTTCAAACACATTACATTCTGAGGCACTGGAGGTTAAGACAAAACACGTGAATTTGTGGGGGGTGGGGGCGGGGACATAAGTTAGCACATGACATAGAGTTACTTAGATTTGCATGTGTGTGAGTTGGTTGAACAGTATTTCAAGGAATCTATTTCATCTAAACTGAGGAAATGATTTTGGCACAGCGTGTTCATAACATTCTACTATCCTTTTAATGTCTGAAAGATCTCTAGTGATGTTCCAAACCTCTCTCATTCCTGATATTGACAATTTGTGGTTTTGATCTGGCTCTAAATATAGGTTTTGTTAGCAATTGGTCGTGACTCTTGTACGAGGAAAATGGGCTTGGATAAGATTGGTGTCAAAATCAACAAGAAGTGAGTACACATGGGATCATTGCACTGTGGCTGCACAAAGCAAAATGTTTCTACAGACCACCTCTTGGAAATTCCCATTTAGTTATTAAGATGCAAAGTGTTAATGCTTTAAGTTTATTTCACAGTAAGTATTGTGCAAGTATTTGTTTGTTTACCATTTTATTTCTTTTTTTAATTTACATCCAAGTTAGTTAGCATTTAGTGCCACAATGATTTCAGGAGTAGATTCCTTAATGCCCCTTATCCATTTAGCCCATCCCCCCTCCCACAACCCCTCCGGTAACCCTGTTTGTTCTCCATATTTAAGAGTCTCTGATGTTTTGTCCTGCTCCCCGTTTTTATATTACTTTTGTTCCCGTTCCCTTGTGTTCATCTTAAAGTCCTCATCTGAGTGAAGTCATATGATATTTGTCTTTCTCTGACTAATTTCACTTAGCATAATACCTTCTAGTTCCATCCATGTAGTTACAAATGGCAAGATTTAATTCTTTTTGTTTGCCGGGTAATACTCCATTGAATATATGTACACCACATTTTCTTTATCCATTCATCCATCGATGGACATTTGGGCTCTTTCCATATTTTGGCTATTGTTGATAGTGTCCAGCTCTTTATTAGTATCAGTTTTTTTCATTAATCAGTAATTCTTTATTGTGTGTCTTAAAGAGCTGATACATTAAACAGTGATCTTAAAAAATAAATTGTGGAAATGTATTCATCCACTGTTTGATTTAGAGTGAATTTTTATGTCGTTGGTCAAGCAAGGAGAAAAACTTCAAAGCTCTAAGTGGGACTTGGGGGAAATCTGGAGATATCCTTGGCATCTAGAAAATGAGCGTGGTTTCACCAACCCAAAAGGTGGCTTTTTTGGAGCTGCAGAAACCCTTATGATTTTAGCCATTGGTGTTATAGACATTGATGCCTGAGGTGCATCACTTCTTGGAGGCAGGTCTTTACGTGTTTAGTCATTTTCTCTTGGAAGAGTTAGTGGTAGTCATGCAGCAGTACGGAGTGAGCCATAATGTGTTTTGTTTCCTTCCCAAAATCTTCAAGGACTGGCAAAATACCAGTAAACGATGTGGAACAGACCAATGTGCCCTACGTGTACGCTGTTGGGGATATTCTGGAGGGTAAACTTGAGCTCACACCCGTTGCCATACAGGCAGGCAAGCTGCTGGCTCGAAGACTTTTTGGGGGCTGTTTGGAAAAGGTGAGTTTCCTGCTGTCGTTTTTGAGATGATATCTAAATCAAAATTGCGATTAAAAGAATCAACACTTGTGTGCTTGTTTTGCAAGTAAAGGGTTCCTCACAGATAAATTAGTATTTACTAATGATTTTCAACAAATACTGTTTGAGTGCCTACCATGTGCAAGATGGCAAGATGTGCAAGATGCTGGGTGATATACGAAGGATTGGCATGGATCCAGTGCCAAAGGGCTTCCCAGGTGGGTGGGGGATTATGAGTAAGGTGAGACAAGGGGCAGTTAGTTGTGACTGATTGGACTGATAAAGGTGTCCCAGGTGGATGGCTGCTGGCCCTGACTTCAGTGCCTGCTGGTGTGTGTGTGAACCTGGTCAGGTTGTTTCAAGTCTCTGTGCCTCAGTTTTGCCTCTGCCAAGTGTGACGGAGATGATTCCTACCATGTCCTGCACCTTTCATTGCGTTCGATCAAAGATGTGGTACTGGCTTTGCAGGATGAGTAATTAAAAACTGAGGAAGCACAGGACTGTTCTGGTAAGTAGATAATGCAGAGGCAAGCACAGAGCTCAGCAGGGCTTGGTTTGCTCCAGGACTGTGAGCAGTCTGTTAGAGTTCCCAACTGGAGACGTCGTGCCCCACTCCATGAGAGCACTCTGGACGTGTGCAAGTGTTGGCGGAGGAAGGGCGTGGGTGGGGGTGAGGAATGCTAAATGTTCTGTTCCACACGAGGAACTGTCCCTTTCACAATACCTACAGCATTCCAGGAGTGCCTGGGTGGCTCGGTTAAGCATCTGACTTCGGCTCAGTTTCATGATCTCGCGGTCTGTGAGTTTGAGCCCTGCATCGGGCTCTGTGCTGACAGCTTGGAGCCTGGAGGTTGCTTCAGATTCTTTGTCTCTCTCTGCCCCTCCCCTGCTCGCCCTCTAGCTCTCTCTCAAAAATAAACATTAAAAAAAATTTATAAAAAAAAAAAATCTCGTGCCACAGTAACGAATTGGAAAGGCCTTCTCTACGCGGTGGGGACTGTTGAGACCTTTATTCCCTCTATCTTTTTGTTTAGAAAGATGTTAAACCACAGGAAGAATAGTAACAATCACCCATATTACCCTTTCTTCCAGATCCCCCCATTATTAACATTTTGCCATCTTGGCTCTCTCTCCTTTTCTGAATATGTATGTGTACACGCGTGTACTTTGTTTTTCCAGAGCTTTTTGAGGTAAGTGGCAGGCATCAGTGACCTTTGGCACCTGTATACTTCAACACACATCTTCTGAGAACAAGGGTATTTACTTCCATAACCACAGTTCTCTTATTCTATCTGAGAAATTCAACAAAAATGAAACACTGTTCAGATTTCCTCAGATGTCCATCACATGTGCGCATGTGCACGTGTTTGCTTACCGTGGCACACTCAACTCTTCTGACCCTTAAAGCTCTTTTAGACTGGCGTTGTCCCCCTGCCTTTAATTGTCTGCTTGTTTTGTTTTTCATGACTTTGATTCTTGATGAATTCAGACTGCTTTCCTTGTAGTGTCTCTATTCTGAATTTCTCTGATGGTTTTGCATGATTCAGTTCAGGTGAAGCGTTCTGAGCACACATGCTTCGTAAAGGATGCTGTGTTCTGCTTTTTTATCGCACCAGATACCTCGTGAGGTCATGAATGAAGACTTTGAACGTATACATGGAGGCATTGCTAGGATGTGGGTCTGCAGGTGTCAATGGGTGGGGCCTGGGATGCTGAACATACAGTGTCACAATGCAGTTAGCATTTTGGGGTGTATGGAGGCAGAGTAGTTGCCTAATGCTCCGAGAAGTCAATCCAGGTGGCTTTGAGGAGCAGTGTGGTTAGGGTATGAAGAAAAAGTGAGCATTAAGGTACAGGACCAAAAGGAAGGCTACAGGCAAGGCAAGACGAAGTCCAAATCAGTTGGAGGAGATGGTCTAAGATGTGGAAAAAGTGTTTCAGATGAAAGGAAGGATCACTGAGGCATTTCTTCTTCATTATCCTTAATTGTTAGGACACCAGAGACAAAAAGCATCCATTGAGAATAAGCCTCCCCCGTAAGCCGTGGGACACGGGGTCAGTTGCTGGTCAATACAGCCGACCCTTGATCATCAAGGGTTTGAACTGTGTGGGTCCACTTACAGTGGATTCTTTTCAGTAAACACAGGACAGTGCTATAGATGTATTTTCTTTTCCTTATGATTTTCTCAATAACATTTTCTTTTCTCTAGCTTACCGTATTGCGAGAATGCAATATCCAATACGTATAACGTAATAACATGTATTAGTTGACTG
This sequence comes from Leopardus geoffroyi, assembly GCF_018350155.1. Lineage (NCBI taxonomy): Eukaryota > Metazoa > Chordata > Mammalia > Carnivora > Felidae > Leopardus > Leopardus geoffroyi. The sequence continues at coordinate 59,359,403 of NC_059331.1, forward strand.
TTTGTGTTATTGGTAAGGCTTCCCAGTCAACAGTAGGCTATTCGTAGCTAACTTTTTCGGGGCAGGGTGGGATCAAAAGCCATAGATGGGTTTTTGACTGCATGGGGGTTCAGCACCCCAACCCCCACATTATTCACGGTGCAACTGCAAATGAATCAATGAATATCTGAGGGCCTGAGAGAAGTCTGGAAAGACGAAGGCAGTCCCTGTGGTTATGTGATTTTTCTCTAGCCGCGTGGAAGAAAAGAAAAATCCTTGGCTTAGCCATGATTTGTAGGTTAGCAAGACTGAAGTGGTATTAGAGCACATAACTCAAAGATTCTAGGCCCATGTATACCGTCCACCTCACCGATAGAGGGATACCTGGTGGCGTGTTGATTGGTTTTTGTCTTGGGTAATGAGAAATAGAGACTCACTCACGTGACGCAAACTGAGGGGGTTTCTTACAATGATCCTGTAAGTTAGTAAGTTGCAATGCACAGTGACTCTGAATAAGCGGCATTCTGGGACCGGGCCGCACTGCGTTTGGAGCTAGAACTGGGTCTGGGGTCACGGCTGCTCTGGGGGTGCTCTGCTTCACAGGGTGCTCTTCCATTAGCCTAACTTGGCTACGGCTCCACGGCCACCAGGGGATTCTTTCTTTGCTTCGAGCTCATCTTCCTGCAAAAGAAAGAATTTGATTAACGTAGCTTATCTTTTTCTACATAGGTTTCTGGCCAGCTTATGCCTTGGCTTTCTTTGTCACCCTTGACCTAATCACCAACAACCTGTTGGCAAGGTTGGGGGGCCACGCAGTGCTATGGGCAGTGTCGCCCCTTAAGGGGCTATGGATGGATGGGCCTAGAGACCTCTATCTCTGGTTGTACCCTCTATCGTTTCTGTGCTGCTGCACCCTTTCTCTCCACGCGAGGTTTTTATGACACTTCCGCCAGTGTGTTCCCGTTCTCCTCCAGCTGTCACAAAGACACCCTCCTGCAGGCAGAGATGCCACCTGCACTCACACTCACTTTCCCACAGGCAGGTGCACAGAGCTGCTGGGAGATGCGTGTAGGGCTCAGGGTCTGCAGTCTCCCTGTGATGTCCACTCACACCCTGCCTTAGTCTCATAAGGGCTCTCTGGGGGCTCTGCCAGAACCACAGGACCTATGAGATCCCGGTCCCCACGTTATCCCCCCACCATACATACACCATCTCCCCTTGATGGGTCCAGGGCAGTCACCCCCTCCAACACTGTCGAACTGCTTCTTTGTAGTTACGTGAACGGCCAAGGGTGGTCTCAGCTCCCACCGAGATAGTGTGATTCTCGGTTGCCTGGTAAAGGTGTTCCGGGGGAGCGGGGTCTGGAATCCCGGGGATGGAAAGAAGACATTTTAGAGAGTCTCTGGAGGCACTCCGCCCCTACTGCTCTGTTTCAGAAACGGAAGTCGGGTGTGGGCTCTGGGAGAGCTGGTCTCTGCCCTGGAGTTGGGCTCGCCCCATCCTTTTGGGTTATTTCGAATGCACCGACGCAGTGATAGGGTAAAATGAGTCACATTGAACCGGACTTCCTTATTCTCCTTCTGTAGATGTATGTAATGTAGATGTTTGCTGTGAAAAGTGTCCCAAAATAAGCAGATGTAATTTGTTTATCTTTCAGTGTGATTACATTAATGTTCCGACTACAGTGTTTACTCCTTTGGAATACGGCTGCTGTGGATTATCTGAAGAGAAAGCTATTGAAGTGTATAAAAAAGAGAATCTCGAAGTAAGATTGTGTTTTAATTTACTGCTTACTTTTTTAGAAGTTCTCTTTCTGTCAACTGACTTTGCTGTCGCTTTTTGTTTTGCACATTACCGTAACGGTTGTATTGTAGGAAATCATATTCCTGTTTTAGGAAAATTAGGAATTCAGTAATTTAAACTCTCCTTGTCTAGCTAATAATAATACAGCTGGGGGAAGGGAGACATACAACGTATGCATTAGGACTTAGGGTCACAAGTGACAAACGTCTATTGGAGTAAGCTTATACGAGGAAGCACAAGTTACTATAAAACTTTTAGGAATGCGGGAGGGGATCAATGCCTCAGGAAGAGCTAAGAACCAGGAACTGCAAGTCGCGTGCATGCGGTTCATTCTTCTGCTTTTTGCACACGGACTGTATTTGCCCCTGGTATGCACATAGCAGCCAAAATATGGTCTTTCTTCGACAGACGAGCTATCCCATAGTGCTGGTCTTAGGAGGAATCAACTGACTCACTGTTTCTCAGTCTCAATTCCAAATTATGGGAGATGACATCTGATGGGTCCGAATTAGGTCAACCGTGCACCCACTTCCATTCCACATGGCGGTAGCCAGGCTCGTGTCACATCCACACGGCTCTGGGAGCCTGCATTGTTTATGGCCTCCAGTGGGCGGGGGGTGGGGGGAGGAGTAGGGGGGTGGGAGGTGGGACAGTTCCCAGGGTTGTCAGCCTGTTGTGGGCTGTGGGCTGTCAGATTCCCAAAAAGATGTCCTCCATACACGTTTATTTCCACTTCCCTGTCGCCCCTGCCCCATCCAATCATAACAAGCTTCTAAGTAAATATTTTCTTACGTTGTATTTTGATGAACAGGTTGAATGGGTTTTTTTCCGCACACCCTTCCAACATAGGGGGGATAGGGAGGAGTAAAAAGAGCAGGAAGATGATTAGTACTTGATGTTTTCAGCAAAAGAGAATTAAAATATCGTTCTTCTCCCTTGAAGGCACCTCAGTTACTGGGAATTCCTTTAAGTGACAGCACTAGTTAAGTGGCCTTATATACATTTCTCTATACATGATTAAAACTTTATAATGTTGGGGCCCCTGGGTGGCTCAGTCGGTTAAGCGTCTGACTCAGCTCAAGTCTTGATCTCAGGGTCATGAGTTCAGGCCCCACTTTGAGCCCCGCACTGGGATTGAAGACTACTTAAAACTACATGTATACTTTATAATGTTATTTTAGATGGTTGTTTTCAATGAGAAGCAGACGTTTTAGAGGATAGTATTTGATCAGTGTTTGTAATTCCTTGTAGGAACAGGTCATTTATTTTCTGCAGTGGTGAACTTTGACTTGAGTTTTGGAACCATGTGAACAGTTACGGGTTTAACGCTTAGTTCAAAACATTTGAAGTTAATGAGAAATTAAGATAGAAAGACAGGCACATGAGAGGAAGAACATAGAAGGCTATGTGCCAGACAGAGGAACGTCTTTATAGGAAAAGAGTTCCCTGGGTTTCTGGGATTATGTCAGGACCTTTTTCCTAAGGTCACTACAGATCAACTAACCTTTTCTTTCTTTCTTTCTCTCTTTCTTTCTTTCTTTCTTATTTATTTATTTATTTATTATTTTTTAAATTTACTAATCAGAAATTTGGTCTATTATTTTTTTTTAAATTCCTGTTGTGAAGAGACTTGGGGAAGCCTCTCAAAAACACATAGATAATATTTTTTCAAAGTGAGGATATCGAGGTGGGAAGAAAAAAGAATAGAATGGTGTTAGAAGAAAAAGGAATGTTAGAAATTATATTTAATATAAAAAAAACCCTCGAATTTGTTAGTTTGCAGAATTCATGCCATGAAGTCCCATAGACTTACTTTAGAATTAACCTAAAAATCTACCTCTGCGTTTCCTGCCACCTGACTGGGGGAGGGAGAATTGAGGGAGATTTCTCAAGTTTTCACAAAACGGGCTTTGAGATATGGTGAACAATCGCCTGAAAGTACCCCCTTCGTAAATATAATTATGGGTTTTATAGAGCTGTTTCTTATTAGAGCCAGAAACGCAATACCATGGCATAATGCCACAGCACAGTGTATTAAAAAAGTAATTCCTGAAGAGGCCAAAATATGGCTGTGTTGATGTGCTCTCTGGTAAAATACAAAATTTTCAAGTGTCTAGAACCAAGGTTTTAACCTGTTTCAATATGAATTCCTTTGGGAGTCTATTAAAATCCTTGGTTCCCAGGGAAGACTCCCTCTACATGCTGATGTACCTGAGAGCCATCCTTAAGGCTTCCTTGTTGGTCACCATCAATAGTTCGCCAGGAAGTGCTATCAGTTTTGCTCGTAGAGTATGTCTTGTGTGTTCCTGCTTCTTTTCATCCGTGCCCTCCCCAGCCTATGTCAGTCCACCATCATCTTCTGTTCTTCCTGCATTCAGCTCACTCTTAGTCCACACCAACCTGGTCATCACACATCAACCAGAAGAGCTTTTAAAAATTTAGATCAGGGGGGCGCCTGGGTGGCGCAGTCGGTTAAGCGTCCGACTTCAGCCAGGTCATGATCTCGCGGTCCGTGAGTTCGAGGCCCGCGTCGGGCTCTGGGCTGATGGCTCAGAGCCTGGAGCCTGTTTCTGATTCTGTGTCTCCCTCTCTCTCTGCCCCTCCCCCGTTCATGCTCTGTCTCTCTCTGTCCCAAAAATAAATAAACATTGAAAAAAAAAAAAAAAAATTTAGATCAGGGGCGCCTGGGTGGCTCAGTTGGTTAAGCATCCAACTTCGGCTCAGGTCATGATCTCGCGGTCCATGAGTTCGAGCCCCTCGTCAGGCTCTGTGCTGACAGCTCAGAGCCTGGAGCCTGTTTCAGATTCTGTGTCTCCCTTTCTCTCTGACCCTCCCCTGTTCATGCTCTATCTCTCTGTCTCAAAAATAAATATATATATATGTATGTATATATATATATACACATATATATATATATGTGTATATATATATACATATATATATATATGTGTGTATATATATATATATATATATATATATATATATATATATATATATCAGTTATGCCCTTTCCCAGCGTAAGGCTTTTTGATGATTTCCCGGTGTTCAGAAAATACTATCTGAACTCCTCACTGTTTGTAAGAAGAGACATCATGTAATCAGGCCATTCGCTTGCTGTCTGTCCTGCTTATAATGGTCCAGTCACACTGGTCTACGGTTTGTTCTAAAAACTCACCACATTTATGGCACAATCTGTAGGCTTCTAGTTCCCCTTGCTTATTACTATGATATAGAAAAGGTGAGGCTAAGCACCCCTGCCAACACTAGGGAAATTATTACCTAAAGGAGACAGATAAAAAGAAACTGTATGTTTTTCCCCCAGTGCAGTGATTCCATTCCTGATACTGCCACTTAGGAGAAGAGATAGAAATGAGAAAGAAAGAGATATCGGGGTTTCTCCTGGGTGAAACAGCCCACTCTCTTCCTACTGAATACGTGTTATGTGGAACGAGGGAGCGGGGGAGTAAGATCTGTACTGACTGTTAAGGTCATGTTGACCATCAAAACCACTCTATCGCTGAGCTACCAAATACCTTGGAACCAAAAGAAGCAGATGACTGAGAATAAAGTTCATTACATAGGAAAGGTTGAGATACAGATGATAGATATGCATAAACAAGGATGAGCCAACATAAATATAATTCACACCTTGCAGTGGAAAATCCGACAAGTGGTCCAGAAGTGGTATTCGGAAATGTGACAGAAGAAAGCATCCTAATATTAAAGAATGACTGAATTTGAAGATTGAAATGACATACCATTTTCTAGGAGAAACTGATGTAGCACGATTGACACAAACATGTTCTAGGTAAGCTAGTCATTCACAAGGCCAATGAACCAACCTGGCCCCAGGCTTTTTTATAAGGACATTCAGTGCCAAAGACAATAGAGTGATGTGGAGGGAAAGGGATCTGCCTTTAAAAATAATCTCTCAAGGATAGGGGGATAGTAAAGGAGAGAAACAGCAATGAGATTTTAGGGGGAAAAGGAGATAGATGAGTGGTTAAAAAAAAGAAAAAAGGTTATAAACAGGTATCAAGAAACATAACTTCGCTTCTCATCAGAGTCATCAAGCCTCAAAAATTAGGAACGCCATGTACTTCTGGGAGGGACTTGGAGGGGCCAGCTGACATCAGCAGACTGAAAGCCCATTTAAGAAAGAGTGAGACTCTTACCTCCCTGACACTCTACAGAGCACTTTCCACACACTGGTAAATACCTGGACGGTTATTTTCTGGAGATAGATAAAACCAAATCCTCTTGACTGGGGGCACTGGGATCAAATGAAGACGTGGACGTTATCCCAGCACAGTCCTGAAATGAGCAAATACGGTTCCTCCCACTGACCTCCCGGAACTCTGGCAACCAGCGGTCACCCTTCTCTGGCTAGAGGTTGGTAGAATCTGATTTCTCCAGGGACTCTGACAAGCCCATTGAGAATGACCTGAAGATACTGAATAAAGGTTCCCAAATAAACTTCCCTGTTAGATAATTGGACAGTAAAGTTCAGATTCAGTTTGCTGTAAACATGAGCTCAAAGCTTTTAATCTTTGAAAAATATCTTTAATTGAGGCATAATTTACTTAAAGAAAAATGAAGATTTATTTTGTGTGTGTACAGTTTTATGAGTTCAAACAGTTGAAACCGTCATTAGAATCAAGATAAAACACAGTTCTATCACCCCCAAAGTCAAACATCTTTTTAATTCCCAGCATTTAATATGAGCAATCAAAGGTTATCAAACTTGCAAGAAACAGACTGTACCCATGCACAGGAATAATGTATTATACTCATGAACATAGACTAGGACATCTTTCAGAAGTAACATTAAGAGAACCAACAGACACCTGTTGTAAATGCAAGAGATGATAGCAGAAATTTAAAAAACCCAATTGGATGGGCATTTATCCCAAAGGAATGCAGTCTTAACATGTATACGTGAATTTTGTAGCAGCTTTATTCATAATAGCTCCAATTTGGGAAAAAAACAAATATTCTTCAGCAGATGAATGGTTAGACAAAAGGCGGTACATCCATACCAGGGACTACTACCCAACGATAAAGATGGATGGACAACAGTGATGTTATGGAAAATGGCGAAGCAGGGAAGCTCCGGGAATCCATCCCTTCACTGAGACAACATCTGAACTGGTGGGAAATGGTTGAAGCAATTCTTTTGGAACCCTCGAGCCTAGTTGTGTACTTTCAGTGCCCAGAGGAGAACTTGAGGACGAGGCTAGGGATCTGTGGTGGGTTTCTGTGTTTTCCTAATGGCTGACATCCCACAGAGCCAGCACCATGGTGGGTAGCTGCTGGGTTGGTGGCCTCTGTGCCTGGTGCAGCTGGCTGGTGTCAGAGTGGGCAGTAAGGACCTTGTCCTCCAGAAATTGGGGCGGTGTTTTGACTGCTGATCCTTGCTTCTGATGACTGAGGGTTCGGCACCAACCTCCACAAGCTGAAGTGGCTTCCCTGCTGCAGTGGGACTTCAAGAGAGAATACTCCCTTCTCCCCCCACCCCACCCCCCCTTTTTGGGAGTCAGACATTTAAGGACATCTTTATCAGGTCCCTGGCTGATCTCCGAGACAATGGAACAGAAACCACAACAATGAACATATAGTATGCAAAAACAGTTTGGAAAAGTCATATGTGGATAACTCTAGCTCTCAACAAGCAAGAAACCCTAGCCATCTCTGAGGTGTGGAAATATATAATTTCCAGGTACCATATTCTAATACTCAGAATGTCCAGGCTTAAGGGAAAAAACACAGCATATATTCGTTTGCCAGGACTACCACAACAAAGTACCACAAATTGGGGTTTAAACCACAAAATTCTATTGACTCACAGTTCTAGAGGTTAGAAGTCCACCATCAAGGTGTTGACAGGGTTGTTTCCATTTGATTTCTGTGAGGGAGAATCTGTTCCATCCCTCTTTCCTAGTTTTGGTGTTTTGCTGGCAGTCTTTGTCATTCCTTGGCTTGTAGATCTTACCTTTCCTTGGGATTCCCATTTGTGTGTGAGATTATCTAAAATTTTCCTTTTTTACAAGGACACCGGTCACAGTGGATTATGGGAACCACCCTACTCTAGAATGACCTCATCTTAACTAATTACACACACATTGACCCTATTTGATCACATACTAAGATACCATGGGCTAGGACTTCAACTTATGAATTTTGGGAGGACACGGTTTAACTAGTAACAACCTACCAAAGGAAAAAAAAAAAAAAAAACCCAGAAAAGGAAAAAAGAGTTTGACAGAAACTGTTCCAGAAGAAGCCCAGACTTTCGAATTATTAGTCAAAGACATTAAATTGACTATTAAATCAATGTTAAATATATTCAGTGAGCTAAAGGAAACTGTGGACAAATAACTAAAGGAAATCAGGAGAACAGTGTCTGAACAAAATATCATTCCAGAGATAGAAATTATGAAAAAGAACCAAGAAGAAATCCTGGAACTGAAAAGTACAATAACTGAGTTGAAATACTCGCTCGAAGGGTTCAGCAGCATATATGTAAGTATGCAGAAGAAAGCATCAATGAACTTGAAAATAAGACCATTGAAATTACAGTCTGCACAGCAGAAAGAAAAAGGAATGGAGAAAAATGAAGAAATCCCAAGAGACGAGTGGGACAGCGTGAAGCATGCTAGCCTATGCCTTAAAAGAGTCCCAGTAGGAGACGGGAGAAAATAAGAGGCAGAAGAAATATTTGAGGAAGTAATGGGCAAAACTTCCCAGATTTGATGAAATAGTCAACCTACACAACCAAGCAGGGTAATCTCAGAGATCCATGCTGACAACTACAATCAAATTGTTCAAACCCTAAGAAAAAGAGCGAGTTTTAAAAGCAGCCAGAGGGAAGCAACTCATCATATGGAAAGGTCTTTCACAGGGTAAACGGCTGATTTTTCATAACAACGGAGGCTGGAAGACAGTGGGGTGAAATAGTTAAAGTCCAGAAAGAAAACTATCATCCAAGACTTCTGTATCTGGCAAATCTGTCCTTCAGAAATGAAGGATATATATTTTTTTATAAAATTTTTTTTCTTACGTTTATTTATTTTTGAGAGAGAGCGTGAGCAGGGGAGGGGCAGAGAGAGAGGGAGACACAGAATCCGAAGCAGGCTCCAGGCTCTGAGCTGTCAGCACAGAGCCCGACACGGGGCTTGAACTCACAAACCGCGAGATGATGACCTGAGCCGAAGTTGGACGCTTAGCCAACTGAGCCACCCAGGCGCCCCAGGATATATATTTTTTTAATTAACTTATTTATTTTGAGAGAGAGAGAGATAGTGCAAGCAGGGGAGGGGCAGAGAGAGAGAGGGAGACAGGATCCACAGCAGGCTCTGCAACATCAGAGCAGAGCACGATGCAGGGCTTGAACTCCCAAACCGTGAGATCATGACCTGAGCTGAAATCAAGAGTCGGGCGCTTCACTGACTGAGCCACCCAGGCGCCCCCAGAAATGAAGGATATTAGGATATTTCCAGAAAAATAAAAACTGAGTAAATTTACTAGGAGACCTGCCCTAAAGAAATGCTGTAAAGACTCCTTCAGACAGAAATGAAAGGACACTAGAAGCTATCGGAAAAGTCAAAGAACACTAGCAAAGATAACTTCTTAGGTGCATAACCTGTGTTACTGCACTTTTGGTTTGGTTTGTAACTTCTCTCTTTTGGCTGTGTGATTTAAAAGGAAAATGTAGCAAACATAATTATAAATCCAAGTTAATGAGCATGCATTGTATAAAATGTGTTCTGTGAAGTAAGAATATAAAAGGTGGGGGGGATGGAGGTATATAGAAGCAGAATGTTTGCATACTATTGCAACTAAGTAGGTACTATTCCAACAAGATTATTATAAATTTCAGGTGTTAATTATAATTCCCAAGGTAACTACTATGATAATAACTTTAAATATACCAAAAAGGAAAGAATAAGGCAGTCAAAATGGTGCACTACAAAAAATAAACTAAGTACAAAAAAGGCAAGAGTAGAGGAATTAAGGAGTGAAAGGAGTGAAAACCATATAAGACCTACAGCAGATATACACAAAAATAAATTCTCCTTGAGAAACTATTGGGGGACGGAGGGAAGATGGCGGCGTAGGAGGACGCTGGGCTCACCGCGCGTCCTGCTGATCACTTAGATTCCACCTACACCTGCCTAAATAACCCAGAAAACCACCAGAGGATTAGCAGAACGGAGTCGCCGGAGCCAAGCGCAGACGAGAGGCCCACGGAAGAGGAGCCAAACCTCCTGCAGCGGATCTGACTCCCTCCCACTGCCACAAGGCCCCTCCTGAAGTGGATCACCTAAGGACAAGCGAGCTAAGCCTGCCCCTCCTGCCCCTGTGCACCTTGCCTACCCACCCCAGCTAATACGCCAGATCCCCAGCATCACAAGCCTGGCAGTGTGCAAGTAGCCCAGACGGGCCACACCACCCCACAGTGAATCCCACCCCTAGGAGAGGGGAAGAGAAGGCACACACCAGTTTGACTGTGGCCCCAGCGGTGGGCTGGGGGCAGACATCAGGTCGGACTGCGGCCCCGCCCACCAACTCCAGTTATACACCACAGCACAGGGGAAGTGCCCTGCAGGTCCTCGCCACGCCAGGGACTATCCAAAATGACCAAGCGGAAGAATTCCCCTCAGAAGAATCTCCAGGAAATAACAACAGCTAATGAGCTGATCAAAAAGGATTTAAATAATATAACAGAAAGTGAATTCAGAATAATAGTCATAAAATTAATCGCCGGGCTTGAAAACAGTATACAGGACAGCAGAGAATCCCTTGCTACAGAGATCAAGGGACTAAGGAACAGTCACGAGGAGCTGAAAAATGCTTTAAATGAAATGCAAAACAAAATGGAAACCACCACAGCTCGGATTGAAGAGGCAGAGGAGAGAATAGGTGAACTAGAAGATAAAGTTATGGAAAAAGAGGAAGCTGAGAGAAAGAGAGATAAAAAAATCCAGGAGTATGAAGGGAAAATTAGAGAACTAAGTGATACACTAAAAAGAAATAATATACGCATAATTGGTATCCCAGAGGAGGAAGAGAGAGGGAAAGGTGCTGAAGGGGTACTTGAAGAAATAATAGCTGAGAACTTCCCTGAACTGGGGAAGGAAAAAGGCATTGAAATCCAAGAGGCACAGAGAACTCCCTTCAGACGTAACTTGAATCGATCTTCTGCGCGACATATCATAGTGAAACTGGCAAAATACAAGGATAAAGAGAAAATTCTGAAAGCAGCAAGGGGTAAACGTGCCCTCACATATAAAGGGAGACCTATAAGACTCGTGACTGATCTCTCTTTTGAAACTTGGCAGGCCAGAAAGAATTGGCATGAGATTTTCAGTGTGCTAGACAGAAAAAATATGCAGCCAAGAATCCTTTATCCAGCAAGTCTGTCATTTAGAATAGAAGGAGAGATAAAGGTCTTCCCAAACAAACAAAAACTGAAGGAATTCGTCACCACTAAACCAGCCCTACAAGAGATCCTAAGGGGGACCCTGTGAGACAAAATACCAGAGACGTCACTACAAGCATAAAACATACAGACATCACAATGACTCTAAACCCGTATCTTTCTATAATAACACTGAATGTAAATGGATTAAATGCGCCAACCAAAAGACATAGGGTATCAGAATGGATAAAAAAACAAGACCCATCTATTTGCTGTCTACAAGAGACTCATTTTAGACCTGAGGACACCTTTAGATTGAGAGTGAGGGGATGGAGAACTATTTATCATGCTACTGGAAGCCAAAAGAAAGCTGGAGTAGCCATACTTATATCAGACAAACTAGACTTTAAATTAAAGGCTGTAACAAGAGATGAAGAAGGTCATTATATAATAGTTACAGGGTCTATCCATCAGGAAGAGCTAACAATTATAAATGTCTATGCGCTGAATACCGGAGCCCCCAAATATATAAAACAACTACTCATAAACATAAGCAACCTTATTGATAAGAATGTGGTAATTGCAGGGGACTTTAACACCCCACTTACAGAAATGGATAGATCATCTAGACACACGATCAATAAAGAAACAAGGGCCCTGAATGAGACATTGGATCAGATGGACTTGACAGATATATTTAGAACTCTGCATCCCAAAGCAACAGAATATACTTTCTTCTCGAGTGCACATGGAACATTCTCCAAGATAGATCATATACTGGGTCACAAAACAGCCCTCCATAAGTTTACCAGAATTGAAATTATACCATGCATACTTTCAGACCACAATGCTATGAAGCTTGAAATCAACCACAGAAAAAAGTCTGGAAAACCTCCAAAAGCATGGAGGTTAAAGAACACCCTACTAACGAATGAGTGGGTCAACCAGGCAATTAGAGAAGAAATTAAAAAATATATGGAAACAAACGAAAATGAAAATACAACAATCCAAACGCTTTGGGACGCAGCGAAGGCAGTCCTGAGAGGAAAATACATTGCAATCCAGGCCTATCTCAAGAAACAAGAAAAATCCCAAATACAAAATCTAACAGCACACCTAAAGGAAATAGAAGCAGAACAGCAAAGGCAGCCTAAACCCAGCAGAAGAAGAGAAATAATAAAGATCAGAGCAGAAATAAACAATATAGAGTCTAAAAAAACTGTAGAGCAGATAAACAAAACCAAGAGTTGGTTTTTTGAAAAAATAAACAAAATTGACAAACCTCTAGCCAGGCTTCTCAAAAAGAAAAGGGAGATGACCCAAATAGATAAAATCATGAATGAAAATGGAATTATTACAACCAATCCCTCAGAGATACAAACAATTATCAGGGAATACTATGAAAAATTATATGCCAACAAATTGGACAACCTGGAAGAAATGGACAAATTCCTGAACACCCACACTCTTCCAAAACTCAATCAGGAGGAAATAGAAAGCTTGAACAGACCCATAACCAGCGAAGAAATTGAATTGGTTATCAAAAATCTCCCAACAAATAAGAGTCCAGGACCAGATGGCTTCCCAGGGGAGTTCTACCAGACGTTTAAAGCAGAGATAATACCTATCCTTCTCAAGCTATTCCAAGAAATAGAAAGGGAAGGAAAACTTCCAGACTCATTCTATGAAGCCAGTATTACTTTGATTCCTAAACCAGACAGAGACCCAGTAAAAAAAGAGAACTACCGGCCAATATCCCTGATGAATATGGATGCAAAAATTCTCAATAAGATACTAGCAAATCGAATTCAATGGCATGTAAAAAGAATTATTCACCATGATCAAGTGGGATTCATCCCTGGGATGCAGGGCTGGTTCAACATTCGCAAATCAATCAACGTGATACATCACATTAACAAAAAAAAAGAGAAGAACCATATGATCCTGTCAATCGATGCAGAAAAGGCCTTTGACAAAATCCATCACCCTTTCTTAATAAAAACCCTTGAGAAAGTCGGGATAGAAGGAACATACTTAAAGATCATAAAAGCCATTTATGAAAAGCCCACAGCTAACATCATCCTCAACGGGGAAAAACTGAGAGCTTTTTCCCTGAGATCAGGAACACGACAGGGATGCCCACTCTCACCGCTGTTGTTTAACATAGTGCTGGAAGTTCTAGCATCAGCAATCAGACAACAAAAGGAAATCAAAGGCATCAAAATTGGCAAAGATGAAGTCAAGCTTTCGCTTTTTGCAGATGACATGATATTATACATGGAAAATCCGATCGACTCCACCAAAAGTCTGCTAGAATTGATACATGAATTCAGCAAAGTCGCAGGATACAAAATCAATGTACAGAAATCAGTTGCATTCTTATACACTAACAATGAAGCAACAGAAAGACAAATAAAGAAACTGATCCCATTCACAATTGCACCAAGAAGCATAAAATACCTAGGAATAAATCTAACCAAAGATGTAAAGGATCTGTATGCTGAAAACTATAGAAAGCTTATGAAGGTAATTGAAGAAGATTTAAAGAAATGGAAAGACATTCCCTGCTCATGGATTGGAAAAATAAATATTGTCAAAATGTCAATACTACCCAAAGCGATCTACACATTCAATGCAATCCCAATCAAAATTGCACCAGCATTCTTCTCGAAACTAGAACAAGCAATCCTAAAATTCATATGGAACCACAAAAGGCCCCGAATAGCCAAAGGAATTTTGAAGAAGAAGACCAAAGCAGGAGGCATCACAATCCCAGACTTTAGCCTCTACTACAAAGCTGTCATTATCAAGACAGCATGGTATTGGCACAAAAACAGACACATAGACCAATGGAATAGAATAGAAACCCCAGAACTAGACCCACAAACGTATGGTCAACTCATCTTTGACAAAGCAGGAAAGAACATCCAATGGAAAAAAGACAGCCTCTTTAACAAATGGTGCTGGGAGAACTGGACAGCAACATGCAGAAGGTTGAAACTAGACCACTTTCTCACACCATTCACAAAAATAAACTCAAAATGGATAAAGGACCTGAATGTGAGACAGGAAACCATCAAAACCTTAGAGGAGAAAGCAGGAAAAGACCTCTCTGACCTCAGCCGTAGCAATCTCTTACTCGACACATCCCCAAAGGCAAGGGAATTAAAAGCAAAAGTGAATTACTGGGACCTTATGAAGATAAAAAGCTTCTGCACAGCAAAGGAAACAACCAACAAAACTAAAAGGCAACCAACGGAATGGGAAAAGATATTTGCAAATGACATATCAGACAAAGGGCTAGTATCCAGAATCTATAAAGAGCTCACCAAACTCCACACCCGAAAAACAAATAACCCAGTGAAGAAATGGGCAGAAAACATGAATAGACACTTCTCTAAAGAAGACATCCGGATGGCCAACAGGCACATGAAAAGATGTTCAGCGTCGCTCCTTATCAGGGAAATACAAATCAAAACCACACTCAGGTATCACCTCATGCCAGTCAGAGTGGCCAAAATGAACAAATCAGGAGACTATAGATGCTGGCGAGGATGTGGAGAAACGGGAACCCTCTTGCACTGTTGGTGGGAATGCAAATTGGTGCAGCCACTCTGGAAAGCAGTGTGGAGGTTCCTCAGAAAATTAAAAAAAGACCTACCCTATGACCCAGCAATAGCACTGCTAGGAATTTATCCAAGGGATCCAGGAGTACTGATGCATAGGGGCACTTTACCCCAATGTTCATAGCAGCACTCTCAACAATAGCCAAATTATGGAAAGAGCCTAAATGTCCATCAACTGATGAATGGATAAAGAAATTGTGGTTTATATACACAATGGAATACTACGTGGCAATGAGAAAAAATGAAATATGGCCTTTTGTAGCAATGTGGATGGAACTGGAGAGTGTGATGCTAAGTGAAATAAGCCATACAGAGAAAGACAGATACCATATGGTTTCACTCTTATGTGGATCCTGAAAAACCTAACAGGAACCCATGGGGGAGGGGGAGGAAAAAAGAAAAAAAAAAAAAAAAAAGAGGTTAGAGTGGGAGAGAGCCAAAGCATAAGAGACTGTTAAAAACTGAGAACAAACTGAGGGTTGATGGGGGGTGGGAGGGAGGAGAGGGTGGGTGATGGGTATTGAGGAGGGCACCTTTTGGGATGAGCACTGGGTATTATATGGAAACCAATTTGACAATAAATTTCATATATTATTAAAAATAAATAAATAAATAAGTTCTCCTTTATCAGTAATCATGTTAAAAGTAAATGGATGAAGGTGTGCTATTAAAAGACAGTTTGTCAGATTTGGCTTAAAAAATAGGATCTAGGGGCGTCTGGGTGGCTCAGTGGGTTGAGCGTCTGACATCAGCTCAAGTCATGATCTCACAGTTCTGGAGTTTGAGCCCCACATCAGTTTCATGGCTGAAAGCTCAGAGCCTGCTTTGGGTCCTCTATCCCCCTCTCTCTCTGCCCCTCCCCCGCTTACTATCTCTCTCTCTCTCTCTCTCTCAAAAAAAAAATAAAACATTAAAAAAATAGGATCTCTATATGTTGTTTAAAGAGACTTTCTGCAGATATAAAGATATAGATTGAAAGTTAAGGATAGAAAAAGATATTCTATGCAAATAATAACAAAAAGTGAGCTTTATTATTATTATTATCAGACAAAATATAATTTAAATTAAAAAGGTTACAATTGAGGGGCACTGGGTAGCTCAGTCAGTTAAGCATCAGACTTCGACTCAGGTCATGATCTCACAGTTCGTGGGTTCGAGCCCTGTGTGGGGCTCTGTGCTAACAGCTCAGAGCCTGGAGCCTGCTTCACATTCTGTGTCTCCCTCGCTCTCTGTCCCTCCCCCATTCACACTCCGTCTCTCTCCCTCAAAACTAAAATAAAACATTAGAAAAAAGAAAAAGTTTACAGTAGAGAAAGGATTTATATATTGATTTAAAAACTCAATACGTAGGGCGCTTGGGTGGCTCAGTTGGTTAAGCATTTGACTTCAGCCTAGGTCATGATCTCACTGTTCCTGAGTTCAAGCCCTGCATCAGGCTCTGTGCTGACAGCTCAAAGCCGGGAGCCTGTTTCAGATTCTGTGTCTCCCTCTTTCTGTCCCTCCCTCTTTCTGTCCCTCCCCCACTCATGCTCTGTCTCTCAAAAATAAATAAATATTAAAAGAAAAATTTTTTAATTCAATACAGCGGGGCTCCTGGGTAGCTCAGTCGGTTAAGCGTCCCGACTTTGGCTCAGGTCATGATCTCATGGTTTGTGAGTTTGAGCCCCACATCAGGCTCTGTGCTGACAGCTCAGAGCCTGGAGCCTGTCGTATAATGTGTCTCCCTCTCTCTCTGACCCTCCTGCACTCACACTCTCTTTCATTCTCTCTCAAAAATAAACATTAAAACATTTTTAAAAATTTAATACAGCTAAAATATGTAACAGGTATAAACATATACAGCCCAAAAATATATGAAGACAAAATTGTCAGAAAGATAAGCCTGCTTTGGATTCTGTGTCTGCCTCTCTCTCTGCCCCTCCCTCTGTCTCAGCCCTATCCCCACTCATGCTCTGTCTCTCTCTCTCTCTCTCAAAAATAAATAAACATTAAAAAAATTATTTAAAGCTCAAAAGTCTTTCATTTTGATGAAATCCAGTTCATCTTGTTTTGTTTGCCTTTGATACCACATTGAATAAACTATTGCCCAATCCAAAGTCATGAAAATTTATACTTTTGTTTTCTTCTAAGAGTTTTATAAAAACTTTTAGCTTTTACACCTAGATCTTTGATCCTTTTGAGTTAATTTTTGCATATGATTCACAGTAGGGATCCAACTTCATTCTTCTGCATGTGAATATCCAGTTGTCCGTGAACAGCTTTACCTAGTAAAGGAAGTACGATACTGATCTAGCTGCGAATATAACTGTAATTGGGAGGAGGGAGGAAGGGTGGAGGGTGGGACAGGAAGGATGTCCAGTGAGTGGTAGGGGCTGGGGAAGAAAGGGAGTTAAGTCCTCCTCTTCAGTAGAGGCAAGTCAGTAAATAAAGCCTAAACTAGAAAACTCGAGGAATAGCAACAGAAGCATTTTATTTGGAAACAAGGAGGGAAATAAAAGAAGTAAAAGAAGTGGAAGTGGTTGCCTCTGATTGATTGATTTGGGCATGGGGGCAGAGAGAGTGTGTCAAAAATCATGCCTGGGGCGCCTGGGCGGCTCAGTTGGTTATGCGTCCCGACTCTTGGTTTCAGCTCAGGTCATGATCTCACAGCTAATGAGTTCGAGCCCCGAATCGGGCTCTATGCTGACAGTTCAGAGCCTAGAGGCAGCTTCAGATTCTGTGTCTCCCTTGCTCTCTGCCCCTCCCCTGCTCATGCTCTGTCTGTCTGTCTGTCTCCCCTTCAAAAATAAATAAACATTAAAAAAATTTTTTTAATCATGCCTAATAACTGTGCATAATTTGATAAAAAAGTAAAACTTAAAAGGGAAAAGCAATAACAGATTCTGAATAAGGAGAGGAGCAGGGAGATGAGCCTACTAGATATTAAACTTGATCATACAGCACAGTAATTAAAATCATGCCATAGTGACATACAGATGGACAGAAAGATGAGCGGAACAGAATATGAAACCCAGAAATTGATTTGGATGCTTAGAAGAATTCAAGCATGGTAAAGGTGGTGTTTTATCTTAAATTATTTAAGGGTGTTGGAATAAGTGGATGGCCATTCAGGAGAAAAGTAAAGTTAGATCCATACTTCACACCCGCTTTGAACCAGGAGGACCAAAGACTTAAATAAAATAAAAATCTTCAAAGTACCAAAAGGAAAAAAACGGAGCAAAAACCCGAGAAAGAACGAGAGGGCAGTGGGACGCGTCAGTGCACACCCCCGTAATCCCTACAGCGGGCGGCATAGGACGAATCAGAAACAAGCGTGCAGTTGGGCAAATCTTGTTTAAAACCCCAGAGTTTTCATCGTCTCTCTTCTCAGCCTGTATTTTAGGAACTACTATCTTGAGGTTATGAAACATTTATCTTCTCTTCCAGATAGCCACAGAGATTGAAAAGTTTGTGATAGAATACGCGGGAGGGGTGCCTAGGTGGCTCGGTTGAGCATCAGACACTTGATTTCCTCTTGATTTTGGCTCAGGTCATGCTCTCACAGTTCATGAGATCAAGCCCGGCGTCAGGCTCTGTGCTGATGGCGCAGAGCCTGCTGGGGATTCTCTCCCTTCTTCTCTCTCTTTCTCTCTCTCGCTCTTAATCTCTCACTCTCTCTGCCCCTCCCCCTCACATTCTTGCATGCACACATGCTCTCTCTCAAAATAAATAAACGTTAAAAAAATAATAAAATGGGGCGCCTGGGTGGCTCAGTCAGTTGGACGTCTGACTTCGGCTCAGGTCATGATCTCATGGTTTGTGAGTTTGAGCCCCACGTCGGGCTCTGTGTCTGACAGCTTGGAGCCTGGAGTCTGCTTGGGATTCTGTGTCTCCCTCTCTCTCTGCCCCTCCCCTGCTCGAGTTCTATCTGTCTCTCTCTCTCTCAAAAATAAAATAAACGTTAAAAAAATTTTTAAATAAATAAAATGTGTGGGAGAGGTTTTTTTTCTTCTGTTAGATACAAGTTAAATCTAACGTTTTTTATTTATTTTATTTTTAACGTTTATTTATTACAGAGAGACAGAGAGACACAGAGCATGAGCAGGGGAGGGGCAGAGAGAGGGGGAGACACAGAATCCGAAGCAGGCTTCAGGCTCCGAGCTCTCAGACACAGAGCCTGACACGGGGCTCGAATACACAAACTGTGAGATCGTGACCTGAGCCGAAGTCGGATGCTAAACCGACTGAGCCACCCAGGCACCCCAAATCTAACGTTTTTTATTACAAGTAACTATGTTCTATATCTTTCAAATAAAAATTTCATCATTATTACCTGTGCACCAACAGTTGATACTTCCCTAGCATTTAAAATAGTTATTTCTGGGAGATGGATTTGTTTTGTTTTTTTTTCTCACTTAGTGACTTTCTGCACTGCATTATTGTGATAACCTTATATCATTTTTATAAAACACTAAAGACCTTATTCAAAATATAAAATACGTCATCTTATTAAAGGACAAAGAATCCGTACTTAAATCCTTCCATTGTGGATTTTACTTGGGAATACATTTCTTATCCTGACAGCTGATGATAATCCATCGCCTTCTGTATGGAGCGATTAGAAGGAGCAGGCTGGGGAGACGTAGCCCCCGTGAGAGCAGGGCATGTGGTCCTCGTCCTGGTTCCTCGCTGACCGAGCCAGATGGGGGAACCTTAGAGGTGCGCGCAGAGTGCTTGGAGTGACAGCTCTCAAGGAGCAAAGGTTGTGTTCTGAATATCCTTGAGCGGCTGGGACGATTTCATTTCTTCTGTTTTTCCTACATTTGGGGTCACTGTGAACCTTGTAGGCAGGCTGTAAATTCACTGAAGCAGAATCGAAGTCTTTATTTACTTTCTCAGGTGACCAGGGCCTGCTGCATTGCCCTGGAGAGTAGCATGCTATCATTGTTTGAAAATTGAGTTTAGTTAATTAGGAGAGTTTTCTGGACTAACAGCTGAGCCAAGGTGGGGGGCGGGGGGAAGAGGCCCACACACTTGTGTAGTTGGTATTTTAGGAGCTGTGGCCCAGGTGCTCCCATCAGACACAAAGTTGAGATCATCAAACTTGCAATTACTTTTTTTTTTTAATTATTATTTATTTAACTTATATCCAAGTTAGCGTATAGAGCAATAATGATTTCGGGAGTAGATTCCAGTGATTCATCCCCTATGTATAACATCCAGTGCTCATCCCAACAAGTGTCCTCCTTAATGCCCCTTACCCATTTAGCCCATCCCCCCTCCCACAACCCCTCCAGCAACCCTCAGTTTGTTCTCTATATTTAAGAGTCTCTTGTGTTTTGTCTCCCTCCCTGTTTTTATATTATTTTTGCTTCCCTTCCCTTATGTTCATCTGTTTTTTTATCTTAAAGTCCTCATATGAGTGTGAAGTCATATGATATTTGTCTTTCTCCAACTAATTTCGTTTAGCATAATACCGTCTAGTTCCATCTGCGTTGTTGCAAAGTGAACCTTGAACTTTCTGAAAGCTGCTACAGACATTATCGTCTTTATGTCATTGAAGAACGTATCAGGGAGTGGCTTTCACAGACACTAACCTTGGCCTCTGTCTCCCATGTCTTGCAGGTGTATCATACCTTCTTCTGGCCTCTCGAGTGGACAGTGGCTGGCAGGGACAACAATACTTGCTACGCAAAGATAATTTGCAATAAATTCGACAATGTACGTAATACGCTTGGAAGCTAAAAAGCCGTCATTTTAAACTGTAGCTTTTAATCTAGGATTGGGTTTGAATCGTCTTTAAAGATGGCTTTCAGGGCAAGGCAGAAATCCTTCAAACGGTTACCCCGTTGATGTATTTGTAGAGGCTGAACAAGTGGCTCACTAATACCTTCAGAAAAACAAAATCACTGAAAGCTGTCTCTTTCCAGCGCTGTCTAATTTGGCAGTGTAGAACCAGAGATCTATGAAAGTTTTGGTTATCAATGAATAAAATGTAGGATGTGTGTGTTTATGTGCAGTTTATAAGCTGGATGTGTATCAGAAGCATTTAGAAAGCAATGCTTGCATGAAGTGAAAACTAGGTAATTAAAAAAAAAATTTTTTTTAATGTGTATTTATTTTTGAGAGACAGAGCTTGAGAGGGGGTGGAGCAGAGTGAGAGGGAGACACAGAATCCGAAGCAGGCTCCAGGCTCTGAGCCGTCAGCACAGAGCCCGACGCGGGGCTTGAACTCATGAACCATGAGCGAGATCATGACCTGAGCCAAAGTCAGACACTTAACCGACTGAGCCACCCAGGCGCCCCTGAAAGCTAGTCAATTAACTGATTCCTAATGAAAGCTTTCATTAAAGAAGAATCTGTCAGGTGGAGAGCCGGCCATTGGAGTCTCTTCCCTGTTAACAGAGATGAGTTAGAATTGATAACTGAAAGCAGTTTATTTACGACTTGTAAATAAAGGCTGAGTGCAGAAGGCAGTAGGACTTGGTCTCTCCCTTTTTAAGAATTTATAATCTTGGAGAGAAAACAAAATTAGATAAATAGGAACAGCAACAAGTGATGTTTGTACGAAGTTTACAAAGTAACCATCATCTTCTTGTTTAAGTCCACGTGTCTGGATCCATCTGGTTCTCAGCATTAACAGAAAACAGGTGTCACAGGCTCATGGCCAGTTCGCATGTGCCCCAGTGCCTGAGGTGAAGTCAGCCGGAACTCCAGAACTTAGTCCCTTGGTCCTTGCAGAGGCGTGCAGGGAGGTGAGGGGGATGCTGGTCAGAAGTCTCCAGAAACGCCCCGGGGCTGTGACACATTCACATTCACATTCACCGCCCGGGGGCGGTGGTAGTTGTGTGGTGCTTGTTGTGACTCTGGACGTGAGTGATGGAGCTTACTGTCCTCCCAGCGGTGGGTGGCCTTTCCCAAGGGAGCAGGCAGAGATGGTCTGCACGCGCCACTGCTGCCTACGTGAGTGGGATTGGGGTCACATTGGTAGAGCTCCTGCTGAAGCCAGGAGCCGCCTGTGGTTTCTGACTGCTGGGCCTGGGGCAGAATTTCAACATCTGTCGACCCCTCTTTGGACGCCTTCTGCTCTGTCCCCTGCCCCTCCTTTTACTCCTTCCCAAATTGCTGTTTCTAGAATATGGCCCTCGTACTTGCTCCCTTACTGTGGCTGTATGGTGAAAATTGTGAACAAGGTTTTCCCTTTCACAGACCTGTCTTCGTTTTCATTTTTAAGTGGAGATTTCCGTCAGACGTCTCTCGTCGCTCTGGGCTGCTCCCCCTTCCCCACTTTGCTGCGCAGTGCACCATCTCAGAGATCCCCAGTTCCGTGGGGCCCTGAGAAGTCCACTCCTCACCCCCACTCCCGTGGCCTCTGACGGCCTGCCCCCTGAGAAACGCCGCCTTCTGTGACCATCCACCAGTAGATGTGCAGGAGATCGCATGCTCTTTGCACTTTCTCCGGATGTCGGTGGGCAGAGACCCTTCTGCCTTCTCTCTCCTTATCTGTTGTTCACGGTCACTATTGAAGAGAAGAGTCTGATGAAAAAAACATCGGCCAAAGGACAGTTTGAATCTTGCTTCCTGTCTTGGTGGGTCTGCTCGTGCCCCTCCCTACACGCAGGACTGGGCAAAGCCCTGTGCTGGCCACTCCTTGATCTCCGCTTAGTTATGTTAGGAGCGGGGTAACCTGCTGTCTTAGAATTATTCTAGCGTTGGACTTTAATTCAGATTTGTTATGTTGCTGTTTAGCACTATCTCAGCATAATTTGGAAATTTACATCATACTAATGAACTCCTTCATGCAGTGGGTAAATTGCTTGTTCTAGTAAATTTGAGTGCAAATTAACTCTGGATGTGCATTTACTGGCTCATTTAACAGATTCTTACAGTGGTTCAGTTTCATGATAATGTTCTCTGCTCAGTTCAGCATTAGAGTTCTTTTTCTGTAGATGCTGTAAATGTTAACTGTGAACTTGCAATAAATAGATTCCTGTTCAGACCATTAACCTACAGGGCTTCTCTTTCTTATGCTTGCATATTAAAGTATCGGGTGATAGGATTCCATGTTCTTGGACCAAATGCTGGTGAGGTCACCCAAGGATTTGCGGCTGCAATGAAATGTGGGCTCACAAAACAGCTACTCGATGACACCATTGGAATTCATCCCACGTGTGGTGAGGTACGGAGATAGGTTTGTGTGTTTATTGATTTCAACTGGTGTCATTTGAAAAACTACTATAAAGCACATTGTCAGAAAGATTTTGTATTAGTAACTGCTTTGCATATTTTAAAGGTTAACGTCGATGTACTATTCAAAATGTGCTTTCTTAAAAGCAATACTAAAACATCGATGGCTAAATATAAATGTGTTTGGCATTCTTCCTTTCGAACAGGTGTTTACGACTTTGGAAATCACCAAGTCGTCGGGACTGGACATCACTCAGAAAGGCTGCTGAGGCTAGCCCCGCTGCTGTTTGGTTTTCCTTGTCCCATCCCCATTCCTGTCACAGATAAGAATGCCCTCCCGTACAGTGAGTCCGTGCTGATGCACCTGCTCTCTTGCGCGGGACCAGCACAGAGATGGGAAAGACGAGGAGACCAGACAGCAGCGGGCGTGTGCTCCGCGGCCTCGGCTGGCTGGGAGAGGCAGGTAGGCTGCCTCCTTGACGTCTTAGCTCGGAGCCCGATGTGAGGTGAGCTAAGGCCGATGGTCTTCCACGTCAGAATCGAGTTTCCCTCTGAAGGACCTTGCAAGCGCACAAAGGATCCAAGTTAGCTTTTCCAGGTGGCTGCCGGTTTTATCCCCTGGCTTTGTGGTTCCCGTGAAAGTATCTTCTGAGTTACGAAACGGACTACAACATAGCAAGCCTTCAGTACGTGGGCCTGGGATTCCGCGTGGTGGCTGATGGGGGGTGTCCTGGAAATGCCTTCGAGGAGCTGGCTGTGGGGCCCGGGTGCGTTAGTAGAAACTCGTGCCCGCTATGTAGGTTTCAGTCTTACCTACACTTTACCCACCGTCAGACCCCTGCCTCGTGCCTCGCCCTGTCCTGGTTCCCGGTGGCAACAACCTTGGAGTCCTCACTTATTAGCATCTCCTGTCAGAGGCATGCTCTAATTTCTTCTCCACCTTGATCTTAAGAGTAATATTAAAAAGTTTTCAACACTGGATTATGTGAAATATAGCTAATTTGAAACTGTTGAAAAGGATTCAGTCCGTATCCAGTTATGGTCAAATGCAGTAAGTGAGTTTGGTGGTAGGAGACTCCATTTGAATCTGCACACCTGGCGACGTCTAAAAGGCCCTTGAAGTGGGGGCCTATCCAAGGCCCTTGTGGAAAATCTGTTGTTTTCTTGGGGAGCACATCACAGAGCAGCCCAACACAGGGGATGCAGGCAGTGCTCTCTTGAACAGGACGTCAGCCATGAGCCCACTGTCACAGGATTGGACAGTTGTGCACATGTTTTAAAATAAAAATTTTAAGGGGCGCCTGGGTGGCTCAGTCGGTTAAGCGCCCGACCTCAGCCTAGGTCATGATCTCGTTGCTTTTGAGTTTGAGCCCCGCGTCGCACTCTGTGCTGACAGCTCAGAGCCTGTAGCCTGCTTCAGATTCCGTGTCTTCCTCTCTCTCTGCCCCTCCCCTGCTCATGCTCTGTCTCTGTCTCTCTCTCAAAAATAAACATTTGTTAAAAATTTAAAAGAAAAATTTTAAGATGGGAAACACCATGTGTAGATGAACATTTTGGCCCCCTCTCTGGAGGCAGGGAGTAGAGAGGGCTGGAGTGAGGACAGGGACCCAATGACCTGACAGAGGATCTGGCCGATGAGTTGCTTTTTTTTTTTATTAGGGAGAGAAAGATATAAATATAACTGCCTGTAAAGTAAGGCAGGGTGTCGTTGTTGCTGTAACTGAGGTGGGAATAGCAGTGAAAAGGGGGAAGATGCTATTAATTTCCATTGGAAGTGAGGATGGGGGGTTGTTGATTGATCAGAGTTTAATGAAAGCAGCTGCATTTGAACTGAGCCATGAGGGATAAATAGGATGTCCAAGATTTGCAGCAATCTGGAGTGGCTCTGGGTGATGCTTTGGATGGGGTCAATGGAAATTCTAGATAGGTGTTTCATTACTGTGTTGCTGAGCACCAGCTAAGGGTTTGCAGGACCCCAGGTGAAGTGAAACCAGGAAGCGTGGGAGTGGGTTCTGCTTTTCACTGAACATGGTACAAAAACCCTCAAAGCCCAGGTAAAGTTTCGAACAGGAAACTTCAGGCAAAGCTGAGACCCTGGTGGGCTTTTCCCCACAGTGGGAGGGTGAGCGAAAAACATACTGTGTTTCACAGAAGCAGCAAGGGGGCTTGGCTGTGTTCTTAGGAGAAAGTAAATAGTTCACCCAAAGAATTTTAACCACTGTCCAAGTAACAGACCACTGGGAAGGCTAGTTTTCTTTCCTTTGCACGGAGAAGATTGGGCTTAGATGTAAACCTGTCTGTAATTGCCCCCCCCATACTCTCCAGCCCCCCTTCATCTCTTTCCTGTAATCTCCTTTCCTGGGGGAAAGGTGGGTCATAGATAATGGTGACAGGTTTACCTGGAAGGTAAAACTTGTATGCACCTAGTAACATGCACATGCATACAGATTTGCAAGGAAACATCGACATCCTCCGTCATAGTGGAGATTTTAATATTCCTCAGAAATTAGATCAAACACCAGGAAAGTCCGTAAAAATGTAGATTCGAATAATACAATTAACAAGCTCGGTTTAATGAATTTAGGAAGGAGATCACATTCAACACAAAAACTTACTCATTTCAAGCACACGTTGAATATTTATGAAATTTTCCTGTGCTAGCCTCAACAAATTTCAGAAGACCGGTACCGGGTGAGAAGATTTCAGCTGTGGAACTAACACTATGAACCTAGAGACCTTAAAGTCCATATAGTATGATGGTAAGTGGAGTATGGAGGTTTTGTGACTTGAGTGAGGGGTTAGCGGGAGAGTAAGCTGGAAAGAACTAGGTTAAAAAAATTTTTTTAATGTTTTATTTATCTTAGAAAGAAAAGCACGGAAGGGACAGAGAGAGAGAGGGAGCCACAGAATCCCAAGCACGCTCCAGGCTCCGAGCTGTCAGCACAGAACCTGATGCGAGGCTCAAACCCCTGAACCGCAAGATCATGACCTGAGCCAAAGTCGGATGCTTAACCAACTGAGCCACCCAGGCGCCCCCTGGAATTCAGAGTTCTTAAAGGGGACTAGTCACATAGCTATGTGCACAGTCATGGTGCAGACCCCAAGTCAGGCGTCAAGTGCATATTGGAAATCTTCATGTCAGGCTATAAGTAGCCTGGTTCATCTTGAGCCACTGCTTCAGGCATATATCATAACATCATTAACTAGTAACTATGCAAATATCCAGGAAGTTAGTTTTCAGGGGTTGGCCAGAGATCACTGCCCTGGCTACAGAGATAAGTAAGAAGTGAGTAAAATAGACCCTCTGCATTGTTTCCTCACAACACCAGAACAGAATATTTCATTGGATAGGATCAACAGCAGATTAGATTCCATGGAAGAAAAAAATTAACGACTCAAAGACCTAATGATAGAAACTATCCAAACTGAAGGACAGAAAAAAGACTGGAAAATAATAGAAGATGACTCCGTGAACTCTAGAACAATACCAAGTGGTTTAACATATATAATTAGAGTCCAAGAAAGGGAAAGGAAGCAAAAGGCAGAACAATACTTGGAGAGAAACTTTATAAATTTGATGAAAACTATAAACTCACAAATTCAAGTCTTGTAAACCTAAAGCTTTACACTAAAGGCCTTTTTACCTCAGTCCTTTCTACCTAGTACATCATTCCTGGCTTTGAACAACAAGAAAATTACAAGGCATACTAAATATGGCAGAGATGTTGTAATTATTACACCAGGACTTGAAGGCAATTATGGTGAGTATCCTAGGGGCTGTAATGGAAAAAGTGGACAACATGCAAGAACAGATGAATAATATAAGCAGAGAGATGGAAACTCTAAGAATCAGAAAGAAATGCTAGAAATCAAAAGCACTAACTGAAATGAGGAAATGCCTTTGATGGGATCGTCAGGAGACTGGACATGACCAAAGGGGGAATCAGTGAACCTGAAGATAGGCTGATAGAAACATCCCAAACTGAAACACAAAGAGAAAAAAAAAGGAATAAGAACACACACACACACACCATCCAAGAATGGTGGGACAGCTTCTAAAGATGTAACATGTAATTTAAACACCAGAAAGAAAAGAAAGAATGGACCAGAAGAAATGTTTGATGTAGTAATAGCTGAGAACTTCCCAGAGTCAGTTACAGACACCAGACCACAGATCTAGGAAGCTCAAAGAATACCAAGAAAGATAAGCGTCCCAAAAGCTCTAGCTAGGAAAATCGTGTTCAAACTATAGGAAATCAAAGACAGAGAACATCTTGAAATAAGCTGGGGCTGGGGAGACCTGACCTATAGAGAAACAAGGATAAGAATTACAGTAGCCTTTTTGTCAGAAACCATAAAAGCAAGAAGAGAGTGAAGTGAAATATTTTACACATTGAAGGGAAAATCCATCAACTTAAAAATTCCATGTTATGGAAATTATTCTTCAAATATGAAGGAGAAACAAAGAGTTCCTCAGACAATGTCTGAAGTGGCATAGTGTTATATGAAAGCTAGAAATCTATATTGGAAACTCCAGAACAATCACTAAATTTCAAAAAGAAGTACATAATATGTGAAGAGAAAATTAAATGCAGTCACATAAAATGCTCAATTAAAAGTAGAGGAAACCGGGTCGCCTGGTTGCTCAGTCGGTTAAGCATCCCAACTCTTGTTTTCGGCTCAGGTCATGATCGCACGGTTCGTGGGTTCAAGCCCTGCATCAGGCTCTGTGCTGATGGGACAGAGCCTGTTTGGGGTTCTGTCTCCCTCTCTGCCCTTCCCCTGCTTGCTCGCTCTCTCTCTGAAAAATAAATAATTTTAAAAATTAGAGCAAACGGTAAAAAGAAAACATGAATGCAACAAAAACAGTTACAGACACAGTAGATACGAATCCAATTATATCAGTAACCACTAAAAATGTGAATGGTACAAACACACTAGTTGTAACAGAGTCTGACTCCACTTTTTGATGTTGGCCGACAGCTTCTAAGTGCTACCCCTTGGTTTTTCTCTTATGCCCATATCTGGGCAAGCTGATAAGAAGACCCAGATGTTCTTTCTTGGTTCCCAATGGGAAGTTCAAAACATGCAAGCCCCAGCCCGTGCATGCAAATCCTCACTCCAGTCTAAAAATCCCAATCTAATCTCTTTACCTTGCTTTCTCGAGCCATTTTTGGACCAGAGAAGTCTGCCCTGCTCTCCCAGAAAGCCTCACTATGTGAGGAATACACTTTCCTGGCTTTGCTGTCTGCTGGTGAGCGTGCACTTTGAGCTGTGCTGCTTCGTGCTGCATTTGCATGGTTCTGCCGAGCCTCTGTGAAAGATTTAACTGGCCTAACTCAGTTCTGATCTTTGGTATTTAGGGACAGGAGCATAGAAGCGGCAGAAAGACTTGATACCCTTGGCCCCTCAAGTTGTTGCTTGTGTGAAGGAAGAGCAGTTACTGTGTGGCATGTTGAGGTCACACACCCCCAAATGCCTTTGTTGCTGGCACTGCTCCTATGCCTCCATCACCAAAAAGGATCCTAATCTTCAAATTTATAGGGAAAAAAATCACCCATGCCATGCCTGTGGCACAACCAAGCAGCTCATTCCACCATGCCCTGTAGGAGCTCCCTAACCCTAGTGATACTGATTTGAGACTCTTTAGAGGATAAAGATGACACCATCACTGAAGGATATCCAGCAACCACTATTAACAAGAAAAGGAATAGAGAGGGAAGGACGGAGGGAGGGAAGAAAGGGAACATAGGGGAAGAACCCAAAGCCTCAACCAGAGGCACAAAATTTGAATCAATTGGAAATCTAAACTTTACTAAAATAATTCATGCAACAAAAATATTAAAGGGCACTGATCGACTGCTCTTTCTTTACAATTCAGTGGCATTAAGTACATTCACAACGTTGTGCAGCCATCACCACCATCCATTCCAGAACTTTTTCGATCTTCCCAAACTGAAACTCTGTCTCCATTAAATAATAACTCTCCATGTCGCTTTTCTCTGCAGCTCCCGGTGAAGTCTATTCTATTTTTCTGCCTTCATGAATCTGCCTATTTTAGTACCTCAGATAAGCAGAATCACATAATATTTGTCCTTTTGTGCTTTGGTTTATTTCACTCGGCATAATGTTTTCAAGGCTCATCTGTTCATAACGTGTCAGAACTTCATTCCTGTTTAGATGTGCCTAAATAATACTTCATTGTATAGATATGTTGCTTCTCTGTTCCTCTCTTGATTGACCCTTGAGTTTCCACCTTTTGGATATTGTGATGAATGTTACTATGAACATGGGCATCCAAGTATCTGTTTGAGTCTCTGGTTCAGCATACCTAGGAGTGGAATTGGGGGATCATATGGCAATCTATGTTTCACCTTTGAGAGACTGCCAGCCCATTTTCCACGATGGCTACCATTGTACATTCCTACAAACGATGCACAAGGACTCCAGTTTCTCAATATCCTCACCAACAAGTGTTATTTTCCCTTTATTTTTTTCTTGTAATAGCCTTCCAAATAGGTGTGAATTGGTATCTTATTGTGGCTTTTATTTGCAGTACTCTAATGATCAAAAAGTTGAATAAGAGGGGCGCCTGGGTGGCGCAGTCGGTTAAGCGTCCGACTTCAGCCAGGTCACGATCTCGCGGTCCGGGAGTTCGAGCCCCGCGTCGGGCTCTGGGCTGATGGCTCAGAGCCTGGAGCCTGTTTCCGATTCTGTGTCTCCCTCTCTCTCTGCCCCTCCCCCGTTCATGCTCTGTCTCTCTCTGTCCCAAAAATAAATAAACGTTGGAAAAAAAAAAAAAGTTGAATAAGAAAAACATCAGATACAATTGAGGTAAATTCTACAAGACCCTTGACCCAAACTGTCAAGGTCATGAAAACAAGGAAAGTCTGAGAAATTATCACAGCCAACAGGAGCCACCTAAGGAGACGTGACAAGTAAACTTAATGTGGTGTCCTGGATGGGATCTGGAAATAGAAAAAGATGTTAGGTAAAAACTAAAGAACTCTAAATAAAGTATGGAGTTTAGTTAATAACAATGTATCAGTATTGGTCCCTGGATTGTACTGTGTGCCATACTAATAAGGAAACTGGGTGAGGGCGTGGAGGGAAACTACTTTCTCCTCCTCCTCCTTCTTTGCAAATCTAAACTGTTTAGAAACCTTTTTCTCAGTGAAAAAGATCCTACAGACATTAAAAAATAGAATACCTTGAACAATGTTATCCCAGTAATTTCAGCAAATTAGAGAAAATGAACAAGTACCTGAAAAGACACATTACCAAAACTGATTCCAGAAGAAATAGAAAACCTGTCACCATATTCATTAAATAGACCGAATTTATAATTTAAAGACTTCCTACAGTGAAAAATCAAGAAAAATCAAGTTTGCTGTCAAACTCTCAAACATTAAGGAAGAAAAAAACAAATTCTACAAATGTTTCATAAATAGAAGAGGAGGAACACTTCCCAACTCACTTTAGGAGTCCAGTGTAACCCTGTTATCAAATACAAATATTTTGGAAGAAAAGATAGCTACAAGCCAGTATTACTCATGAAAGCAACCTTCCTAACAAGATACTATCAAATTGAATCCAACAACATATAAAACGGATGACACATCAGAATCAAGTTTACTCTGGGAATTCAGGATTGGTTTAAGTTATGGGTGGAAAGGAGAAGACAATATAGTCTCAGTGGGTACAGAAGACAGATTTTAATACCTGATTGTGATATTAACTCTCACCAAAAAGGATGAGAAGAAAACATGCTCGAACTAATAAAGAGCCTCTACAAAAGGAAACTGTAGCTAACAACATACTTAATGGTGTACGATGATTGAGAACAAGGCAGGAATGTCAACATTCACCACTTACATTCAGCCTTGTAGTAGAAGTCCTAGGCAGTGCAATAATGCAAGAAACATAAATAAAAAGCACACAAATTTGAAAGGGAGACATAGACTATGCGTGGTAGCATGATTGTGTATAGAGAAAATCTTAAAAAATTTACAAAAAAACTACTAGAACTTGAATTAGAAGTCAGAGAATATACAAGGTTTGTAATAAGGTAATATACAAAATCAATCATTTCTTTTTTTTTTTTTTTCAACGTTTATTTATTTTTGGGACAGAGAGAGACAGAGCATGAACGGGGGAGGGGCAGAGAGAGAGGGAGACACAGAATCGGAAACAGGCTCCAGGCTCTGAGCCATCAGCCCAGAGCCCGACGCGGGGCTCGAACTCACAGACCGCAAGATCGTGACCTGGCTGAAGTCGGACGCTTAACCGACTGCGCCACCCAGGCGCCCCCAAAATCAGTCATTTCTAACAACGAAGCATTGTGGATTGAAAATAAGAGCATTAAATCTGAAATACTGCAAAATAGATCCAATGAAATACATGTAAGACCTGTAGACTGAAACTATAAAACACTGCTAAGAGAAATTAAAAAGATAAATAAATAGAAAATATGCCATTTTCACAACTAGAAGAGTCAGTATTAAGTTATTCCTTTCTCCTTAAACTGATTTTTAGATCCCATGCAACCCCAGTCAAAAATGCCAGCAGATCTGCTGGCAAAAAAAAAAAAATCTTAATTTTCTTTCATCTGAGAAAGTTTTTATCTCCATTCCTGATGGATATTTTTGCTGTATATAGAATTCTGGATTAATAGTTCTTTTCTGTCAGCGTTTAAAAAATGCTGTGCCAGGGTTCCTGGGTGGCTCAGTCAGTTGAGTATCTGATTTTGGCTCAGGTCATTATCTCACAGTTCATGAGTTCTAGCCCCAAGTTGGGCTCTGTGCTGACAGCTCAGAGCCTGGAACCTGCTTCAGATTCTGTGTCTCCCTCTCTCTCTGCCTCTCCCCCGCTCATGCTCCGACTCTGTCTCTCTCTCTCTGTCTCAAAAATAAATAAACATTATAAAAAACTGTTTCTTAAATGCTATGCCAATTCCTTTTGCTTCTTTGGCTCTAATGACAAATGTGCCATAATTTGAATTGTCGTTCCTCTGTAGGTAATGTGTTGATTTTCTCTGGCTGCTTTTAAGGCCTTTGTTTGTCTTTAGTTTTTCACAGTATGAGTCTGATGCATTTAGGTGTGGATTTCTGTAGTTTAATCTGTTTGGGGTTCACCAAATTTCTTTACTCTGTAGGTTTATGTCTTTTATCAAATTTGGTAAGTTTTCAGCCATTATTTCTTCAAATATATTTTTACCTCTGCATTCATTCTCCTCTACTCTGGGATTCTAATGACACAAATGTTAGATCTCTTATCATTACCCCCACAGTTCCATGGGGCTCTGTTCATTTTTTAAAATCTCTTTTTTTCCCTCTCAGTTTTTATGTTGGATAATTTCTATTTATCTCTCATCAAGTTTACAGACTCTTCTGCATAATGTCAATTTTGCTACTGAGTCCAATACTTTTTTTATAGGTTATTGAATTTTTCTAAAATTTCCATTCTTCTTTATGTCTTTTGTTTCTTTCCTGAGACTTTCTACCTTTTTTTAAGTTTATTTTGAGAGAGAGGGAGAGAGAGAGAGCAACAAGCAAGGGAGGGGAATCCCAAGCAGGCTCCATGTGGTCAGCACATAGCCCAATGCGGGGCTTGAACTCACGAACTGTGAGATGATTGAGCTGAGTTCACGAGCCAGACGTGTAACCAACTGAGCCACTCAGGCGCCCTAGACTTTCTGCCCTTTTATTCATTTGAAGAGTGTTTTCTCTTACTTGTTGGAGACTTATAACAGCTGTTTTAACATCTTTGCCAACTATGACCGTCTGTGTTGTCTCACCATGGGCATCTATTGTCTTTCCTCATGCAAATAGAGATTTTACTGGTTTTTCGTATACTAAGTTATTTTGTATTGTGTTGCAGACATTTTGGGTGTTATGAGTCTCTTGATCTTCTTTAAGTCTTACAGAGAAAGTTGGCCTTTTTTTTTTTTTTTTAAATCAGGCAGTTGTGGTTTCAAGTTCCTTTTTCCTAGTGTCTGTGGCCCCCGTCTTCTCTGTGTGACTGAGCTGTCCCATAATTCAGTCGTCAACATCAGTAGTGTGCTATAGGGTCGTATCCATGAATACACAGTATGGGGATTGAGCCCAGTGGTTTACAAACAACTTTATGGTGTCACTTTCCTGTGTTCCTCCCTCTCCATGATCTAGGCAGTATTTTTTGGTTCTCTGGGCCCCCCAGAGTTTTAGGCACCTGCCTAAACTCTCCCTCAGAGTTTTAGGCACCTGCCTTCCCTGCTATTATTGTACCATTGTTGTTGCCATGGGGCAGAGAGAACAGAGAAGAAAACATACCCTCTCAGAGCGTTAGGAGACCCCCATCCCCATTCCTCAAGCCAGAAGTAGAAGGGCTTCAGCTAGCTCATTCTCTGTCCTCACCAATACGCACTTCAGCATTTCAGGCTGCACTGAGTCCAGAGTGGAAGCTACCAAATAGAAATAGATGGTACGGGCGCCTGGGTGGCTCAGTCGGTTGAGCGTCCGACTTCAGCTCAGGTCACGATCTCGCGGTCCGTGAGTTCAAGCCCCGCGTCAGGCTCTGGGCGGATGGCTCAGAGCCTGGAGCCTGCTTCCGATTCTGTGTCTCCCTCTCTCTCTGCCCCTCCCCCGTTCATGCTCTGTCTCTCTGTCTCAAAAATAAATAAATGTTAAAAAAAAATTAAAAAAAAAAAAAAAGAAAAATAGATGGTAAACTCATGGCCAGTTTGGCGTTCCAATTCTTTTTTATTTTCTTCCCCAATTCTCCTGCTACTAGTTACTTTCCAGAGGCTTCATTGCTATTCTGAATTCAGTCCAGATGTTATACCTGCATTCAGTGGGAGAGACAGGATGGAGAATGCTAGTTTTTTTCTTGCCTGGAACTAGAACTTCCCACCAGCCTTTTTTTATTATTATTATTTTAAATAAATTGTGAAAAACAAATAATACAATTACAAAATGGGCAGAGGACCTGAATAGACACGTTTCCAAAGAAGACATACAGATGGCCAACAGACACATGAGAAGATGTTTGATATTATTCAGTATTATTTCAGGCAAATGCAAATAAGGGCCATGATGAGATGCCACCTTACATATGTCGGAATGGCTGGTGTCAAAAAGACAAGACATAGTAAGTGCTGGCGAGGATGTGGAGAAAATCTCATGCACGATTGGTGGGAATGTAAACTGGAGTGACCACTGTGGAAAACTCAATGAAGATTCCTCAAAAAATTAAAAATAGAATACTACATGATCCAATAATCCCACTACTAGGTATTCATCCAAAGAAAACAAAAACACTAATTTGAAAAGATGCATGCACCACTATGTTTATAGCAGTATTATTTATAGTAGCCAAGATATGGAAACAACCCAAGTGTCCGTGGATTGAAGAATGGATAAAGATACAGTGTGTGTGTGTGTGTGTGTGTGTGTGTGTGTGTATACACACACATTATGGAATATTACTCAGGCATAAGAAAGAATCAGATTTTTCCCTTTGCAACAATACGGACCTAGAGGCTATTATACTAAGTGAAATAAATCAGACACAGAAAGACAAATGCTATATTATTTCACTTATATGTAGAATGTAAACAACAAAACAAATGAACAAATGATTAAAAACAAAAACAGAAACCCATAAATACAGAGGACAAACTGATGGTCACCAGAGGAGAGGAAGGCAAAGGGGGGATGGGCAAAATGGGTGAAGAGGAGTGGGAAGTACAGGCTTCCAGTTATAGAATGAATAAATCGGGCTCG